>NW_026889752.1:3235000-3835000 GCF_033153115.1 Saccostrea echinata | reverse complement strand
TGTACAATAAATACATCTACATGTATCCAATGTATTTGATTTCAAATATAATATTTACTTCACATTTTATCTAAATGCAGGATATCAAACACTGGCATTTGTCCTTTCTTTTCATAAGGCTGGTACATGTACCCGTTAATTGAAGTCATTTGTACGTGTATTTTCAGTGACCTTTGACTGGTAAACAATTAAAGCGTGCCTCTTATAAAAACAGAGAGAACTCGCGATAAATTTTAATTATGAGATTTTGTACAAACAATCAATACAATCTTAAAATGACTGTATGATATTAATATCAGAAAGAAACACCGTTTAATTACGTTAAATGTCCCCCAGTTTACATGTATTTACAATTTTATAACAGCTGTTTAATCATTCTTTATGAATAGTTGCATAAAGGTTGAAACTTTATAATTTAAATCAAAACCAAACAATTCTAGAACGCCCTCTCCATTTACAGCAAAAAAAAAGTACATTGTAGACAATCCTTGATAATCATGTTTGTATTAGCAACATTTTTCTTTCCGGCTCTGCTTTTTTGTCATTTTTGCGGAGAACTTACTAGGAAAGTTTACTTGAAGACTGTATATGTTTGACGGATTCGGCATAGATACACACTATTTGAAGTTCCACAGCAGAATACAAGTTCAGTTTCACATAAACTTGATAACGTACTTTTCACTGTTTTTCCGTCCTAACATCTTTTAAAGTATGCCAAAACTGTAGATTTTGGAGGCATGTTTGCCGAACATAAATCGACATATACATATATAATTTCCTTTGAACAGTTAAACCTTATCCCGAGTTTTACTTACGAGAACATTGATCTGTAAATAAATGAAATGGGCGGATCCAAGTTATTATCTTAAATTTAAAATTACTATTAGGTAACACATTTTTAACGAATAACAGACTAAAGAAATTCTAGTCGATAGTCGGTATGATCGAACGATAGTCGAGTACTCGAATATTCGTTGACATCCCTAATATATATATATATATATATATATATATATATATATATATATATATATATATATATATATATATATATATATATATATATATATATATATATATATATATTCAAAACTCTTTCATTTTCAAATCGCGGCTTATTATTAAAAAAAAAAAAAAAAACCTCCCCCACCCCCCACAAAAGAATAACAAAAAAAAAAAAAAAAAAAAAAAAAAAAAAAAAAAAAAAAAAGGTTCGAGACGAGCGCATAACCACGGCTTATTTTCAAAACAATGAATCATGATCGATCTATTGTGAACTGCTTGATTGTTCTAAAAATAGAATTTCAAGGTAAACATTTGTAAGAGTTAAATGAATGTATATAAAAAAAATAATTTTCTCTATTTAATATACTGGTTTAAGGATTTCAGTTTTTCGTCAGGGGGAAGGGGTGGGGTGTGGGGGTGGTATTCATCACTGATTCCAATATCACTCTCTAAATGACACACATTTTAATGCAAAATATTATTTTTGGGATACGTTTAAAATATTAGTGGGACCTAGGTTATAAACACTAATCATTATAGGAAAATTATATATACTAATCACAGATTTGTTTCTTCACTGTGAAAAACATGAGATCTAATAGATTTTAAAAATTGTCGGTGATCAATTAAAGGATGACGACTATAAAACTATTAAAGGTTGTCTGTAAATTAGATTGATTGAATTGAAAATGCAACAAGCGAGGATTCAGAAAGGGTTCACTACCATGAGAGAGAGAGAGAGAGAGAGAGAGAGAGAGAGAGAGAGAGAGAGAGATTTTGATAAATTGGAGATATATACAAAAAATTGTTTTCTGAGAACAATTCTTTTCCATTCTTCATTAAATTGTAAATAAATGTATCATAAAATCATAAAACGTCTCAGTACATGCTTGTGATATTGGGGGGGGGGGGGGGATTCAAAATGTCCCTATTGTTTTGCACTTTTTTTAGAGTTTCAATTTAAAGTACATATACGTTCGGTTATCGTGCCATGTCTGCAAGAATGTCAATTTGAAAGCAAGTGAACATTTGTCAAAACGAAAGAATATCAACAAACGGTAAACTGAAAACACCGCAGTCTAGATTGATAAACAGTGTTCATACATTTACAATGAACCACTAGTGCCACTTTGTGACCGTTGTTTTCAAATATTCAGAGTAATTTAAACAGAATTATACTTGAAATACGAAATCTAATCTAACCTAGCTAAAACCGATAGGTATGGACGTCAACTTTAATATACGCGTGTGTGTGATTAAAAACGTAACTTAATCATTTTTACAAATATATATATATATATATATATATATATATATATATATATATATATATATATATATATATATATATATATATAATAGAAAAACAAGGATGATTCATTAAAAAATATTTTAAACATAAGTCTGAGTTATCTAAGACCTAGCTAAGTCCGTTTTATGTCACGGTTTAAGACATACTTAAGTAGTTAGGCAAGTCCTAAGATTGTACCTAAAACATACTTATGACTTTACTTAAGTCAAAACCTTAGGAAGCTTTATGTTACGACCCCAAGGTGTCTTTAATTCTTGGAGACAGTTTTTAAAAGAGTGGGCTTTTAACAACGGCGACTTCTAGGCGTACTCCTACTCCAAGAAAAAGTCATACCAGAGAATTTAAACTTTCGGTTGTAGAGCATTGCAAAGAACTGTCACTTGGCAATGCAAAAAAATCGCAGAGTATTTTTGGAATTAACAAAAGCAATATGCGGCGATGTATTAAAACAAGAATAAAACTGCAAGAAACGCCAAAAGGCTCAAAGTCGCATGGTTTTGGGCGATATTTACTTTATCCTCAAGTTGAAAGGTAATTGCATCGTGAATTTATAGGAAATCGGTAGGATGGATTAAAGACATAATCTTGGCGGTTTAAATCACGTGCGGCCGAACTTCGTTGCTAACTTCAAATGCAGTTACGGCTGGTTTATCAATTTCAAAAAAAAGGCACAATTTATCGTAATGGGGCACCAACCAAAGGAGTTCAAAATCCACCAGATGCTAAAATTTACGCATTTAGTAGTGTTCACAAATTTATTATAAAAATATGCAAGCAGAGACTGTATGATATTTACAAATGCAAATGTTTTCCTGTATATAACATTATCTGAGCAAGGCGAATTTAAGTTTATGTAAAAAGAAATTCGTCACTAGACCATAAATTCAGGGGATGTTTACTCCTCTACTCCTCCTAGGCACCTGATCTTTCCTTTGGAATTTCCAGGGGCCCGTGTTTTATGCCCTGCTTAGAAATTTGTATTGATTATAGATTTTATGAGATCGATCACTGTTCGTAACCTTCACCTTGTCATTAGTCATAAACGATCGATGTAATTTCATAGTGATGTTTTACACGAAAGTGGTCGACGTGTTCAAAACATTTAATTTATACCGTTGACGTTTGAAAAAAAAAAATCATTCCATGGTTTAAAAACTATAGTACCAAAATATTTTTAACTATCAGTCACAAATGTGAAAATAAGTTAATAAGGTATTTTTGAAAAAAATATGGGGATGTAAATACGGATTAGTCCTAGCACACCAATCTGACTGATTTTGCTTTTTGCTTGCCCCCACATGTAATTTTAGAGTAAGTTCTCGCACACCACTTGACTGATAAGGGTTGTCCTTGCATACTATTGGACTGATTATGGGATAGCTTTGCACCCGCGGGTATGTTAAGGCTACACCCAGAGATATCCTACTTGCCTCTACAATATGACGTCATGGTAAGCTGTATGACGCGAAGTTTAGAAATAATGATTCCTTAAGGAGGCTGAGGGGTCAACAAATTAACCATAAGATATAACTGATTTTTTTAGATATGATATCTTAAGCTGTCAACTATAATTTGGCAAGCAAAAATTTCATACATTTTAGTTTTAAAATTTGATCATTTTTGTATATCTTTATATGGAGCTTTTCTTCTAAAGGAAATTAATATAGTCTGAAAATGGCCACAACGACCCAGCCCTCTGAAAATCTATATTAAAAGTTTAATTTCAGGTCCAAGACATGAATGGAATCATTCAAAAACATAATATAAACAAAATCTTGTCGTTTTGGAGTGGTATAAATAGCTAAGTATTTATCACAGGGGTTAAATACCAAACCCATGACGTCATAACTATTGATCAAATATTTGCCGAGTGAAAATTAAACGTGACGAAAATGCGTGTAAAAAAAAATACATAAAATGGGAGTTTTAAAGCATATACCGTGAATGTTATGTGTGATTCATAAGAAATTAAAGATTAGGAATCAGGTACGCAGATATATTTTTATCATGTTTTCTTACAATGAACACAGGCAGTGCTTTGAAATCCCGATCAGCCTTTCCTCTGTCGTTCTATAACAAGAAAGATGCAAAAGTTCAACACTACGCGCATACTTTGAGAAATAATTTTTGTTTGTATCGAAAGCTTATATTCTATAGTACATGTACTTGGAAAGTGCTGCTAGAATTGTGTGATTAACATGAATTGAAGACAATTCTTTGATCGTTTGTACAAAATGTAATAATTTTGGTAAGGTTTCATGCGAAACTTAGGAATAATTTTTTCTGTGTCGGGAGAGTAGGATTCTAGCAGCACTTTTCATGACCCGGTGATGTTTTTACATAATTATTTTCACAAAAAGAAATTAATTATCCTCGGGGTTGTGTTGAATTTTTCACTTTATCATTAAGACAATTTTTCTATTTATAGACGTCACGTGATGACGTCGTAGTGGAGTGCTTCTTTTAGCCTAGGACTCAATGACGTCTATACAATGGATAATAATAGTAAATGTTTTATCTATGGCTTTTCCGATTTTTCAATGTCACGTTTTACGAAAAAAGTCTAAAGTCGCCGAACTATGATCTGGGTACTGCCTTAACATACCTGCGGGCCCCACCGAGAGATTTAGGGTTAGTCCACGCACACTATTTGATTGAATAGGGTTAGTCGCACCCATCAAGGAGAATTAGGGTCAGTCTTTGCACACTATTCGACTGATGAGGTTTGGTCAGTTTCCCACCCAAGATATCTAGGTCAGGCGTTGCACACTTTTCGAGCGATTACGGTTAGTCTTGCAGCCATCCCACTCCCTGAGATAAGGGTTAACCTCCGAACCACTCGAAAAATTAGGGCTACGCAGCTAGCTTAAGGACGCCCATGAAATGCACGCCTTAAAATATTCAGAGAAAATGAATACAATCTTAATATTTTTTTCTAACAGCATCAGTTTTGATAAATGTAAATTGCGGTGTTTGCACTTGTATATTTCGTGTCTCTGCTGAGTTCGGCCAAATCGATATCGCTTACATCAGCTGTTTGTCACGTGACAGGTTTAAAATTGGAACATATATGTACTTCTACAAAGATCGTAAAAGTTCAACGATATACGGGTATCTTTCCACTATAAAATTTATTCTGTTTTCTTTGAGACAAATACCTTTTCCATCTGAATTTATTTTTGTAAAGCTATTATATTATTACATGACCTTTATGTTAATAGAAATAAGATAGTACATCTAACTCTGTATTGAATCTAGTTTAGTCACCTTATTTGACTGCCACGTGATAGATGTATGAGGCGCCGTTTTGGTATTTACTGCCAAAAAGTGATATCACCTATTCGAATAGGTGATATCACCTATTCAATTGGTGATATCACCTATTCGAATAATTGGTGATATCACCCATTCGAATAAGTGATATCACCAATTCAACTTCTGAATAGTGATATCACCTATTCTTCTGAATAGGTGATATCACCTATTCAAATAAGTGATATCGCCTATTTCAATAGGTGATATCACCTATTTGATTTGAATTGGTGATATCACCCATTCAAATAGGTGATATCACTTATTCCTTTTGAATATGTGATATCACTTACTCTAATAGGTAATATCACCTATACAAATTAAATAGGTGATTTCAACAATTCAAATAGATGATATTAACTATTCCAATAGGTGATATCACTTAATCATTTTGAATAGGTTATATCACTTATTCGAATAGATGATATTACCTATTCAAATTATTTATGAAATAACAACTGCTCCCAAGACTGAAGACTTTAATACAACTTAATACAACTTTGCATTTGGTTTTAAGCATCCCAGTAGAAATTGTTGTTTGTTATGCTCACAAATTATATTTATTACACTTATCTATCATGTATACTATAGGAAAAATCGTGAAAAACGCATAATAAGTACTAACTGTGTCATACGGAAAATGCCCCACTTTACATAATAAAGAGAGAAAGGTATGCCACTCTGTTGTACCCCAGCTCGGCATAATTTATGAAATTGATATAACGTTACAGGGGTCGATAACATAAGGTATTTAAAATGTTTCAATTACAGGGGAAAACCGGGCAGCCCGAATTTGCATGGTTCCAATGGAAATATAGATAGACTTGAGGAAGGGAGCATTCATTATTTATTGTTGTAAGAAATGCAATAGGTGATATCACCTATTCGAATTGGTGATATCAATTATTCAAATTGAATAGATGATATCACCTATTCAAATAGGTGATATCACCTATTCAATTTGAATGAGTGATATCACTTATTCGAATATGTGGTATCAACTATTCGTATAGATGATATCATCTATTCGAATGGGTGATATCATTAAATGGCAAAAAATACCAAAATCGGTGCCTCATATAAATGTATAAAATGTGTACTGCATGGAAGCCAAATTTCTATATCGCAAGGACATACCTTAGTTCAAATTAAAAATTCAATTTAAATTTTTTTCTAAACATCTTGTAGTTTCTGGAAAGTGCTACTGCTTTAAATAGAATTCCAAATTTTATTAGTTTAAATCTCAAGTAATTGATCTCAAGTCGATACATGTATGACCTTTACCAGGTATTTTATGTATTAAATAAGTAATGTTCTCGATTTTGGGAAAGAAGCAGCACATTTTAGTTTAATGATTATTTCCACGATTTCCTCAAAGTATATTTAAAAAAAATGCCAAGATCTATTAAGGGTGTGCCCTTGCAAAAAAGTGATTTAATGAAGCACTTCGATCTTAAACGTGTCAATCATGCACTGTAAAAAACATGGTGAAATCAATTCACTACAGGAATAATGGCACTAAACAAAGGTTACACATTTTTATTAATAGTCTATCTAAGATATGTAAATAATTTTCTGTTAAATAATACAATGCATTTTTCTTTGCCTCCCACATCACATAAAATGCGTCAAAATTACCATAATAACGTATGTCCACAGCTGCACTGTGATCAGTGACATATCTTGCTGAGTGGGATTTAAGTAGCGACAAAAATGAATGCAGTGGTGAATTTTAAAGTTGTTCATTACTCTTATACAGTTTAAAATATCACATTACTTCAATTTCTGCTCTTGTGAGGAAGTGCTATTTTGTGTCATGGCAGAGTACACATTTTTCGTGTAAATTAAGCCCTGTCCCTATATGCAGCCTAACCAGTGCGTGTGTGTGGGTGTGGGTGTTTGTGTGAATAATGAATGACTCAGACGCGTATACAGCATCAATTCTTCATGCCTAATCACTCCTTGTCAATATCCAAGACCATACTTTTCGCTTTTTCTTACCTAAATGATTTCCTGTAGCCTCATTTGCTTTCTCTTCTTCGAGATTTTCAGTATGAATGTTTGGAAACATATCTGTCCTGCTATCGCATACTTTTCTGTGCCTGTCTTCGGTTTCCTGCAAAAAAATATGTTAAGGATACATAACACAAACAAAAAGAGCTAAATCAACGAGGGGGCTAAATCGGCCTATTTTTTTCAGGAAAATTAAACTGAGGGGAAGAAGAAAATTAACAATAGACATATTATCCTTGGGTATCAAACTTAAATAGTTTATGCCATTTTTTTATTTGATGACGTCATATTTGGAGAGAAATCGTCTAAACACGTGTACTTTGCTACTTTTTATCAAAATAAAGCATTTTTTCGTCTTTGGTTCCAATATTTGCAGTGGCCACACCCTTCAAACAAAATAAAATTAATACCATTGAAAAAAGAATTAAAAGATGAATTAATAAAGCATATTTTTATTTTGTTCGAGGGGTGCGGCCACATCGAAATTTATACTTTTCGTTCGATTCAAATCTCTTTGAACGGATCAACACAGTGGAAAAAATGGGGATAACCCTACATTAATAGAAAAGAAAAAGATTCCATATTGTTTTTGTAAACATAAAAAAAGTTTCGAAATGCGAATGTTCTATTTATAATAACTTATTTTGTGTTGTGGTGCAAAAAAGTACGAAAAACTTTCGCTAAGCATGACTGCATGCAGATGCAATAATGTCGACTTTTTGTGTACTGCGTGCCTCAGTATTGACCCAAGACTTTTCCTTCAAGTAGATGATCTATATTTAACTCATCATTATCCAAAAATTTTTTTTTTAATAATGTGTACTCCTTTCCCCTTACAGCCTATTTATTTATGTTTTGAATTTGTTTTTCCAACTCCCGGCTCCTCGTCACCATAGTAACTATGTGATCAAAGGGAGATCACCCGAGAAACATGTAGGTTACATCTTTATTTTCTCCTGGGTGGCCGAGTCGGAATACCCTAGAAGATTAAACAGATTACAACGGATGCAACTATCAAGACGTATTTATAATGATTGTTTTTCCACCTTACAAACCATGAATTGTGTATGTCGTAAAGCCTGCATTGACAGCATAAAAAATGGTTAATGCAGACACGTATAATAGAGGGTCTCTTATACGTCTCTGGTTAAAGTTAGGCAAGAGAGTCTATATGTATAACCCATACCCAACATACATTTCAGAAATCACAAGTTGCATTTAAAGACAAACGATTAATTAATATTTATTAGTGAAAACCATTTCTGATCCGAGACCTCATGACATATGCTACGAACTCGGCACACCTCGACCAATTCATACCTCATCTTGATGAAGGTAATGGAATCAGCCGAGGTTTGCCTAATGATATGTTACGAAGTATTGAATTTAGATTGGCTAGAAAATTCGAGTTGACAAATCAAATAAACATTAGATTGATTTTACAGATCGCGTGTTATTTTTGTGATAGGCCTCTATAAGACAAATGCCCTTCATTGTAAAAACGAATAACTAATTACAAAGGTAATGACAACTCTTTACGGTTTTAAGTAATTTCAGTATCGCCTACATCCTGTGACCTAGAAAACAATTGAAAAAAGTCAAAGGCAGGCTACTTTCTATCTCTTTCTATTTTAATTGATTGATTGATTATATGTTGTTTAACGTCCCTCTCGAGAATTTTTCATTCATATGGAGACGCCACCAATTGCCGGTGGAAAGCTGCAAATTTCGTCCTATACTCGGCACTTACGGTCATTGAGCAGTGAGGGATTTTTTTCGTGCCAGCACCTACTGCGACACGGGACCTCGGTTTATACGGTCTCATCCGAAGGACCGGTCTCCAAGTCCCGCAGTGGGATTCGAACCCGCGACGTAAGGATCAACTCCTTACTTCGCGACTCTAGAGCAGACACTCTAACCACTGCGCCACGCGGGCGACTTTCTATTTTGATTTCTTTCTCTTAAATATAACAGACCCAATATGGAGAGAGGGCAACCAATATTAGCAAGCATGTTTATATTAGTGTAAATTCATAAAAGTGGGGGGGGGGGGGGGGTAGAGCCTTGACATAAATTGAGAGGCAAAAAAAAAAGAATAAAAGAATGAATAAATATAAAAACACAGGGGTTGTTAGGGGGAGGGGTGTTGTTCATGATTCCCACCCTTGCTCATTAAAAACGTGGGATAGATTGACCAATTACATGTACTACTGTCATTTAAACAAGAAAGTAGTGAAGTCAATAAATAAGCCAAAAATATTAGTACTTGTATATATTTCATGAAAATAAATCCAATCCCAGTTTTCATTTTTTTTTCAATCTCTATGATAAAAATTTAATTTAAAAACGCTTGATTTTTCGTGATTGGTCATTACATAATTCATTATATAACCCAGGCCCGTAGGAAACAATTTCAGTTGGAAGGGGGGGGGGGTGGCACAACCATACATTTTTAGTTGGTTGGTGGGCACAATCACCTACCAAAAATTCATTGACAAGCAAAATAAATAAATAAATAAATAAATAAATAAATTAATAAATAAATAAAAATGAAAAAAAGGGGTCATCAGACTTTCTTATTGAGGGGGCACAAGCATATAGTAGCTTTGATTTCTATAGGATTCTATATATCGGCAAAATTATTGAATTATTGGGGCACCCCGTGCCCCCTCCCCCCGTTTCTTATGGGCATGTATTTTATCCCGAATGTATTATTATTATTATCGGATATAACTGCTAATTTTGCCTGTCTATCATATTTGTTTTCTTGAAAGGATGTCTATATAGAATATACCATCATAGATTGGGGGTTTGAACATGTTTTTTTTTTTATGGGGTGGGGTGGGGTATTCAAAATTGATTCAACATATTTATCCACTCATGACTTAGTTTAACAAAATGAATTTGGAATAACCATTCTATGGTTTGTTTTGTGTATGACCATAAGTCACTTGACCACACGCTGGTTGATCACCGCTGACTTCCTTTACCACGCGCTATCGAGGGAGGTGTTACATAATTGTGAACACAAGGTGAATGTAAAAGGCATCCAATTAATGACTGTGAATAGTCTATGCTTCAAAGTTATGTTTTATTTTCTCATTGTATTGTTTGCTTTTATATGATAAGAAAAGGTGATTTGATTTTTTTTTTTCCTTTTTAGTAGACTGGGGTTTATTGGAATTTGTAAAAAAAAAAAAAAAAAAAAAAAAAAAAAAAATGAAATAAAAGGAAAAGTTGTCGGTAAATAACTTGGAAATAAAGTACAGAACACTTCAAGAACCTCATTTAAAAGAATATTAGCATCTAATGTAGCCAGGTTTATTATTTATAGAAAGTTTATTTTAGCTACACGCATGAAGAGCTCTCGTTTACTTGCTGAATGAAAAGAGTTACCTGTATATGGGTCATGCTTCTAGCTCATTTAAAACACAAGACTCGAACAAAATAACATTTTCATGAGATCAATAAGATGTTAAAGAACAACGTTTTTAGTGGCAGCCATTTCGAAATATTTACCTTGTTTGAGTTATAAAGCAAAAAATTTAAGGGGCTCCAGAACCCTAATTTTAGGGGCAATCCCCTTTTAAGTGGTGTCAAATGAAAGACCTTGAAATTGTGCACAACTTTTATTCTACATGTCTTATCAAAATATTTTTAGTTTAGAAGATAAAAAGGAAAATATGTGTAAATTTTCGCTCTTTTATGCGTTCTAATTTTTGACCCCTATAGAGCGCCATTTTAAATATAGAAATCGAAAAACAAAAACTGATGTGCACAACTTCAATCCTTCTATTATTTAAATTAGGTAAAATTTCTGCTCCAGCTTTTGTAGTCTCAGAGCTTTTGTTTGAAAACGAACCCACCTTAATTTTCATTTAAAGGGAAATAACTCAAAAGCGTAAGTGATTTTTTGAACTGTTCGACAGCATTCTGATAGAGTTTTATAATGTCTTTAATCTCTGCACATCTGAGCAAAATCCGTGAAGATATGATGTCTCAAAGTTGAGTCTAGGATAAAAAAGAATAATAATCTTAACCATCAGAATCAGTAGAAGGTCTTCCGTTAGAACGAAAGACCTTAATAAACCCTTATCTACTTTTCGAAATATATTGACAAACCGAACTTGATGTTGATAAGATACTTGTCTATTCCATTTTCAAGTTTTTTTTAAAAAATGTGTTTATATTTCTTAAGACGCTTCAATGTAATCTAATGACGTAACAGTACACAAAATGACATCCTTCTCGCGAATTTCTGTCAAAACTATACTATTTTTTTTTCTTTTAAGTATAATAAATATCTAAAAAAAGGAGAAGTGATAATGAAATGTTAAAAGTCTTTTGATATATTAAAAAATCATTATTTTTTTCGTAAATGCATATTTCATGATTGTTCATGCATTCATTAATTAGCTTTTTATGTCAGATCCAAGGTTAATTTTCACTCGTATGAAACGTTACTGTATGCCTGTGAAGGGTTACAGATTTAGACTTTTACTCGGCACTCAGGGCCATTGATCAGTTATGGACCTTTATCGTACCAACATCTGCCGTGACAATGGACCACCTTTTTAAAGCCCGTGAATGTTCACTTCATAGTACCGAGCGCTTGGGGTAGGAACAGTTACTCTATAATTTTATCGATTTAAATTAGGTTTGTCGCGACTGGGCCTTGAAGCTATGACTTTTCTTTCACGAGACGAGTAGACATGTAGAAAAAAATTCTTTGGTCTTTCTTCTAGAAAAATGTTCAAGTCCTATTAATTTCAATGTCATTTCTTACCTCTTTTACTTCCTCTGAAATATCTCCCCCTTGTACTTTTCGCTCATCAATGCCATTTGGTTTATATTCATTCGGCACTTCTCTTCCTCTATCTGTGTCTAGGTAAGATTAACTCTATCAAAAATTTTCAGTACCATTGTTGACATAGATAGAATTAAGAGAAAAACTTTGTAGAATTAAATTTTGACCCCTTCAGGGGTATTATTCTTCAATTTTCACTTGGAATTCTCGACTCCTTGCCTCCCGTGCATAGCATATGATATAAAAGTAAGTTTTTGTTCTTTAATATCTCTTATTTTTCATTTTGACACAAAAATACTTGGCTTGAGATTAGTCCTCATATTGACTTTAAATTGTTTTGGGCAAAATAGAATTTTCAGAATAGTGATAGACAGGATTGCTATTAACTGGAGTATTTAAATTTCATTTCACAATATCTTATCTTTGGTAAATAGGTAGTCCTGAGATACTCGTGGCAATTTATATCGTGAAAATACTATCTACGCCCTGCATATTGAAAGGATGAAAAAAAGAAAATTTTGAATATATTTTAATTACATACGTGGAAGTTGACAAAAAAAATAATTATATGAAAATCTTTCATACTACAATGAGTGGTGCTTCTATGAAATATTTTGTTACTGTTAAGATAAAAGTGTGACTCCTGATGAAAACTAAAAATTGTGAAGATTTACATTTTTAAACTGTCCATGTGTTTGTACCTTTCAGAGTTCCTGCTGCTTCGCTCTCTTGAAAAGGCTTTACATAGTTGGCTGGGAACAACCCTGTCCTCCCATTCAAAGTACCTTCCCACCAGCCCTGGCCCATCTGCAGAGAACATGAATAGAAACCTGCCGTGAGGCAAATAAATGCTCAGAAATTACATTCCAAGCCAAAGGAAGATATTTCTCTTCCTAGAAATTTGTTGTTTTTTTTCAATTTAAATCTGAAGAATGTCCCATATATTATCCATGTTCAATACTTTATATAATAGAGAATAAAACATAAATTCCTACGAAATTTTATGTAAAGATTTTAATATTATACATTTTGAGATTTAGATTATTCACTTTTAGAAAGAAAATGCTTTCAAAAAAAAATCTAAATCTAAAAAAAAAAAAGGATAACCCCCCCCCCCCGAAAAAGCTGATATGAAGATTTAAAAAACCTGTTTGTGTTAATGAACAACGCGGCTATGTTAAGACTGTCTGAAGGCTTAATATACATTAGAAATCATATTTTGAGCTAGATTTTGATTTCAGTTTGTAATCTTTGTATATATGTGCAGTTAATTTGTGAAGAGATTTTAATAAGGTATTGTGAACAAGCAAATTTGTGATGTCACATGACTATGTTGATCACATGACGGACAGTTATAAATTTTCCTAATTGTTGCACAAAATCCCATCGGCAAAGTGAAAAACAAAATTATTGAGAACAGTTTGTTACATGAGTCAATTAAATGCATTCTTGGGTATATGCACTGCTTGACGAAAAAAGTGCCGATAACCCCAAATTTTACTGATAATGTTTGATAATTACTGATACTGTGCTGTTCTTGCTGATAAATACTGATATCCACTGATATTTTACTGTTGTTGCTGATAATTTTAGTTGCTGATAAATACTGATAATTACTGTCGTCTTTACTGTTGAGTCTGATAAATACTGATAAATACTGTTGCTGTGCTGTTGATGCTGAGATTTACTAATGATTACTGTGGTCATTGTTCTTAAGTTGAGAAGGTGCTAAAATAGAGCTTATGGCTACTAAACCTTCTTAATCATTACTTTCTCTTTATTTAATTTTCACAACAACATTTTCATATTTCTTTAAATTTACTGTTTGTGACGAAAAGTATGACACTAATCTCCATTACAATACGGTTGTGAAAATTTTGACAATTTAAAGTAAACCATTAAATGAAAACTTCAACGTATAGGCAAATGTTTTCCAAGATGAAAATAGTATGTCTTTAAGCAGAATAAATTGCTTTTCCCTTTTGCATGAAGATTTCATTTTAACATACAGTCACTGTAATACTCAATAACATTTAGGCTATTTTTAAACAGGATTGATCGCCCTCTCCCGACTCAAAGAAATTGTGGTACGGAGGTCCGTGATTTTTTTCATTCAAAAACACTGAAGTAAAAATAGTTATTAATGGGTGAAAAAAATCGGGATGAATTTCTTTTTCTTGCAGGTTAGAAAAAAATAGATTCTGACAGTCTTTAATCACTCTGTTAGGAGAGGACAAAGAATCATTTTCTTTTTAAAAATGGCCTTACATATAGGTATTTTTTTTTATCTTTCCCAAAGACATGCATAGTTTTGTTATTTCTTTAATGTTCGGTCTTTCTTATCTTATTTTTCCCCTGAAAATGTTCCCGAAACTGATAAATTTTATGTTTTTTTTTTAAATCAATTACGAGATGAAAACAGGGGTGAATATGTTCATTCTGGAGGCACATACCTTTTTTTTGGGCGTAGTGCAAGCGTTTGTAGATCGTAGATCGTCCCTTGAATATAACTCTGCTAAATGTACATATATGTATAACCAGCAGATGGGGGCTGATTAAAAAATAGTTGTCAGAATCCCTAGTGTCAGTGCATGGTATACACGTGTACATATAATTTTGACGTTAGTCTATTACAATTTCAGATGTCAGCAGACAAAACATTTTTATTAAATACGATTTAAAAAACTCAATCATTTAATTTAATGTTATGAGGCCTAATTCTTAATATTGTAAGGTCAAAGATCTGAATGGAGCACACGTTTAATTAAATTGATTTGTATTGATCAGAAGTCGAAGATCAACCTCTGATATGCTTGTATTGTGCACATGTCTTAGGCACTGAGGCAGAACGTGGTAAAACTTGTATTTTCCATGTAAATTGTAGTGGTCAGCGTAACGATAGGCACAGATATACATTGTATAAACTTAGTTATTAAATGAAGTGACTTAAACATGTTACAAAAATTAATTTATTTTATTTCACACGAATCTTTGCTTAGAATTTAATTTCATTTGCTAGTTTTACGAACATTTTTTTGTGATAATGTTAAAAGAATAACCTGGGGAGGGGTTACATGTAATTCTAATTCTGAATATCTGGCGGGTATGTTAAGGCTACACCCAGATACCCTACATGTCTATACAATATGACGTCATAGTAAGCTGTATGGCGTGAACTTTAGAGATAATGATTTCTTCATACATGTATCTGTATGCAAAGTTTAATTTCAGGTCCAAGAAATAATTGAAATCATTCAAAAACATAATATAAACTAAATCTTGGGTGGTATAAATAGCTAAGTATTTATCACAGGGGTTAAATACCAAACCCATGACGTCATAACTATTGATCAAATATTTGCCTAGTGAAACTTAACGTGACAAGAATTGATGTAAATAAATATATTAAATGGGAGTTTTAAAGCATATACCGTAAATGTCATGTGTGATACATAAGGAATTTAAGATTAAGAATTAGATACGCTGATTTATACTTATCATGTTTTCTTAAAATGAACACAGGCAGTGTTTTGAAATCTCGATCAGCCTTTCCTCTGCCTTTCTATAACAACAAAAATGCAAAAGTTCGGCACTACGCGCATACTTTGAAACATAATGTTTGTTTGTATCGAAAGCTTGTATTCTATAATACTTGGAAAGTGCTGCTAGAATCGTGTGGTTAACATGAATTGATGACAATTCCTTGATCGTATGTACTAAATGTAAAAAAATTGGTAAGGTTTCATGCAAACTTTGGAATAATTTTTTCTTTGTCGGGAGAGTAGGATTCTTGTAGCATTTTTCATGATCCAGTGATGTTTTTACATAATTATTTTCACAAAAAGAAATGAATTATCCCTGGGGTAGTGTTGAACTTTTCACTTTTTCGTTAAGGCAATTTTTCTTTTTATAAATGTCACGTGATGACGTCGTAGTGGAGTGCTTCTTTTAGCCTAGGACTCAATGACGTCTATACAATGGATAATAATAGTAAATGTTTTATCTATGGCTTTTCCGATTTATCAATGTTAAATTTTACGAAATAAATTCGCCGAAAATGATCTAGGTACCGCCTTAACATACCTGCGCTGTTAGCACTGGTCAAGGGCCTGTGAAACGGAGACGAGAAATTGATAAGGAAGATTTCGACTTTATCTTATAATTAAATAATCACGCAAAATGTATATATGATTTTACTTTTTTTTTTTTTTTTTTTAAAAAAAAAGATGATTTTATGAAAGTAATTTGTCATTGTTCACATTCAGAAACAGGGAAACTCCACATCGCTAAATCCGAGAAAAAAAATTTATTATGAATTTTAAATGTCAGTGACGTTGATCGCACTCATGAATAAATGTTATAGTTCTGAATTTTGAATTGTTCATTGATTCTCTAAAATAATTTTATTCATGTATATGATAAAGTAATTATTACATGTATAACTTATGGAACTTAAAACTACCGTATATACTCGCCTATAAGTCGGTTTTTTGGGAGTTAACTCTTGGTCCAAAACTCTATGTCCGACTTATAGGCGAGTCATCAAAAGCTTGGTATTTTTCTGGATGACGAAATGTAGTATTTTTTTTTACAAACTTCGACGATTATCGTTGAGAAATGTCTGGACGTATTATTTTATTTATGTATTGTAAGATTATTTATAAAGTAAAAGTATTTACATGTTTTAATGATTTTATTTTGATCTTAAGTGTATATTATTTATTTGATTAATTATTAACAAAAATATTTTTCTTTAATTAACTTGTGACTTACTGTTAATCTATCGTTTATCGGTAAAATGGAATTGCGAACCCGATATAATACGTTTTGCATCAATGTATAATTATATGTACCGTCTGCAATGTTTTTGACAACAGATATGATATTCTTAAAAAATAATTCAGAATATTATTCTGGAGTCTGTTAAAACTCGATTGTTTATGAAAATGCTTCCCATGTGTGGTACACAATTTTCTCGGGGCGCGTGCCACTAAATAAACATGGTGTCAGGTAAGGGATACAGGTAATTAAGAGGCGATAATTGCTAATGAAAGATCAAACATAGCGTTATTAAAAACTATAGATATGGCTTGGACATTGAGCACCTCCTAATTAAAAACATCAAAATGTTGGTAGACTCGTTACATAGTTCATCACCATACCAAAGAAACAGAGATCCGCCAATGATCGAGATCGATGTATAAAATATACAAGACAAGGGATTTAACGCTTAAACAAAACAGTTTAGAAAATGGTAGTGTTTTGGTTTGTTGAAAAATAAAAATATTAATTACCGATGTTATATCCTAACATATTATTTGAACACAGGTAAATACATTAGAGTATTGATATGAAATTTATAAGAGAAGAAAAAAGAGAGAAAATATCGGCGTAATTTCTCAAAATATTATTTGAAACACATGTTTCAACATTAGAGAATTGATTTGAAATTGTCCACCGATCCTGGCAAAAAGTTGTACCGACTTATAGGCGGGTCAATGACAAATCCCTCTAAAATAACCTCAAAAATCACAACCGACTTATAGGCGGACCGACTTATAGGCGAGTATATACGGTAAAGAATCAACCTTACGCCTATCAGCTTAGTTTATATTTCTACCCCCCCCCCCCCCCAACACACACACACACAACACACACCTTTTTTCTGCTATAGTCTGAACAACAAATTGAATCAGGTCGCGTGAACTTTTCGTACAGATATTGGTCTCGCACAAGAAGAAATGGAATGGAAAACAAATTATACACTCTGTACAAAGTAATTTCTAATTTTACTAAATGCATGTCGTAAGAAATACAGAATGTACTAATATTTGACCCGATTCTGAAAACGAAAATAGAAACTTCTACATGTGGATTTGACACGATGTTTCAGAACAACCAGCAAGATGAAATTAATGGAAAAAGTAATTTCAAGTTTTGTTTTTATTTTGTATTTCTTAACTGACTGACCGCGTATAATCAGGTTATTTATTTTTTTTGTTGATCTGACTGTTACCAGTAATTACATATAACGTACTAATGAAGAAAGAAATACGCGAATTTAATTGATTGAAAAACACTACTGCATAAGATTTGTAGTGTACGGATGGCTAAAAAAAAATAAATAAAAACAAAAAAAAAAACAACAACAAAAAGATAGAAAGCTTGATACCACAAAATTATATAAAAAATCGCAAGGAGGGCATGAATTATAGAACTAGAGCGAAAAAGGCTCTAGCTAAAAGAGATTATTCAACAAAATAAAGATGATCAAATCTTATTATTTGAACCTATCACATTCTTCATTTTAAGGGCATAGTTTATGTTGCATGAATATGTTTTTTGTGAGAAATATATAATACCTTGCTAAAAGAATAATTGTACATGTATGTAAAAAGGGGTGGGGTTGATTCTCAACTACTAGAGCATTGATAATTCCAACCATTGGCTGTATTAAAGATGCCTACTCAAAACCTTTAACGACGGTACAAATGCAACTGGAAAAAAAAATATGAGATGGGATTTATTTAAAAAAAAAAAAAAACCTTTGTGGATAAAAACTTGTTTCAACAAGAGGACCATGGGCCACAACGCTCACCTGAGTCAATATGGCCCTGCTGTCAGCAGATTTCTTCTTCTATATATTCATACGTAAAGCTTTGATCAACTGTTCTAGACATAACCTATCCCCAGTTGCCATGTTTTGAATGAAATTAAATCTAAACTTTCTGAGGATGCTTCTATATTCATATAATTAATCATGGTTTTGCTGTTCTTGAAACGGAATTTTAAAGATGTCTGCCATCCTACCCTGGGGGGTAGGAAGGGAGGGGGGGCTCAAGATTTGAACAAACTTGAATCTACACTACCTAAGGATACTTCCATATCAATATGACTAATTATGGCTTTGTTGTTCTTGAGAAGAAGATTTTTTAAGATATTTCTTATATATATTCTTTTGTTAAACTTTGATCCCCGATTATGGCCCCACCCTACTACTGGAGGATGCCTTGAACAAACCTGAATCTACAATACTTGGGGATGCTTCAATATCAAAATGACTAATCACGGCTTTCCTGTTCTTGAAAAGATTTTAAAAGATTTTTCCTATTTATTCCTATGTAAAACTTTGATCCCCCATTGTGGACCCACCCTACCCCCGGGGGTCTTGATTTCGACAAAAGTGAATCTACACTACCTAAGGATGATTTCATATCAATATGACTAATTGTGGCTTTGTTGTTCTTGAGAAGAAGATTTTCAAAGAATTTTCCTATGTATTCCTATGTAAAACTTTGATCCCCCATTGTGGCCCCACCCTACCCCCGGGGGTCATGATTTGGAAAAACTTGAATCTACACTACCTGAGGATGATTTCATATCAATATGACTAATTGTGGCCTTGTTGTTCTTGAGAAGAAGATTTTAAAAGAATTTTCCTATATATTCCTATGTAAAACTTTGATCCCCCATTGTGGCCCCACCCTACCCCCGGGGGTCATGATTTGGACAAACTTAAATCTACACTACCTGAGGATGATTTCATATCAATATGACTAATTGTGGCTTTGTTGTTCTTGAGAAGAAGATTTTTAAAGAATTTTCCTATATATTCCTATGTAAAACTTTGATCCCCCATTGTGGCCCCACCCTACCCCCGGGGGTCGTGATTTGGAAAAAACTTGAATCTACACCACCTGAGGATGATTTCATATCAATATGACTAATTGTGGCTTTGTTGTTCTTGAGAAGAAGATTTTTAAAGAATTTTCCTATATATTCCTATGTAAAACTTTGATCCCCCATTGTGGCCCCACCCGACCCCCGGGGGTCATGATTTGAACAAACTTGAATATACACTATGTAATGAAGGTTTCCCATAAGTTTCAACTTTTCTGGCCCAATGGTTTTTGAGAAGAAGATTTTTAAAAGAAGACACCAAATTTTCACTTATTCTTAATTATCTCCCCTTGGAAGAGGGCATGGCCCTTCATTTGAACAAACTTGAACCCCCTTTACCTAAGGATGCTTTGTGGCAAGTTTGGTTGAAAATGGCCCAGTGGTTCTGGAGAAGAAGTCGAAAATGTGAAAAGTTTACAGACGGACGGACGGACGGACAGACGGACTACGGACAAAATGTGATCAGAAAAGCTCACTTGAGCTTTCAGCTCAGGTGAGCTAACAAGTACTTGGGTAGAGTAACCACTGCATGAACAACATCATTTCCACCTAAGATATTGACAACTAAGGAGAAATATAAAGATAGAGGAAAACATAAACATTTATGATCCAATTTTAACATTAAGATGTAAAAAATAATAATAAAATAGAAATAAATTAATGAATAATGAGATATGAAAACAAAAATTCATGTGACTTTCTCATTTAGACTTTTACTACTTTGTAGACTGTAATGAATTTATTGACAAAATACTTTTTTTTTTAAACAATTTATCATCACTCAGGCTTTTTAGCACCTTCTCAGCTCAAGAACAATGACCAAAGTAACTATCAGTAAATCTCAGCATCGACAACACAGCAACAGTATTTTTCGGCCTCAACAGTAAAGACGACATTAATTATCAGTATTTATCAAACAACTAAAATTATCAGCAACAACAGTAATAATGACTGTAAATATCAGAAATTATCTGCAAAAACAGCACAGTATCAGTAATTACCAAACATTATCAGTAAAATTTGGGATTCTCGGCACTTTTTTCGTCCAGTAGTGAGATAAAGTGCAGGGGGAAATCTGAGTTTTACTTCTTAAGAAAATATTTCACGACAAATTCAACTTACCAACATACAAAAAGGCATTTTCCACTCTTCATTGAAATTTATATAAAATAGGATAAATTACATACGAACCCCAACAAAATTCAGTTAGAAGACAAACTTCTCTAGTAGATTCACATAGAGCTTTATCTTTATATTTTTACTAATCACTTGTGCCAGTCTAATATATGCATGATTTATAAAATTTAACTCTGTCTACGGACGTGTAAAGGTGAGCGTTTCATATTCATTTTTGTTATTGTTTGAATACGTGCATTATCAGAAAGTGAAAGAAATAACGATATTGTATTGCAAATAATCACCATCATAACAGCACATAGAAACTTTAAACAACAATTTAGACACCTGATTTAAATATCAACGTCGAAATAAAACCTACATGCTATGGGAAGGAATGTAAAAGTTATGACATTTTCCCCGTCATGACTCCTCAAGTTTGCAGTGACTTGACGTAATATTCTATTATGACATCATATCTTGGTAGTTCAGAGAAGTAACAATGGCTGGTACACTGTGATATATATTGGACAACCTTATCCTAGCCGCGAATGGGGAGATTGTAATCATCCCTCTTACACTGCCCATCTGTCTGTCAATCAATCCGTCTGTCCGTCATACTTCTTTGTATATTAAGAAGTATCTAATAATTCATGTGCCCTGGTGTTTCCCAAGAATGTTCTAAACTTTTAGATTTGGTGTAAGGGAACAAAAAAGATAGAAAAAGCTGGATTTCAAAATTAAACTTATAATTATGGAACATTCCCCACTGCAAGAAGACAGCTCTAGCCTGACTAATTCTTATATTGTGGGATTTAAGAAAATATTGCTGTATTGATTCATTATTACCTGGACATTATCAAAATATTATGTAAGAGCGGACCAATATTCAAGTGAATACTCCTATATCTTACGATGATCCTATTTATGCACGACACTCTCGACCATGAATACTTTTTTCATCGGATGCCGTGTTTAAGACCCGCGATACATTGTAAAATACAGAGCTCTCATTCCCTGGCATTTTTATACAGTTAGGGTAGATAACTGGCATGTCTCAATGTCTCAATTGGTAGTCGAAAGATCTTTGGCTCCTACATGCCGTTATCGCGTCAAAGCTAAGTCGATAAAAATAAGCAGTAATTGTACCTTCGCATGCATTACTGTAGTACACTATAGATGTGAAAGTTTCTGTCCCTTCTAATGAGACCTTAAAAACTGATGACCCGTTTCTATAAATTAATCTATCCAAATAACAAGCCTTACTATACACTGGTGCCTCATGATTTTTATTCAATGATTTGACATCATATTTTCCCCTTATTTGCAAAAGTGAAAAAGGAAATCTTCGAACCTCGTTTGTTATGTATATTATGTCATCCTCTTTTAGATCGAGCTCGTCATCGTCCGTTGCATCATAATCAAACTCTGCAACAACTTTCTTTCTTTCTTTGATAGGGAGATCTGAAATATATCTTTTAAAAAAAATGTGCAAACCAAATAACATGGTATATTATGTTGAGGGTAGAATACCTTTACATCTTTCAAACTTAACAATTTGAATTACTGTTCAGGGCAAAGAATAAAAATAATGATAACTTGTTTATTGAAACTTAGAATGAATTTGATAATCTTGGTTTAAGTTGCCTTTTGTTTCAAACCTTTGATATTCCCAGGGATTATGTAATAGTTAAACAAATTTATTATGATGTGTAAAGTCAAAAACTCTTCAACATTATTAAGTCATTCACTAATGGAAAGTTGCATCAATACATAATAAACCGGATTATTAATCGAAATTCCTTTGTCATGTTTACAGATATATCACATGCATTAGATATTCTAGTCATAAATTACAGTTGAAGAAGGTAGATATGTTAATGAATACAGAATACAGTGTGTGTGTGTGTGTGTGTGTGTGTGTGTGTGTGTGTGTGAGGGTGTGTGTGTGTTTGTAAACCCTGTCAATTGGACACGTGCTTTAGACGGCACACGTTTAAATGAACACGGAAAAATCCAAATGAACACGAAATGGTGGTGTTCAGTTGGATTTTATCATAAATCAACTGGAAAATGTCCTAGGATGCATCCCATTTCAAAAAAATGAAGTGTTAATTTGACCGGATGCATGAGATCTGTGTAATGAGTGTGTATAAGATGACCACGGATCCATCATTTTTTCTTCTCGGCGAGACTTACACACATTGCGAGTGCGCATGCTCGTTACATCAGATGACGTCGTAAATGACATCATAATACAGTACCCGTTTCACACTTAGTCATGTACATGAGGACGAAGTAAACTTTGTAAAAGGTAAGTAAAAAATCTGTAAATAAATAAATGAAAAATTTTATGTATTAAATATGGCCTATGAATTAATGAGTAAAGATATGTGTCCATTATGACATTACGGCATTATTGTCTACTCAATATTTTTCCTGCGGTATGTATACATGTATATGCTGTATAGTTACAATGTGCATCGTTGCATGATTGCAGTATAAATGGTTTTAACCAATATACTAAAAGTTATTATTATTAATGTTAGTAAAAACATAAAGAAATTTTTTTCTATATCTACATGTATGTCTCTGGGAAAATAAACACGTTCCGTATTGGCATTTGTTGTACTCGCGGAGAGAAACTATTTCTGCATCTAATATTTCAATTTTATTGAATCAACGTTGATCTTTTGCAATGTGTAGCAAAATATATTGTCAAAAATTTTAAATGTTTTCTTGCGTTTCGCATCTTGTTTATGTGTCATGTCAAGTTCGAAGGTTTCGTATTAAAAACGAAAGTAGAGTCGGTCACGCCATGTGTTATGGGCAGGGGAAACGTTCAGTCTGCCTGGGTTATATATAGGTACGTGGGCTACTAAAATCATTGTTAATATTGTGTACACATTAAGCTGTCAACTAAAAAAACACATGTACTTCTGAGGCGTGAATATTAGAAATAATTTCTGCACATTTAAATTATGAAAGGGGAGGGGGGGGGGCAGCTGTTTACTTCTCCCAGGGACATAATGATATAATTGTTAAGCATGTATAGGTCCCTGCGTCAACGTGATCTTCTAGCCCTGACAAACTGAAGATATAGTGCAGCTTATAATATAAGTTGATATTTATGTCAAAGACATGCTGTGCATTTAGACAGTGACATGCCCTAATTTTAATGTACAAAGATTTCAAAGTATGAGAATTTAAAGATTGATACTTGTCATTTTATTGACATGCACTCATTATTGCATTGGGACAATTTTGAGAGAATATGTAAATATAGCTGTGACAGGGACCTATATACTAGTATATAGGTCCCTGACTGTGATGATTCATGAAAATGATGCGACTTCTACTAAGTTACAGTCATTAAAGAATATTTTCCTATTTATTTATCATCCTGGAATTCATGTTTTAAAACTGATGTTATTATTATAATACATTTCAGGTAGATTCATTGATTTCGGATCAGAAAATTATCAATGTTCATGGATTCCCAGAACACAGCAGGGAGAAGTTTATGGTATGAATGCAATTATATAATATTCATTCATTTAATAGTATAATTAATTTAAGCTACATGTCAGGAAAAAAACAAACACTACCTGAAGTTCTAATGATCTGAGTTCATGTTCATGATAATGTGTTTGTGTATCAGCATGATCTGTATACCTTTTCCTGCATTGTTTCATACTACAGTCATGAATCAGTGTTTTACATGTAATATTTATTTACCTTAATGACAGTCTGTTGGCCCAAGACCGGCAAATATTTGGGAGGATCAATAAATTTAAAATTAAGTCTGTATGTTATCAGTTAATTGTGCCAGTATAAAAAAATTAAAGGTTCAGTTTAAAGGACAAAGATGGAACTTCACCAGTGATACATGTAGTCCAGATAAAGAGTAAAATAAAATTATTCAAATGGGATATTAAAAAAAAAGATGTTTGCAACTGACAGTCATACCAATAATTTTCATTATTTAGCTATTTTCCATAATAAACAGGACAGATAATTAATACTACACCATTGGCCATTGTTGTCATTGGGGTATACCATGTAATGTATTAATATATTAAACAAATAAGAACTACTATAAATTCTCTTTTATTGTGTGCACACTTTTATTTTCAGCAAAAACAAAAACAAAAACAAAAAAAACAAAACAAAACAAAAAAAAACAAAAAAACAAAAAAACAAAGAAGGAGGGATACACACTTATACATGTATTTATTGGGGTATAATGCAACCACTGAAATTCAAAATGAAGAGATTTACTTCCATTCAGGGATTTAAAAAAAATAAATAAATGAAAATTAAGATTTTCCAAATGCAGAGAATACAAGTATGTTATATGGAATTATGATTGAACATTTACAAATATTCAAAATCCTTCAAAAGTTTTCTGTCATCAAGGGTGTACATCATAGAGACATAAATAACAGAGATTTGCAGCTGTTTGAAATCTTGCAGTTTTTTTAAACTCACTCCCACTCTAACATGAGGCACTGGAAAATGCAGGGAAAAGTAATTTTTGTTTTTTTTTTGAATATGGGATTAATTATGCATAAATTAGTGAAGCTAACATTGGCATTATGTAAAACTGGATCTATTAGCAATTACCGGTAGAATAAAAAAATCAAAAATTTCAACAGGTTTTATGATTTTTCCCCTCAAAGTAATAAAAAATGTAATCACACTAGATGACTCTGCTCACTTATTTACATTATCAATAGAAAGGCCAGAGAAGCTACATTTTATATATATACATGCATATATATATATACAATACATGTATATGCTTTTAAAGCAAAAACATTCCTTTATTTCGACAGTTGTTCATTGTTAACCATAATTGTTAACATTATCTATTCAACGAAATTAAATCCCACATGAAATTTTACATTTCAGTATAATGAGTAGGGTTACATTCGTAACAACGAAATTTAATGCCCACAAAACCTTCTCAGATAACAAATAACAAAATTTTATCCCCACGAAAATTTGTGCTTCTACAGTATATAATCAACACCTTAATGCGAGTAAAACTTACAGCAGATGCATTTAGTATTTTTAAGTGCAGTGACTGGAAAAGCACAGTAATTACTCAGACCAAAGTCAACTTAAATCATTATTTAGTGTTAAGGAACAAGTTGTTTGTAAGTGTATTAAAAATACTAAACAAGACAATAAAAGACAAGACAATAACAACAAAAAATATAAGGGGCCTCATAATCTTTTAGAGGGAATCATTATTAATTAATGTTTGATATCGATTGACTGGCAGACCCTGTAAACCTGAGTGATCAATTATGTTAAGAGAAGTTTGTTAATAAAGAGTATCTGTTACCACTTTAACCAGATATTAAAATTTCATTTAAAAGGTAAACATGTTGTTGATAGTGAACAAGTCTGTGTGCCAAGAATATTATATGTAATTTCAAATGAACAAGAAATGTTATCATCTGTGTATTACTAAGATTGCATAAATTAAGATCTCTGTATATATTTTTTGATGGAATTAGAAGAAATCTGAAAGATTGTAACCCCTTCCCAATTTTTTACCCTCCAAGATTATTTTAATTTCAGTTTTCACATACAAATCAATTACACTCTATGTCAATTTTAAATTATATTCCACTTGAATATACTGTACACCAAAGAGCTCTGATTTTATGGTATTTTATGGAGATAGAGACTAATTCGCCCTGGGGTCTAAATCAAATTTAATAAATCTATTGAAATCCTAGCAGTCTGTTATTGAATTTTAGTTAATGCAAGCATTCTTAACAATTGAATAAGAAAATCATATTATATAAAGGCATACATAATGAGCTAATCAGATCTACTTTACTTTCTTGAATTTCAACATGTTCAGCATAGGGTACATTACACCCTAAGAAAAATATTCAAAGACATTAAAGTATTGATGAACAGAAATCTCTACACATTGTTTATTTAAGTGAGAAAACACATGCAAATAAAGTATTCAATTTATTTATCTTGGACTAAAAACATTTTTGATTTAGTGTATAGAGGGTCCTTAACAGTCCTTTAATTGTCTTTAGTCTAATCGGGATCGGTATTCAACTTAACATTCACTTTCATTTTAATCATGCGAATGTGATTTTGACAGCTGAAAAGAATATGTATTAACTGGTTGTGAAACTTTGTTGAGGGTGTACAGTATGAGATATGTACATTTTATGTCGTCTTCACAAGGAGGGTTTAATTCGAATTGAACGTAAGTTAATACAAATTAAATTTGAACCACATTCACATGGAGAATTTATGCAAATAAGTTAATTCAAATTAATTTACTGCGCATCAAATTTCTTTGCATTAACTCCGTGTGAACACTAAGCAATAATTAGAATTAAATTTTGATGCATGCGTAATATAGCATGATTACATGTAAGCCACATGCCATATGTTTGTGGTCAGGTACATTATTTACATGATTAAATACAATGAAACAAATGAAAGCCACCAGTCCTCCTCAATGTTTGGAAATATAGGATTTTTCTTAATATGATGACCTGAAGTTGAAAATACACTGTTTTATAAATAACTATATTTTGTATTTCCTGTCCTATACATACTAACGGTACATTACTAGATATATTATGTATAATGATATACTGATGATGCTTTATCAATGGATAGTAATTATTCATTTTTATTCCTACATTAACTTATTCAGGTGTGACCGGTTAACAGAGGATGCTTACTCCTCCTAGACATCTGATCCCACCTCTGGAATTTCCAGAGGGTCCTTGTTTTTTGCCAGGCACTTCACAGATTTGTATTGCTTATAGATTTTCTTAGATTGATCACTATTCATTATAATTATTTAATTTTTTTCATTCACATGTATATCTCTTTGAACTCAAAATTGAAGACACCACAGAGGCTTATACATCTGTTTCATATTTGAATATTTTACTAAAGACATTAATGGCAAGGTAACAATTAAACTTTATGATAAACACGTAACTTTAATTTTTCTATTATTAACTTCTCTTACTTATGTAGCATTATCACCTGCATATGGAGTTTAAGTCTCCCATTTGATTCAAAGGGCAAGAGCATGTGTACCAAGTACAAACAATAACTAAAATGAGGCAAGCTATTGGCAAATAAGTTGATGATACAGGTATAGCCAACATTTTGCAAATTCTGTGTTTGTTACAATGACCTTGTTAACAAATACAGTCTACAGATAAGTCAAGTGTTTACTGATGTTTTCATACAGAAATTGTTAGGCTGTTATTTTCATACTGAAGTGTCTACAGATTTATCCATTCACCCTATTATGACAAGGAGCTCACAGCAGGTGTAACTAGTTGACAGGGGATGCTTATTCCTCCATGATAACTCATCCCACCTCTTTTGAGCTTGAATACTGTTTGTAATCTTGATATTTCATTAAAGGTCTTCAACATTCTAATAGATGGGAATCACTTTATCTTTTCAGTTATGAACATTTCTTAGCAACAAACCCTGTAAGAAGAAGGACGTCTGTTCTACAGCTTGTGGTGGATTATAGAACACATGATATCAACCAAGTTTAAAGGAAGCATGTATAGCCACATTAGAAAGATTTAAGGATTGTGAGAAACCAAATATGACAAATCAGAATAACTTCCATGGGAGTGTGAAAAAAAAGAATAGTAGAGTGTAATCCTCAGGACTTTCTTCAGACTTCCATAAAGTCAGGAAATACTGTTGAACTGACAAAATTAACAAAAATCATGATATGTCAAAAATTCAAGGAAGATGTGCAAGTTAAGACTAAGACGGATTTTAGGAGTTTTGATGACAAAGAATCAACCTTTGGAAATATGGCTTTAAACTTGGATCTCTTTATTGGTAATTGAATTAAACATTTATCTTGATTGTTAATAACCTAACAATTATGATTACTACCATTTAATTTTAACTAATTTTTACATGTAGTTTCTCTCATTGATTTTTTTAAATACATATATTTTCAATTTTCATGAAAGCTAAAGGACAAGGTGCATGTATGACTTTACACCCCTTCCCTCTTTTTGAGTTTTTAGCTCACCTGAGATGAAAGCTCAAATGAGCTTTTCTGATCACATGTCTGTCCGTCCATCTGTAAACTTTTAACATTTTCAACTTCTTCTCAAGAACCACTTGGCCAAATTTAAGCAAAGTACAAAACATTCTTGAGTAAAGGGGATTCTAAATTGTTAAAATGAAGGGCCAATTTCCCTTCCAAGGGGAGATCATCAGGAAAATGCAAATAGGGTGGGGTCATTGTAACATCTTTTTTCAAGAAGCAATGAGACAGAAAAGCTGAAACTTATATGGAAGCTTCCTGAGGTAGTGTAGATTCTAAATTATTTAAATCTTGCCACTGGGGGGGGGGGGCACGATGGGGCCACAATACTTACTTACTTATAGGAAAAATCTTTAGATATCTCCTTCTCAAGAACCACTGTGGCAGAAAAGCTGAAACTTATATAAATGCTGCCTAAGGAATTGTAGATGATGAATTGTTCAGATCATGGCCCCTGGGGGTAAGGTGAGGCCTCAATAGGGAATGGATGTTTTACATTGAAATATATAGGGAAAAAAAATCTTTAAAAATCTTCTTCTCAAGACTACTGGACTAGTAAAGATAAAATGTAGTTGAAAGCTTCCTGAGGTAGTGTAGATTGTAAATTGTTCAAAACATGTCCCCCGGGGGTAGGGTGGGGCACAATAGGGGATCAAACTTTTACATTGAAATATATAGGAAAAAAATTTAAATATCTTCTTCTCAAGAAATATTGGACTAGAAAAGATGAAAATTAGGTGCAAGCTTTCTGGGGCACAATATAGGGATTATATTGGGTAAATCTTTAAAACGCTTAATTCTTCTCAAGAACAACAAAGCCATGATGAATCATATTAATGTGGAAGCATCCTCTGGTAGCGTAGATTCATATTTTTTTAACAAATAATGGCCACTATATATATGATGGGGCCACAAAATACAATCAAAATTTTACATAGAAATACATGTATATTGGGGGAAAACCTGTTGCAGAACAGCAGGGCCAAAGTGACTCAGGTGAGTGTTGTGGCCCATAGGCCTCTTGTTTTGTTGTCAGCCCCTAGCTTTGCTTTGAATCTAATCTCATAAATGCTTTCTCATTCAAAAATTACAAAGTCTAGAGTAAAGATTCATTGAGTTAAAAGTAGGGATGAGTATCGAAATGCAAAAAAAAATTAATCATGACAATATTTTGACTTAATTGTGTTTTATGATATATATTGATGCATATCACTTTTTTTTTTACTTCTGTTCTATGTGTTCTACTGTAGAATATAAAAAATCATAAAAGTTTTCACTGTAAAATTGTTAGGAATAAATGCATTCTTCAATCATTATGAAATAAGGTTTGTTTATAAGGCCAAATAAAAAAATATGTGTGGTTCCGGTTACCCGACCTTCCCTATTTTATACCCCCGACCCTAACTTTTTTTTGGCAATTTTCATATTTTTTCCGGAATTTTGATTTCCATCAATGGCTCCAGTTTAAGTTTTAGTTTCAGCAATGACGGCCTCCTTGCAAAACAAATTGCAAGTGTTTAATAGTGTTAAATCCAAAGCAAGCTAGCATATAGGTGTCCCCGACCAATATTGACTAGTATATTATCACACTACATCTAAATGCCATTTGCAAAGCAGTGATAGGTATTATTTAGAAAAAAATTAAGAAAATCATTTTGTTAAAAAAAAAAAATTTAAAAAAAATCCCTACCTACCCTAATTTTTTTGGAAGTGTAACCGGAACCACACATATTTTTTTGTTTGGCCTAAATATAATTTATAGAATAATTAATACAAAATTCTATATCTCAAAACAAAAACAAACAAAAAAAAAAACAAAAAAAAGAAATTACATTTTGTAAAGTACAGTGTACTTTACGATGACTTGAATTCTTTTCTAATTTTTAAATTGACAAATAAAAAAAAGAGTTAAGATAATTTATTGCTTTTAATTGGAAACCAACTTCAGTTGAAAGGTATCTCCATACATGTATTATTAACTGGTATAACAATACACCCCTAATTAAAAGACTATGTGTGACAAATAAAGGACATATAGATTTAATGAATTTATAATTGCAATAAAATCATTAAATACTTTTAGATAAAATCTGTTAAAAGCAGACATGTCAGTTAATTTTGTAAATTTAACCGATAAGAGGGATATGCTGAAGACATTAAGTGTATATGTAGACAACATATTTAAACAAGAGTACATGTTTCAAGGAACACATGTGTCACCTGCTTTGTAGTTTCATTTCAGGTGTAAACAAATCTATGAGTGCATGGTCAGCTTTTTACTTAATTACTATATATAAAGTATGATAAACTGATAGTTCATGCATTTGCCTGTAAAAAAAAAAAGACGTACATGGATTAAGTATACGACTGCAATAGAATCTGACAATCAAAGAAAATATGGTTCCTTAATCCTCAAAGACATGTCAAATAAACATTTAAATTTGAATTTATTAGAAATAACTATTTATCATTTTATTAATTGTTTCCAACAATCCTCCAAAAGATTTCAGTCTGTCTTTACTGCAACCATTGTCAGTCTTCACGATCCATTGTTGAATACTGATCCCGATGTATTTTTATGGTATTTTGAATACATGTATAAGTTTGTGTGGTATCAGAATATTATACAGTTTCAAAGTACTTTTTCATGAGCTAAACATGTTTCCAATAAGCATTCAAAAGAGATTTCAGTCTATCTTTACCATGTGTTTACTGCAAATCTTAGTCTACATGATCCATTGTGAAATACCCATCATGATTTATTTTCATAGTATTTGAATATATTAAAGTTTGTCTGGTAACTGAATATCATAGCCGGTTTCAAAGTACATAATCATGAGATCATGAACATATATTAATGCTAATTATCTAAACCCTGCCTCTCAAAATTCAATATTCATAAGTTTAATTAACTGCCCAAGATATTTTTTGCAAATTAGGTCAAATGTCAAGGTCAAGTGGATTGTAATGCTGATATTTTTTATATTGCCTTATGACAAATAGTATACATGCTAAATAGCATAGACTTACCTCTTAAATGTCAAATATATGTTGTATATCAGCACTATGAACTATTTTAAAGGTCAAGGTCAAAGGTCACAAGGTCGGTACCTCCATGATAATTTACAAAAGCTGTAGTGCCAAGCAATGTATGTGCAAAATATCAAATCCATACCTCTAACAGTTCTTGAGATATCATAGGGTGTGACAGACAGACGGACAGCTAGACACAGACAGATGCTTGGTAAAGTGATCCCTCAGTGCCGATCTGCAGGCGACACCGAATAGTGAATGAATTCTAGCAATGGACAGGCTTTCTACAGCGCAGTGTATAAATGTGAAAACTTCCTACACACAATATTGTCATTAAAAAGCCCCTGCAACCTTTACATCTAATATTCTTGATAATTACTTTCTTCAAATTTTAATCTGCCATAGCAAGAATGATGCAAGTGATGAAAAATATTTGCTAAAAAGGATCAATTAAAATTTCTAATGTTTAAAAAAATGTTTTCTTTACTCTTTATTCATCATAATTTTATGTGAATCTAGTTTTAAATTTTATATTCTGTTTTAATCACCAAATGTAAGATTATCACTATTTAGAAAAAAAATTCTCAATTAAAAAAAAGTTGGGTCTTTTAACTTTTGAGGGGGTGTAAACTTCTTATTTTATTAGTCCCCTGTGGGTGAAACTGGAGGGGACTATAGGTTTTCTCCTTCACAGTCTAACTGTCAGTCTGTTCCATTTGGTTTTCCACACTTCTTTGTTTTATTACAGCTATGCTCTGAAAAGTGGGGTTTTCCTTTTAATTTATTTAGTAAGCATGTTCTACATGTTCTACATGTATATGACACATCATGTTCATGTACACATGTACTTAGGGATCAATATTTTTATGATGTTCATTTGTAAATTAATGAATAAACTACTGTTTTAGAGAGTCTTCAAAATATTTGCACACTGTATGTAATTATTTTAATCCCCTACCAGTGACACCGGAGGGGAGTATAGGTTTCCCCCTTATCTGTCCATCAGTCTGTCTGTCAGTCTTCGTCACTTGGTTTTCTGGATTTTTTTTTCTAAACACTCGCAGATACATGTGTATTCAGCTGATTTTAAGTATATGTGAGTGTACCTGGATAAGTTACAGATCAAGTTTGCATTTCATTACACTTTGTTGATTTTTGACAGAATTATAGCCTTTGGGAACCAGATTACTGTGACTTGCCAGTAGGCTTATGCAATACTCTCAAGATGATTGTTATTTTGAAATTTATTTTCATTTACAAATAACAATTAACATATACATATAACAGTAGAATGTATAAGGATTACATTTAAAACAAAAATAGCACATCATAAGTACATGTACATTGTAGGGCAACATACAGTTTATAAAATGATAATGTATAAATATGCAGGAAGGATTTTATGATTGGAAGTGTTTTTTTTTAAAACATGCTTGATTAAATGATCATTTAAATTTAATTTCAATATAGATGCATGCATGATGGTGGGCTGAAGAAGAAAACCAGGACAAATGAAAATTCCTAGTGTTCATCAGAAAAAATGATCGAATCATGCAGCCATTTTGAGTGCTTGAATGCCCAACTGAGAGAGCCAGCCAATGCGGAAAATATTTCTTGGAAGTTACACCAAATCTGCTGTGACAATTGAATTAAAGCTTTAAAAGTACATTTAAAAACATACTGCCTTAAAATTACATTTGTATATGGTGTAATTATTTCAAGGAGATACAACACACCTGGTTTAACAGTAAGGTCCATAGCTAAACATGGATATGGAATTTAGCTCACCTGATCCAAAGGCTCAATTGCAAAGGTTCAATTGCACAATTCTGATAAAAAGAAGTCTTTGGTGTCCAACAATGCATTATTTATATGTTTGAGTGTTTACCTCCATTAACTTTTAACATTTTCTAATTTTTTTTAACATTTGGTCAATGTAAACCACATTTGGTACAATGTATCTCAGCTTAAAAGGAGTTATAAAGCTTATTCAAATAAAGGGCTGCATCCTTTTCCAAGGGGAGATAATGAAGAAATATGAAAAATGGGATAATGTCAAAGACATTTAAAAACTTTCATTTTATGATCTATTTGGTCATATAAGACAAATGTTATCCAAGAGTTTTCTTAATGAGCATAGATTCAAGTTTTTTTCATTGCCCCTAAGGCAAGGGTAGAGCTGCAGAAGGGGTTATATGTTTTGCATAAAAATAGATATAAGTGAAAAACTAGCAGGGTGACATAAATCAAAGTCATATGCAAACATTACAACATCATATGGATTTAATTTTGTTCAAATTATAGACATTGGGGCTAAAAGTAAGGTTTTCATTTTGCATGTATCTATGTGTCAACATTTAAATTTGTTTAATTTATGGGCATTGGGGTTAGAAACGGACTGAAATTAGGGTTTAAATTGTACATGTATAGAAGTGTCAACATTTTTTATAGGAATATGAAGGGGGAAAATCTTTAAAAACAATCTTTTTAAGAACAGTAGACACAAAATGTCTCAGGCAAGCATTTTGGCTTTTGGCATCTTCAGTGTATTAGATTTTCATTCATATAATTTTAAGATCATAAAAGTACACCCTAGCTTTTCTGAAGAAACAAAGTGAGTTTAATTTTTTAAAATAATAAATGATTTTAATGGAAAAAGATGAATTAAGCCTAGTCATAAAGGTCCAGTTTTTATTTTGAAGTCTTTGTGAGGGTTTTTACTTATTTGAGAAGTAATTTGAATTTGTACTTGGTTGTGTGTGGCACATAATTATATCTGTGTAAACCAGTATATTATATGCAAATATTGTTCAGAATTAGTTGACTTATTAATGAAATTAATTGTAAAGATTCAAGTGATCCTTCTGGTCAGGTGTTTTTTTTATTACAAGTTCTTTTTTATCATTTTTTTTTTAAAGCAAATTTGAAAATATGTAAAGAGATAGGCATTATTTACTATTTATATTTCAAGTCTCAGTGGAAGTAATGTTTGAGGTCCAAAATTGAAATATATCAGTCTGTTTTAATATTTGATCTCCTAGCCTAGCCCGTATTCTTCAATGTGATAAAATATTTTCATTATATAAATGAATTAATAAAGTAATAAAGTAAATTTGTATTCATTTTTATCAAATATCTATGTATATCTTAAAAGATTCTTTGTTTGCATTTGCAATATCCGGTAACATGCCTCAGACTGGCCCTACCAAATCTAGGGACCAAAATGTGTCACTCTCCCTGCCACCGTCCTTTACAACTTGGAGTTTATGATGAACTAGTGAATTGTGTATGAAATTACGTATGACTTGGGGTGTGGTGAAGTTTGAGACTGTGATGGCTGGGGCCATGAGAGTAACTTTGTTCAAGGAAAAAACGCTACTGAAAGACACACGCTTGGGTTTTTCTACAATACAGAGTACTAAATTTCATGGGTGATATTGAGGATATCAAATCTACATTCAATAAAGAAATCAGTGACAATGTTAAGCAACCTCAACTCCCCCCCCCCCCGCTCCACATTTTGTGTATTTGTGTACTTGTATGAGAATCCCCCCCCCCCCCACTTTTTTTTTTTCAAATTTCCACTTTGATGATACTGATGGAAGGGGTTAAGAAAAATAATATATTATTTAATAAGGTTGGATACAGGTGGTATTGAACCAGGGCTTTGGAGCACACTCCATTAAAGAAATTCTGGAAATATTTAAGGAACCTAAAACCACTTTTCTTCCTTCTATTGATAGCACATTGCCGAGATCACAAATCCACAAAAGTTCTGTTCACTAAATTCAATTTTCATGCTACAAGAGTTGAAAGGTCTTGATTTTATTCCTTAGTAATAATTCATCATTTATTTATTCAAAATGAAAATAAAAAAAATAATAATTTAGCACGAGTTTCAGTCCCCCCCCCCCCCAAAAAAAAAAAAAAAACTCATAAAGTTCAACGAATGAACGCATTATCTGAAGACTGGGTATAAAATTGTTGTCCTTCCTCTTTGTGTTTTATGTATGCATCAAGATCATATCCCAGTCACTGTGGTATTTAAGAAATTTTATGTAGTACAGTGTATGTAGATAACCACTACATGTACATACAACGTTGACTGGTGTAATTTCATGTGCACCATGTAGTTAAACCTATAATTACAAGATTGGTGAAATCATAGTGCACTTTTGAACGTCACAGAAATTCTTTTTTTGTGACCATGGCAACACCGTTCACTGAAATAAAAAAAGTGAAACAAAGAATTCTGTGTATCTTAGCGTACTCTACTTGTATATACCAAGTTTTATTTAAATCGGGCAAAACTGTCGGAAGAGATACAAGAAGTCCACACTTACAAATGACGGACACTACCATTGCATAAAATCTTTCTATCATATAAAATCGACAAGTAGAGCTTAAAACTAATTCAATGCATGCTTTATTTTGATAGCATCAGTCACTTCTCTTTAAAGGAAGTACATGTATTACTTGTCAATTTATTTGTATTTCTGGGAAGTTTTTTTTTTTTCAGTTTTACTACATTTTAATTTGAAGGAAAAAAAAACCTGCTCGCCCGGGGACGCAAAACACAGCATTTATTTACTGTGGCCTAATGAAATGAGCTTGTTAGTCCGTTGGCCTGTATATTATAGATTTTTGCAAGAGTATCTGAGGGCCCGGAAATACAACATCGTTATTTTGGTATATTATACTTTTATGTAAATTACTGGAATTTGATTCTTTGAGAAACATTTGTTTAAAAAACACTGTTACCCTCTGAATGATGAAACCACGCCTTCCAGATAGAATTTAGTAACAGTCAACATTGCTTGACGACGAGTGATATCAACCCCCCCCCCCCAAGAAAAATACCGCCCAGAATGTATGCGCGAGCGCTTCATCTTTATTTACAGTATTTGTATAAAACACCCAGAATAATATAATAAATACTACATGTAGTAGAGGGTATCATTTGAAAATTTACAATGTTACCCTCAACTATATACATGCAGTATTTATATAATACGATGTCCATGGATACTATAACCAAAGAAGTCACTTTTTTCGTTTATGCGATATAATGAATTACCTTTATAACGGATTAAAATTGTTCGTCCCTGGCACCTGGCTACAAGCATGTTTTACTTTGTAATGCGGAGTACACTGTATCTATTAACAATAGTCACAAGAAGTTCTTCAAAAGCGCGTGTGTCAACACAAACAAGTTATGTGATTTTCTGTTTCATTTTAATAATTTTCCATACATGTTTATTTAATATCTTTCACAAATGAAAGTCAATTCAGTAAACACTGTGCCGTGTCAGCGTAATGTGCATAACGTAACTAGAAAACGTAATTAAGATAGGTTGCGGGTTTACTGGGAAAAAATATTCACGAGAAAACATATCCCAAAATTTTAATTGTTCTAATGTTCAGTGCATTTTGAGACATAACGGTATTATCTGTATTATTTATTTAGTTTGCCTATCTAGGTTAATTGAAATATTACTATAAACGCGGTGTAGTTTGTTGTGCATTTTTTTTTTTTTTATTATTGTTTTACTGTGGAAATGCGTATTTAGAAAAATAGCGCTTTCTACATTTTTTTCGAATGGAGATATGATTTTAAAAATCAGATAATTTTTTTATAAGGACTTAAAGGAATTATTCAAGAATATTTAAATGTTAAGATGAGGTAAAATTAAATTAAACTTATTGATATATTAAAAAATTAATATGTCTTCGGTGAAAATTTAAACGGACGAGGAGCAATGCAGTTACATTGTGTATTCCAAAACGGGAGGTCATTACTGCTACATTGCGAAAAATTTCAACTCATTACCGCTACATTTCTTTGAAATTTCGGGTGATCATTACCGCTACATTAATATTTTATCTATAAAACTATTGGCGATTACAACTCATTACCGCTACATATTCAAATCTGGCAGCAATGGCACGAAATATGCATGAGTTCTATTCAGGCCGGAAGGAGAGTAACAACACGAGTCAGAAAAAAACTGTACGCAAAATATGAAAATGATGAGATTTCCAGACAGCACTAGCACAGACGTCTGAAAGGAACTATTTGACAAGAAAAAAGTCTGTCGAAGCGAACGATATAATTTTAAAGTAGGTTAATGATTGATTTATGAACAAAATACGAGCTTGAAGCGGGGGTGCCTGAAATGGAGTTAGGCACCTTGTGGTAAAAATAAGTATGGGTGCCCCGTATACGAAACAAGTGCCTGTGAGCACTAGGCCCACGTCAAGCAAATGGCCTTCATAGATCTATCAATTCTGTGAAGACTGTGTGTTTTATCCACAGGTACTTCGGGACAGGACCCCCCCCCCCCCCCCCCCGATATTCAACCCTGGGGCTTGTTGGACATTTTTTTTCACAAATTAGATTTATTGCACTTATTCATCATGTGTACCATAGGAAAAAATCGTGAAAACCCCAAAATAATCGTTCCACACAAAAATACCCCACTATACATTATAATGTATAGTGGGGTATTTTTTTTTTTTTGAGGGGGGGGGGGGGTACTGTCCACAAGTACCTGTGGTTTTATCCATGAACAATTTCTCTGTTTTAATATTTTCGAAAACGTTTTATTACGTAGATTTTATATACTAGTAAAAAAGTGAAAAAAAAAATCTGCTGAAAGTCCTACATTCACTTCCCTCGTGGTGAGCAGTAAAAAAGTCTTATACATGGGTTTGTTGTACTTTTAATCAATATGTTCATGAAAAAGCTGCTGGCTATAACAAACGAGGCAATGTAGCGGTAATAATCTTTTTTATAGCGGTAATGAGTATGTAGTTGTAATGAAAATTTTGAAAATGTAGCGGTAATGATACGCACCCTCCGAAACATATGACTCGATCTACACCCCACCCCATTTGGTCGACTTATTTCAATACAAACCCTTTTTGATAATTTTTTATTCGTAACAACTTTAAAGATTAAAACGTTTTTATTTTATTTTATTATTTACGGATTTGAATTTAATATTCCAACAAATTTGTCTCTATTAAAAAACTATTGAAAACTATTACATGTACATGTATTACAGTAATAAGTAGATACATGTAAAAGGCTTTTTGAATTGAACAGTTTCATATTTTTTCCCGACTAATCAATCATTTAAGACGACAATAGTATTAGAATATGCACGTACTGTAGTCCCACGTGCAAGCCTATTTTCCGAGGCGAAGTAAGCAAGATTTCAGTTCCCCAAGAGCAAGTCTATCTCCCGAGGCGAAGCCGAGGGAAATAGGCTTGCTCGAGGGGAACTTGAATCTTGCTGACTCCTTCAATGATATACTTTAGCTGTTTTATTACACCGATACAAAAAATATTTTCAGAGAATCAGGAAAATGAGTCAATTTACTCTTATTTGGTGAAAATCAGTAGAGGTACAATAATTTTTTTTTTTTTTTTTTTTTTTTGTATCGGATAAAATTCTGGGAGAAAACTTTTCTAATAATCAAGATATATTGATAACGTATATACTTGATATATCTATATGTTGCGTTAAGTTTTTTTATTTACTTGTTATTAAGCGTTATTTTTCCCGATTTCTCTTAGTTTTTTTTTTTATTGGTAAGTATCTATCGATGTATAATGGGGGCCTATAGCATATAGATTTGCACTTTCTGCCTGTATTTCACAAACACAGAATTTTAAAAGAAACCACTTTGTATGTGTATTGTTGCCACCACCTTTCCTTCTCTTAAATCTTAAAGTACTGTGGGTATATACTGTTCCTAAAAATAAATCAGCGCTCCGTTCATTAAATGCTGGAAGATAAAAAAGTTAATTTTGGCGACTAAAACTGACATTATTTTGTAAACCATATTGGAAAAACACCATTTCATCATGTCTAGAAAAGTAAACTGTTATAGGTGAATTAAAGCGAACAAATGCTTCCAGTCGAAGAAACCCTAAGGGAAAGATAACGAAGTACGGAGCTAGTGCCAAAATGGTCCGTATTATCGGAGGAAAAGTCACTGTGGATGAGTAAATTTGCACAAAATGCACCCTTAATTGGAATATATATAGACGAAGCTTCAGACTTCTTCTGATGATGGCAATTCAAATGCTAAAACTTTTTATATCGACACAAAATCTCACAATGTACCTTTTGTAGATCATTTAGAAAAAAAATCTTAAAAACTGTTTCTAAGGAAGCCTGCACACAGTTATTTTTGAAGTATAATGTGATATTGCACGACAATGCACGTGCACCCCCCTCTCACTTGTCTAATGTACATATGATTAGAGATATAGATGTTATTGAAAACCTCCATAGGACTGATGAAATAGGGCGTTAAAATGTCTTAATTGGAATGAGAATTATTTCTCTCACTGGAGGGATATTTTGTTAAAATCAGAAAGTACATCAGTGGATTTCGACAATGAATCCCTAAATAATGAAGATTATAGTGACTTGACTGGAATAAAAAAAAAGGAATAGGTCACATTTAAAATAATATTTGTTTGCCCTTTCCTGACTCAGGGTAATAAATAGTGGGTCGATAGGTAGGTAGGAAAAAATGTTTCCCCCTAGAAATTTCAACATACACGTTGAAGGGATGAAAAAATTCAGAAATAAACAAGGAAAAAAAAAATATCGTTTCCTGGAGGTTTAAAAAAAAAATTTGAGTCGGGCCATTTTTAGCCGGTCGGTCGGAAGAGGGCAAACAAACATTTTTTTTATAGATGGCCCTATGAAACAAATAATGCGTCCCAGACTCTGCAAAAGATACTGACACTGATGTTTCATCATCCAGCAGCGATGATACTGAAATTTGATTTTTGAACAAGAAGTTCTTCAAAAGCGCGTGTGTCAACACAAACAAGTTATGTGATTTTCTGTTTCATTTTAATAATTTTCCATACATGTTTATTTAATATCTTTCACAAATGAAAGTCAATTCAGTAAACACTGTGCCGTGTCAGCGTAATGTGCATAACGTAACTAGAAAACGTAATTAAGATAGGTTGCGGGTTTACTGGGAAAAAATATTCACGAGAAAACATATCCCAAAATTTTAATTGTTCTAATGTTCAGTGCATTTTGAGACATAACGGTATTATCTGTATTATTTATTTAGTTTGCCTATCTAGGTTAATTGAAATATTACTATAAACGCGGTGTAGTTTGTTGTGCATTTTTTTTTTTTTATTATTGTTTTACTGTGGAAATGCGTATTTAGAAAAATAGCGCTTTCTACATTTTTTTCGAATGGAGATATGATTTTAAAAATCAGATAATTTTTTTATAAGGACTTAAAGGAATTATTCAAGAATATTTAAATGTTAAGATGAGGTAAAATTAAATTAAACTTATTGATATATTAAAAAATTAATATGTCTTCGGTGAAAATTTAAACGGACGAGGAGCAATGCAGTTACATTGTGTATTCCAAAACGGGAGGTCATTACTGCTACATTGCGAAAAATTTCAACTCATTACCGCTACATTTCTTTGAAATTTCGGGTGATCATTACCGCTACATTAATATTTTATCTATAAAACTATTGGCGATTACAACTCATTACCGCTACATATTCAAATCTGGCAGCAATGGCACGAAATATGCATGAGTTCTATTCAGGCCGGAAGGAGAGTAACAACACGAGTCAGAAAAAAACTGTACGCAAAATATGAAAATGATGAGATTTCCAGACAGCACTAGCACAGACGTCTGAAAGGAACTATTTGACAAGAAAAAAGTCTGTCGAAGCGAACGATATAATTTTAAAGTAGGTTAATGATTGATTTATGAACAAAATACGAGCTTGAAGCGGGGGTGCCTGAAATGGAGTTAGGCACCTTGTGGTAAAAATAAGTATGGGTGCCCCGTATACGAAACAAGTGCCTGTGAGCACTAGGCCCACGTCAAGCAAATGGCCTTCATAGATCTATCAATTCTGTGAAGACTGTGTGTTTTATCCACAGGTACTTCGGGACAGGACCCCCCCCCCCCCCCCCCCCGATATTCAACCCTGGGGCTTGTTGGACATTTTTTTTCACAAATTAGATTTATTGCACTTATTCATCATGTGTACCATAGGAAAAAATCGTGAAAACCCCAAAATAATCGTTCCACACAAAAATACCCCACTATACATTATAATGTATAGTGGGGTATTTTTTTTTTTTTGAGGGGGGGGGGTACTGTCCACAAGTACCTGTGGTTTTATCCATGAACAATTTCTCTGTTTTAATATTTTCGAAAACGTTTTATTACGTAGATTTTATATACTAGTAAAAAAGTGAAAAAAAAATCTGCTGAAAGTCCTACATTCACTTCCCTCGTGGTGAGCAGTAAAAAAGTCTTATACATGGGTTTGTTGTACTTTTAATCAATATGTTCATGAAAAAGCTGCTGGCTATAACAAACGAGGCAATGTAGCGGTAATAATCTTTTTTATAGCGGTAATGAGTATGTAGTTGTAATGAAAATTTTGAAAATGTAGCGGTAATGATACGCACCCTCCGAAACATATGACTCGATCTACACCCCACCCCATTTGGTCGACTTATTTCAATACAAACCCTTTTTGATAATTTTTTATTCGTAACAACTTTAAAGATTAAAACGTTTTTATTTTATTTTATTATTTACGGATTTGAATTTAATATTCCAACAAATTTGTCTCTATTAAAAAACTATTGAAAACTATTACATGTACATGTATTACAGTAATAAGTAGATACATGTAAAAGGCTTTTTGAATTGAACAGTTTCATATTTTTTCCCGACTAATCAATCATTTAAGACGACAATAGTATTAGAATATGCACGTACTGTAGTCCCACGTGCAAGCCTATTTTCCGAGGCGAAGTAAGCAAGATTTCAGTTCCCCAAGAGCAAGTCTATCTCCCGAGGCGAAGCCGAGGGAAATAGGCTTGCTCGAGGGGAACTTGAATCTTGCTGACTCCTTCAATGATATACTTTAGCTGTTTTATTACACCGATACAAAAAATATTTTCAGAGAATCAGGAAAATGAGTCAATTTACTCTTATTTGGTGAAAATCAGTAGAGGTACAATAATTTTTTTTTTTTTTTTTTTTTTTTTGTATCGGATAAAATTCTGGGAGAAAACTTTTCTAATAATCAAGATATATTGATAACGTATATACTTGATATATCTATATGTTGCGTTAAGTTTTTTTATTTACTTGTTATTAAGCGTTATTTTTCCCGATTTCTCTTAGTTTTTTTTTTTTATTGGTAAGTATCTATCGATGTATAATGGGGGCCTATAGCATATAGATTTGCACTTTCTGCCTGTATTTCACAAACACAGAATTTTAAAAGAAACCACTTTGTATGTGTATTGTTGCCACCACCTTTCCTTCTCTTAAATCTTAAAGTACTGTGGGTATATACTGTTCCTAAAAATAAATCAGCGCTCCGTTCATTAAATGCTGGAAGATAAAAAAGTTAATTTTGGCGACTAAAACTGACATTATTTTGTAAACCATATTGGAAAAACACCATTTCATCATGTCTAGAAAAGTAAACTGTTATAGGTGAATTAAAGCGAACAAATGCTTCCAGTCGAAGAAACCCTAAGGGAAAGATAACGAAGTACGGAGCTAGTGCCAAAATGGTCCGTATTATCGGAGGAAAAGTCACTGTGGATGAGTAAATTTGCACAAAATGCACCCTTAATTGGAATATATATAGACGAAGCTTCAGACTTCTTCTGATGATGGCAATTCAAATGCTAAAACTTTTTATATCGACACAAAATCTCACAATGTACCTTTTGTAGATCATTTAGAAAAAAAATCTTAAAAACTGTTTCTAAGGAAGCCTGCACACAGTTATTTTTGAAGTATAATGTGATATTGCACGACAATGCACGTGCACCCCCCTCTCACTTGTCTAATGTACATATGATTAGAGATATAGATGTTATTGAAAACCTCCATAGGACTGATGAAATAGGGCGTTAAAATGTCTTAATTGGAATGAGAATTATTTCTCTCACTGGAGGGATATTTTGTTAAAATCAGAAAGTACATCAGTGGATTTCGACAATGAATCCCTAAATAATGAAGATTATAGTGACTTGACTGGAATAAAAAAAAAGGAATAGGTCACATTTAAAATAATATTTGTTTGCCCTTTCCTGACTCAGGGTAATAAATAGTGGGTCGATAGGTAGGTAGGAAAAAATGTTTCCCCCTAGAAATTTCAACATACACGTTGAAGGGATGAAAAAATTCAGAAATAAACAAGGAAAAAAAAAATATCGTTTCCTGGAGGTTTAAAAAAAAAATTTGAGTCGGGCCATTTTTAGCCGGTCGGTCGGAAGAGGGCAAACAAACATTTTTTTTATAGATGGCCCTATGAAACAAATAATGCGTCCCAGACTCTGCAAAAGATACTGACACTGATGTTTCATCATCCAGCAGCGATGATACTGAAATTTGATTTTTTCAAAGATTTATTTCTTACACAAAGAGCGTAGTTCTCTATTATATTTCAACCTCATATTTGTCGGAGCACTTGGATTTTGCCAAACTAATTATAAAATGTATATGCAATGAAATAAATATTCTAATTATGCACTAAATCATTCATCTTTGATTTTCTCTGTAACAGAAATTTTTTAGCAAGACAATTACATCATAACTAAATTATGAATTAATCATGATATAAAGAGGGGAAAATGTGTTGTAAATAATTAAAATACAAATGAAAAAAATACACAAAAATGCAACAAGCAGAAAATAACACTTATATGGTACACAATTTTATAGTAAAGGTTAGCCAGACAAGGGGGTTTGACTCTTCGTTGACAAATTCATGCCTGCAGTCTGTTGTAGAGTTCACTGGATGTGACAACATTTGAGCACTGAGTTTTTCAAATTCGATCTCCTCCTCTTCATACAGGATAAGTGTTGGTCGTCTAAGAAGTATGTTCATCTTTTGGAAGACCGCATACATGTAGTTCAGCTTCCAGGTGAACATTGAACGAGCTGATAAAGAGTTCCACCATATGTTTTGCTGATTGACTAGGACCGGAAAAAGGTACTGTTGCATGTGAAAAGACGTTTGTAATAGCGTAACCGCATAACACACATGCGAATGGAGTTTGAGCGGGTTATGACCCATTAAGTTGCAAATGAATTTAAGGTTCTGGCCTGGCCTGAATTTCGCTCATAAAACTTAGTACATCTCGAACACGAGCTAAACTTTTAGTTTTTAGGCATATCTATACAGACCATGCTTAGAGTTTTCAACTAAAGTATGACAATGTTCTGATTTGAAAAGGTAAATTTTGTGTTAAAAAAGGGGAGAAATCGCAATGTAATGAAGAACCATCCTTTAAAGTGACATAGTGTCGTTCACTGGCACATATTGTCATCGTTGACATAATGTGCCTATATAATAATTATGCCTTATTTTTCTTCTGCCGAACGAGTGACAATGTGTGCAGAACAATTTTGCACAATGACGCTACAGGCTATACGGTGTGTGCCATGAATTTTCAATTAATTGCTAAATAGTAAAATTAATTTTAATTGCAACCAGCGATTATCATCTTGCAAACTCTGAAGTTCAGGCCGGCAACATGTGTCACAAGGGTCTGCACACTTTGTCGCCGGCGACAGTGTGTGCAGGTATGTGACGGTACATATTGTCGTTTTGTACATATTGTCGTCGGCGACAAATTGTACCTACCCTCACTGCACATATTGTCGTTCATAGGTACATATTATCGCCGGCTGAAAAGTTACACATGTACATATTGTCGATGGCGACATTATGTGCCTCACCCTCACTGTACATATTGTCGCCCCAAAGATAGTATTGCTTAAAAATTTCTTTCGTTGTTTTTTGTTTTTGTTTTTGTTTTTTGTTTTTGGTAGTTTTGTGAATGCAATTGGTGTCTGAATCACACTGACGTGTCTCGTATGCTATTTCATGCAACGTGATTGTGACGGTACATTTTGTCGTCCTGTTCATATTGTCGCCGCCGTTCTCAGTGGTGGATCAAGAAATTTCAGACTGAGGGGTGGGGGGTGGGTGCGGGCTGTTCAGAATTTTTTTGACAAGCAAAAAAGTCATTTGTGTGAAAAGGTGTGTTAGTGTATATGTTAAGTAAATTATTTAATTATGACATTTTACCTGTAAACTAACTTGAGAGTATCTAAAAGTTAAACAAACAGAATTTACCAAAGAAGAAAAAACAAAATCAAACTACCCGTATATACTCGCCTATAAGTCGGTTTTTTGGGAGTTAAATTTTGGTCCAAAACTCTATGTCCGACTTATAGGCGAGTCATAAAAAGATTGGTATATTTCTGAAGGGCGAAATGTAGTATTTTATAAACATTTTGTGGATATTTTGTATCATTTATGTATTCTAGGATTATGCATTTACACATGTTAAGGTACAAGTATTCACATATTTTCATAACTTTATTTCTATCTTTAGTCTGCATTACTTATTTTTTTTAAATGACTTAAGATTACATATCTGCGTCATTTCTTAAAATGTAATTGAAACCAGGTTACATTTGATGTAAAAGATCAGAGCATTGATTTGAAATTTTCAATCGATTCTGGCAAAAATATATACCGACTTATAAGCGGGTCATTGGCAAATCCCTCCAAACTAACCTCAAAAAATACAACCGACTTATAGGCGGACCGACTTATAGGCGAGTATATACGGTACCGGGCGGGGTTGGGGGGGGGGGGGGGTGCGCCGGTGCTACATCTGTTTGGTTTTTGAGAAGATTTTTAAAGATTTTCTTTGTATATTCCTATGTAAAACATTTATCAACCATTGATTTTTTTTTTTAATTGTTTGTTATAATGTCCATCTCGAAAAATTTTAATTCGTATATAGACGTCACCGCTTGCCGGTGGAGGGCTGCAAATTTAGACCTTTACTTGGCACTCAGGGTCATTGAGCAGTTAGAGATCTTTTTCGTGCCAGCACCTCAAAATTGATCGTACGATACGTAACGAAGCTTTCACATAAGTATCGTCTCCTCTGACCAAGCACTTCTTGAAAAAAAAAGAATTGAAAGAATTTTTTCTAAACATTCTATGAAAAACTTTAATCACCTATTGTAGCCACACCCTTTCCCTGAGGGACATGATCTGAATAAAACTGAATCTACACTTCATAATGAAGCTTTCACATAAGTTTCATCTTTTCTGACACTCAGTCGGTAGAGCGCTCGCTCCGTGATCGGGAGGTCGTGAGTTCGAATCTCGGCCGCGACAGACCCAAGTCGATAAAAAATGGGTAGCAACTGTTCCTTCGCCATGCGCTCGGCACTTTGAAGTGAAAGTTGCGGGTCCTTCGGATGAGACCTTAAAAACCGGGGCCCCGTGTCACGGCAGGCGTTGGCACGATAAAGATCCCTCACTACTCAATGGCCCTGAGTGCCGAGTAAAGGTCAAAATTTGAAGCCCTTCACCGGTATATGGTGACGTCTCTATATGAGTGAAAAATTCTCGAATGGGATGTAAAACAACATACAATCAATCAATCAATCTTTTCTGACACAGTGGTGCTTGAGGAGATTTTTAAAAGATGTCAGAAAATTTTTCCTAATTCTTAGCTACTTCCCTTGAAAGAGGGCATGGTCCTTCATTTGAACAAACTTACATCCCCTTTATCCAAGGATGCTTTGTGGAAGTTTGGTTGACATTGACCCAGTAGTTCTTGAGAAGAAGCTGAAAATTTTACAGGCAGAGGGACGGTCAGATAAAATGTGACCAGAAAAGCTCACTTGAACGTATAGTTCAGGTGATCTAAATATGTCAACCCCATACCTATTATATCGGCACATGATTGTAAATAAGAATAACTCAAAAAGAATAATTTCCAAAATCATAAAAAATCATATCTACTGAACAAAAAACTAACACATGTATTTTATCTCTAAATATATTTTACAAGAAAAAAAAATAGGCTGATTTATCAGATATCTCAAGAATTACGGCATCTTGACATATCATAGTGATGTATATCAATCCTGGACACAATTTTCTGACCAAAAAGTTTCCTCCCTACAGTATTGCGAGTAATGCCGTCTGTCTCTCTCTGTGCGTGTATGTTTGTCAAATTCTCAAGTAAATATTCGTCAATAGAATATATCGACGACAATATATGCCGACCTTGACTGTACATATTGTCGCCGACGACAATATGTGCTTAATATGCTTGACTGTACATTTTGTCGTCCATTATGCAGGAGGAAAATAAGGCTCGTTTCGGTACATATTGTCGCAGGCGACAATATACCGATGGACGACAATATGTGCAGTGAGGGTAGGTACATATTGTTGCCGACGACAATATGTACAAAACGACAATATGTACCGTCACAAGGTATATTTTATCCCTGTAAATTGTACCGATGGGCGACAATATGTGCCACAGCTCGATTCTTCATATAATGTCGCCAGTGACAATATATGCAGAGCAACAATATGTGCCGCTACAGTTCTCTCTTGGCCCATTTAAAAGATATAGGTTTTAACCAGTTTTCACAAGAAATTCTACAGTAAACAGATTATCGCTATATGGTCTTTTTCTTGTAAATTATAATGCTTATTGTTTTGAAACTACGTATGTATATATGTTTTAAAAGACATAAAAAATTTTTGATAGATAATTGAAAGTGCAAAAATAATTACTGATCAAGGACATAAATATCCGATTGAAGAAGTTTGAATGAGTACTCCAGAAAGATAATATTCAGGTGTATTTGCAAATTGATGAAAACTGAAACGAAATAATCTCCTGTTGACAAGTCATCAAATGCTAGTCAATAAAACACTACTCTCTGGCTACATGTTCACTTCCGTGAATAATTTATCTAATCAGCTTATTTAAGGACATACGCAACGTAGTTTGAACTTTATTGTCTTTTCCCCTGGAGTTGAAGAGTTCCAATACTTAAAGGAACTGTGTGCTACATTTTAATGTCTATATATGCTGTTGTACATTTCTTCTAAAACAAGTTTGGATAAACAAAACATCTAGAATATATGTTTAGTAATTTTTGAATATTTTTCTTTGAAGTATACAAGAATTTTCATCAATTGATACTTTTCAAAACCCCTGGTAATGCATGCTGATTTTTTGTCTACGAACATTTGATTACACCATAATCTTAAATTAAGAATATCTTGAAAAATTATCAGCAGGTAAGGTACGTTGCGTATGTTCTTAACTTATATTTTGGTAGTCTAGTTGAAGTCTTGCCAGAGTGGCATGTACTGATAATTCAACTTGTATTATAATTTACTGAACACCGAAATATAGAGGGTCCCAAACAGGTTTGCGGGGATGAAATATGGAGCTCATTAAAGATACTGTAACAAAACGATTTGTGCCTCCACTTGAGATTGAACCCAGAATTAATCTCTAAAATGCCAGTCCAATACTCTTTCAACAGAATTCCAATTTAAGGAATTGGAATAAAGCCACTAGCCCAAGCTTATAGGAATCAACGTATCACACAATACAAAATTATACCCCTCCAGAGATAGATATGTCCTTATTTCTTAAGGAGTGCTAAAACATGAAGGGTAGTTCCTAGACCGGGGGGGGGGGGGGCATTCACATTCACCCGATAAAGAATACACAGTCACAACTATGGTCATCAAATGTAAGAGAAATCCGTTTGTGCTTGGGATTGAACCCTGGACGTCTTGTTTGTCCAGTCCTCTACTAATCGAGCTAATGTGTTAACCGTAGAAACCGTGTTAACCGTCTTTGCATCACACACTGTCGTAATTTTACATAAATATTGCATTTAGTTGAGGGCAATATCGAAAATTTTCACCCCAAGGAAACAATTGTCAACGGAGGCGCAGCCGCGGTTGGTTTGAACATATTTTATTGTAATTAATAAATACAATGGGATTGGGCACAAGTTCTGAAAACTTATTACGCCCTCTCCCTACATGTAAATTACATATTTAAATCGTCACAGTTAAACATGAAGTTTTAAAGTATACAATAATTGCAAAAGTTTACAAAACGATGCATTTTGCTGATATATAGATACACTTAATTTTGTACCAATGCATATACTGATACATTAGTTAATGCTAACAAGGAAATCTACCAGAATGTTTAATAAATAATTGAACAAAAGAAAAGAGACGTTCATTTTCTGCAGCATTCAATGAATCTACCCCCCATAATAAGACATGAGTATCTAGAATGTGGATCTTGTCAAATTGTAAAAATTTACTTAAGAATTCTTTTCTGGCTTTCTCATACTTTGGACATACAAAAAAATAATGATATGTATCCTCAACTTTACCACAGGAGCATAAAGGACTTGATATTAAATTGCATCTATAAAGGTCGCTATTCAATACGCAATTATGCCGTAGTCTGGTTTGCAGAACATTTAGTCGTCTGTTACCGTAATCAAAGTATGATGGTGGAGCAGATTTTTTAGTACTAATTTTAGATTTGAATTTTGACATTGACTGTAAATTTCGAATTTCGAGTGGAATTGAGTTCCATTCATTAACTACTGTCGGAATAAATGTAGACTTATAAGTTTGTAATCGACATTTTGGAATATCATAATTTTGAGAATTTCTTGTAGAGTATTTAGATGTGTTACAGCGCATATCTGGAAGTATGTCCATTAAGTATTCAGGCACTAAATTATTATGAAGCTTGAACATAGTTTTTATTCTAGCTTCTTGTCTTCTACAACTAAGAGGTTGAACTTGGTGGGTGGAAATTTTCATTGTCAACTACATGCAATATTTATTATATTATACTAAATATTTTATACAAATACATCTAACGGTTAACCTTACGCGTAGTAATTCCACGCATCATGATTTTTTTGTAATATCACCCGTCGTCAAGTAACAGGCATGTATACATGTAGCTGCCCCCTTTTTAACTGATAATATAGTATGGAAAAAGTTCATTGACTTAGCGGACCCCCTCCCCACTTTTTGTTGCAGCAGAGCCAATTAATCCTCCGATGCGAATGTTATTTAAAAGAAAATTCTTGAAAACTATCTCCTTAACCCCCCCCCCCCCCCCCCACCACCACCACCACCACCATCCCCGTGAAACATGGTTTCGAGTTTGGATAATTTTCCTCTTTTGGTCAAAGATTTTCAGGTACATGTAAGTTGTCATTTCCCCCCGGCTGTCCCCCAGTTTCAAAATTATGCTATGTGCATAAGTTATGGTGACTGTTGCTAAGTTCTATACCATGCTGGGGGCGTGGTTTCATCATTTAGATGGTAATATTGTTTTTTTAACAAATGTAACTCGAATCAAATTCAACTAATTAACCTAATTTACATGAAAAATGATATAAAGAATTATTTCAAGATATCAATTTCCACACTACCTCTAGTTAATATTTTTATCGAAATATCATCATAAAGAGTATAATACATCTTAAATATAAAGGTATAACTATATTTTATATTCGTCTTGGGGAATCTACCTTGGCTATTCTACTTTCAAATATAAAATTCCTTAATTAAACAAAATTAAAATTGTGATATGTACATACAAGACTATACACGCTACACAAACGATGATACTTGATTAATTCTTTGTTGACAATAAGTTTTAGCCACTGTAAATAGCATAAAAGTTCACAGTCAAAATATTTCTCATCTCTGTATTTCTTTTTCAGTGCTAATTTCCTTTCAAAATGAATATGCAATTCTCCTCTAGAAGCGAACAAAATACTAGTAATCAAAAAACGTATTACAGTCCCTGAATCGTTCTACTTTCCCACTTGAATGGTGATCGAACGCTGAGTAAACGGCGAGCGAACACTAAACGCAACTTGGTGAAGGGTGATTGAACGTACACAGAAAGCGAATGGAGCGCAAAGTGAACGAAAGATGAACGATTTATTCCGAATTTCCTTGCCTTATACGTATTCCATTGTATTCTTTTGTCAGGTAAACAAAAAATTGTACATTATATATGTAGTCACAGAAAAATGATCGCCGTGGAACATTGTCACAGATATCGAACTCTGCCAGTAACTATAAAGAAAATTATTCTATAAAATGGACATGGTTATTATTTTTGGCCAATAAAATCATTACATAGCTCGCCTTTCAGAACAGTAGATGGCCTATTTACGAAATGAATTACAAGCACATTTCTGTACAAAGGCGATTCGGTGTGAAATGATAAAAAAGTGTCTTAATCAGAAATATTTTTCATAGGTCTGTGGATGTGTCGCAGAAATTATACATGTAGTCAAATTTACTATTTTCCACGATGATTTTTTCTGCAGATACCTTTGGACACCTCCTCCCCGTGATTTATATTTGAAGATTATACAAAGAGGCATCTATATTATTTTATTATAGATTCAAATTTTAAGAAATTGATATTTAAATAACATGCTGTAATAGTTTAATGAAAATATACAAATTATATGGCTATGGATTACATGTGATCACTGAGATTTATATTCAGTCTGTATTTTTTCACGTTATTATAATGGGACTGAAATGTCAAACATCCCAAATTCGCTGCAATACACCTGGCGGGGATGCTGAGATTTCTTATTATTGAATTAAGGATCAGTTAAAAAATGTAAATATAGGGAAAAACTGTCTGTTGATTGGAATAGATAACCATACTTGTAAATCCTTTTTATGTTGCATATATCGCCCTCCAAACTGGGATAGAAGTTTTTGGACTAAACTCACATGGTGCATTGACAAAGTAGACGAACGTCAAATATTATTAGTAGGTGACTTGAATGCAGATCTTCTTAAGTTCCACAAACAAACATAATTCGTGAAATTGTTTCAACACACAATCTTTTTAACATTGAACCGACTAGAACTTCACACACGTCAAGCACGCTTCTTGACCCAATTCTTACATCTGTTGACATTCAAATATGCGATTCGGGCACTCCAACAATAGACGCTTCTATTAGTGACTATAGAGCAACTTATATACTTGAGGGAAAAAGAAACGCAGGGTAACATAATATGAGAGTTGTTTTTTACTGCTCAACCAAAAATTATGAAAATTGGTCAGAGGGATATCTTGGTTACTGTGCATTAAAATCAGTGTTCAAAATTACTCAACCGTGACATGTATGACGTCACGTAGGGAAAGTGGTAAAAAGTCGAAAACACGTACATATTGATGACGACATGTTTTTCAACACATCTTTTCGAACCATTTGCTGCACTTAAGTTATACACATCGTTTTTCGGTATTTACAGACGATGTGCATTTTTTGCAATCATGGTACGGTTGACGGAGTTCCATGGGGTCTGGCTATTGCATTGCCTAAGTAAGGACAAAGGCAACAACAGGTTTCTGTGACGTTTGTTGTGTTTTCCACCATGGAACGTCTTATCTGTCGTCAAAGAGGGCGTAGAATGGTTTCCAACCAATCGTGTCGATGACGTTGACGCGTAACAGCGCCATGTCAAGATCTGGCTATTCATCCTGCCACCTGTATAATCACCACCACATTACCCCAAAACTGCTATTATTGCAAAAGGCTATGATAGTCGTTACATCCATGCGCGAATTTGGTTTGTGAGCTCGTCAAATTTACGTTGGTGTCCCTCTCACTCGCGCACGCGTGCGTCGTTTGCCTATTTTTTTTTCGGCTTGTTAATCCCCGTCCCAGTGCTGCCAGGGTTTGTCGACTTTCTCGCAAACTATCACATTCATCCACTTGCCTGGTCTCCGTAAAGTCCATCTTTTCCGGAGATCTTTGGGAGTACGTGGACGATAAGGTTCAAAATGCCCAAGCTGGTCTCAATCAACTTAAGGCTGCCTTGTCGGAAGGGTTGAATAATATCCCTGTTGGAAGGATAAACACACTGAATGGGAGAATCAAGGCTGTAACAGATGCACGAGGGAGACATGTGAGATAATGAGAATTTTCAATTTTCACTTTTGGGGGGTACCGTCATATGAGGTTCAATAACTCATGAATTATTGGAGAAAATCAAATGAGATTTTGGTTACATGTTTATTAAAGATGAAATTTAATGTTAGATAAGGAAACTGAAAAATACGTCTGAAACATATAACCTTACTTCACCTAAAAAGTTTACCATGCGCTTCTTTTTCCTTTCAGTATATTTCGCTTTCTTCCAGTATAAATTATGATCGTTCGTACAAGTTTAAAGTGTGGGCTTATAACAATTCAGATTTCAAAAACTAAACTCTCGAAAATTGTTATTGGATTAAATGCACCAACGAAGCTGAATCTATAGACCTTGCAGCTGAAATTTTTACATTGAAATTCCTTTCCTGTGTTCATGAATGTTCACATGAACAAACTATTACCGTTCCTTCTTCGTGACAAGCCATGGTTTGATTCAGTGCTACGTGAAGCAAAAAGAATTAGAAATCGTCTTAGTAATAAAGCACTAAAAACTAAAAAAAGATTCCGATTGGTCCACATATAGAAAGGACTGAAATTTAGTTCACAATAAGAAAAAGCATGCAATATCAAATTATTATGACAATATAGAAACCTACTTGGAAGATTCAAGTAATATAACAATAAGTTGTATTGGAAGTTGATGAAAGACTCATTTAATATGAAATTATCTTACGAAATACCACCAGTACAAATATTTACTGACCGAGGTTTAAGACAAGTGGCTTATTCAGACTTTAATAAGATTGAAGCATTAAATTCATATTATTTCCTCTATTGATGATTCTAATGAAACACTGCCAAACATGTATGTGGTGCATTATGCAATATTATCATTGATGAACAAGAAGTATTAGATAATATATCAATACTTTCCGTAAACAAAGCTATTAATCCTGATTGTACTAGTCATAAAATGTTAAAATTTACTCTTTTTTACTGTTGTTAATCCACGTACTATGTTATTTAGTAGGTCTTTGTCAGAAAAGGTTTTTCTGTCTTTTTGGAAATTAGCTGATGAATTTTATTCCTCTTTTTTAAAAAGGATGGCCCATCTGTGGTTTACAATGTAAAAAATATACTAATGCAAGAATTAATCTTTTCAATCGCTTGTTCATGCTTGAATTGGACACTATTGATATAAGTCTATTATTATGTGGTGATGTTGATTTGCCTTTACAGATAAATAATAGTATAGTTGCTGCTGTTCGTAAATTTATTGAAGAAACATGTAGATTCTCTTACTTGATATGTTATTTAAGGTTAGTCGACACGTTCCTCAAAAATATATAATTTTCCCCAAGAATATGTCATTGAAGTATTGCTACTTAAAAAAGTTTCCTCACAAAAAAATTGAGGTACCTTACCAGGCATTTCTGCAAGATACCAGCAGTTGGTGTTTCTTATTGCCTGATGCCACGTGCGTCAGGCAGTATTAGGATTAATTAGTTTTCCATGGTCCGAAACTAGGCAATCATTCTTAATGAACTAGATTTTGTGCAAGCTGATTTGCATCGGAATTTGTTACCTGCATTTAAACAAATACAGATTGCAAAAGAAAAAATCATATTACTGATGCAAAATAATGATGTGTTTAATTCCTCCAGTTTTTTTTTTATGCACATGTTTATTCTTTGCGATTATCTGTACGGACATGTCCGTGTAACATTTTGTCTGCATTTCTAAACTACTGGATCAGTCCATTTGTTTCTACGAAAAGGGTGAGCAATCATTTCGCGCCAAATGTCAGAAGTAAATTATCTTGGCGCTTTTTTTTCTGGAATTGTTCTATTGAATGGGTTTGATAACCTCTATGGAAATAAATAAAGTTTGTTCTTTTAACCTGATTCTTAAGCTTCAGGTATTTTTTATTAACTGCAAATTTTATCTCATTTTTTAAAAGAACACATTGTATATGGGCAGGCAACACTAAAGCAGTGGATGTTACTATTTTGTTTCCCAGTGATCCATTAAATGGACTAGTCCAATCATAAACAAACTCCCTCCACCTAGTAAAGTCATCTCTTCTTGATTCAGTCTGTTTTCCATCATTTCTTTCATTATTACATTTATTAATAATATAAGTTACAAGGTTAGGTTTGTACTCGTAGAGGAATGGGATTCACTCCCGTAAGGTTCTTAGTAAAGAATCGGCAAAATGAAGAAGACATCATGATCAGTACTGATTTTCATTTCATAAAAAAGCACGTTATTATAGAAGAAACGAGAAAGGTCCTAAAATTGATGGAAAAGAAAAACTAAATTTTAAAACTGTACATAAAGATGTCTTTTAAACTCATTTATAATAGATGTATGTAGACCATCATTGCGTGAGTTGTGTCCGGGGGGGGGGGGGGGGGGTATTAGTATCATGTTTTGCTCTAGCTATAAAGTGTACAGGCCATTTACTTTGAGTCCTAGAGCAGCATTGAAACATTTTCGTCTCAAACACTTCAAGACAACTTTCCCTGTTAAAACTGTTCATAATTTACTTCGTCGTCGAGAACGACGGAAAACAGACTATTTTTCCCAGAATTCCAGTCTACGCTAGCTCACTTGCAGTTTCATCCGAACATAACTAGTCAGCCCGTTGGCTAACTAATAAATGACCAAATAGTGGCATGTCTTCGATATTCGTTAATCTGTAGTATTTGATTATGACATTTGAGAAAGTCAATTGTACATATACATCTTGTGTAATAAAGTATCTATGTCGCTCCTTGATTACGGAAACGTTTAGCACCTCTCTTGCTTATACGTTCCATAGATATTGATTGATTAGTCAGGCAAGCTTTTTGAAAAGCTATTACTTGTATAATCCTATAAGAAATAGCTTGAGTTTGCCAAAATCACAATTTTTGATGTACTTATTTTCAAAAACCTTTTCAAAATAGTTTAGAATTCACAAGAGAATGGCAATTGTCAATAGATTTTGAAACAGTACAAAGAGAAACAAATTAAATATTTGAGGAACGTGTCATCAGACCTTAATCGCTTTTCACTTAATATATCAATTGTATTATTTTTCCTAATTTGCACGACATACCAGTACTGTATTGTAATACATGTAGAAGTACATTAGAAGAACTATTCAGTTATAAGAACTTGTTTCCAATCCTTTTGATGTTCAATAAAATATGTTCAAAACAATGTTTTGTGAACAGTTAACGCGAGCGGATGTTGAAAGCTGAACGCAAAACTGTGAACATTGAGCGCATGATGCTCTCATGGTAAGCGGACGTTGAACACACGGTGAACGAAAGGTGGGCTACCGGAAAAACGGGAAAGCAGAACGTTTCCTAATATATCAATTATATGTGTTTAGATGACAGTGTGTGTCAGATGTGCTCAGTTGATCGTGTGTATCAGCGGTGATAAGTTGACTGTGTGTGTGCTAAATGTGTTTAGTTGACTGTGTGTATTATACGTGTTTAGATGACAGTGTGTGTCAGACGTGCTCAGTTGATCGTGTGTATCAATAGTGATTAGTTGACTGTGTGTGTGCTAAATGTGCTAAGTTGCGTTTGTGTATTATACGTGTTTAGATGACAGTGTGTGTCAGACGTGTTCAGTTGACTATGTGCTTTATAAGTGTTCAGGTGATAGTTTGTAAATGAAAGTGTTCAATTGGTTGTGTATCAGTTAAGTGTATACTTGGTATGTGAAAAATCAAGGAATAAAATAACCTTTTATATACATATTAGGTCTGATATTAGTATTATGTTTAGTGGTGTTGTTTGCAGTGTAAATAAAAACTTGGCCTTTAAAAAAAATGAAGTTCAAAATAGGTAGGAAAAACTTATCAAAATTGTATTTTTAATTTATCAGACTTATGCTTGAATATGCTTGAGTAGTTTGGGATGGCTGCTCTAAACAATATTCTGAAAAGCTTGAAAAAGTACAACTTACCGCCGCTAGAATTGTAACAGGACTTCCTATTTTTGTGTCTAGAGAAGCACTTTATTCTGAAACTGGTTGGGAAACTTAAAAGATCAGGCGATATATTGCAAAAATGACTACTATATTCAAAATTCGCAGGGGAAGAGTGCCTGAATATTTGCACAATAGTGTTTCCAAAAAGCGTGATCATGTATCCATATACAAACAAGATTATATAGTTCCGAGATGTAGATTAGAATTATTTAGAAATTCCGTCGTACCTGATTCTGCAAATCAATGGGATTTATTAAAAATAGAGGTCAGAAAAGCCATCTCAATAAATACATTTTGAAGAAAAAAAACTTGATAACAAAAAATTAAAAAAAACCACCATCGTACTTTTCTTTCGGTAATCGAGATACCAATATCATTCATACTAAGCTACAATATTACTATAGAGTGTTTACTAAAGTATGATCCATATAAACGAAATTATTAATAGTGATTCTCTGTAACCACTTAAACTTTTTTGCCACGCATGGTCACCGATTTTGATGAAACTTTGCCCATTATTATAACTTGACACCAGAAACATATATCAAATAAAATTTCGTTGCTATGTGTCTTGGTTGCCATGGTAACAGCCAGAAAAGTTGGAAAAATTGAGATTTTCAGCTACCTTGAATCTTTATTAAGCCTTAACAAAGACTAACGAACAAACCATTCTCACAAAAACCTGACACCTTGTTGCCACTTATGCTATAAAGAAACCATTTAGAATTGATCTCTAAATAAGTGGTAACCATGGGTACATTCGGAATACATTTTAGATGCTGAAAAATGCAGAAAAACGCTCAATATTCACTAATGATAGGTGTTAAATGATCAAAATTCAATCAACAACCTAAGAAAAAAACAATAAAAATATTTGACCTCAAGTAATTAGGTATTGGCAATATTATTCTAAAAATAACTTTCATGGTTGCCATGGTAACACAGTGTTAGCATGCAAAATGTGTTGCTAAGATTGGGTAAATGCTACTATCTTCAGGAAAAACAATAAATTTCATGACTGGCACATATACATCCTTAGGACCTTGCAACACCAACAATATAAGAAAAATTGGGATTAATTGTTACTTTGCAGTGTAACCATGGAAACGATGAACCAGTTGTTTAAAGTGATATTTTTTTGCTGCCTTAGGAATTTACTTACCAATCATTCAAGAAACATATTATTTGATTCACCTTGAATAGTACTTATCTGGTAGAACTAAAGTTGAATATCATATATTGATAACGTTTGTTGAAAAATACAACACTGTTGCTATGGTAACCAAGAAGGGAAAATGTTCGATTTTGTTAATTTTATATCAATATTAAACCCTATGTGCCAGCTTTTTGCATCCAGTTAGAGATTAGGTGGCAGTCAAAATTGAAAGTCAGGTTAGTTGTTCATAATAATCAATCATAAAAGTTTTGGGAATCTACATACAAGGGTACGTATCCAAGGAAACAGAATATTTTTTCATATTTTTATGCATATTTTTCGGCTTATTTCCATAGCAACGCTCTATTCAAAGAATTGAATTTGAATTTTTTGAAATGTGAAAATTAGGGCCACATGAACATCTTTAAAAATTGATCATTAGTTATATAGAAATATGCTTTTTAAAAAGATAAGATTAGATTTAAACACTAAGAGAGTAAATTTAAAATCCTTTCTTGGTATTAAAACCATGGCAACCATTGCCAACCTATAAGAAATATCATATTTCTTCCTTGATATATGTTACAAGGATCTTTTGTCTATTATTTGCTTGCATTTCAACCTATATATTTTTTTTATTCTTAAGTGTATGATTTTATAAAATTAAATGAGCAAAATTATTACTTTTGAATACTTTGTTTCCATAGTAACGTATGTAATAGTTGATTTACCAAACATGTTTATCATGCATTTAAGACATCAGGCCTTCAACTTTCAGAAACAATCATTGACACTTGTTTGCTTTGCTGCAAACGTTAACTGTGAGACTCTGAACATGTTGAAAAATGCCATTTTTCAAACTTTAGGACGTGTTGCCATGGTAACCATGACATATAGCAACCAATTTCTGCCTGATTTAAGTTTACGGTATCAAAGACTTTTATCAAAGAGAGTTTGGAGAAATTCTGAGACTATGCGTGCCACAGCTCCTACATAAAAGTTCAAGTCGTTACAGAGAATGGCTCTTAATAGAGAAATACCGACATCTTACGAACGAACGTAACTCGCCCTAACTTCCCGTATCTCGGTAGTTTTCCCGGGACCAGTTATTGCACCTATATATAGTTAAAAATCGGAACAATTAAGTATATGTGTATTATAGAACGGATAGTGTTTTAACTACTTTGTAAATGATAATTTCTCCTGTCTAATTTTCTGTAATCACTTACAATGTAATTAAAAGCGGACAAATAGAAGAAAATACTCCATAATATCGAAGACGGATTAGGAAACACGTTTGTCATGCGTCAGTGATTATACGTACATGTAAATACTAGTGTGCGATATGTACACTTGGAGGAAAGTTACATTTTATAGCATGAAAAAATCTAACCTCTTATCTGTATAAATCCGTGCAAAGACAACAAGTTACTAGGTGATGCGCATATATATAGTGCCTTGTATTAAAAGTGTACATTTATGTGTTTGTAAGAGAGAGAGAGAGTGAGAGAGAGAGAGAGAGAACAATTGACAATAAATAAGCATTGTTTTCCAAAGTTACAGAAATCAACTATTAAAAATCAGACAATGGCTGAAACTACTTCGGAAAATGTATTATTTTGAAAGTAGATGTTTGTGTAGGAGAGGTAAAGGGGGTCTAAACTCAATTCATCGAATAAAATGTCCGTTTTCATTTAATTTGTATAAATTCATGAAATACAAATTTCCATATACTAGAATCCTTAAAAAAGTGAAATGAGGCAATACTTGCATGTGCAATAGGGCGGGAACCCCCCCCCCCCCCCATATTGTATCTAGTGAAAGAAAAAGTAACTAATTCATAAAGTAGGAAGGGTAGATCCTTATACATATATATATTTAATATATATATATATATATATATATATATATATATATATATATATATATATATATATATATATATATATATATATATATATATATATATATATATATATATATATATATATATATATATATATATATATATATAATATCACTCCAAAGAAATAAACGAGCATTCATATGGTAGACAGTATCTTTTTGGATGATGTATTAAATGGCGATCTTCTCTTAATTTATCTTGCGGTTGCTTTTTTTTGTATATGTAATATCTGTATAGATAATATGTGGATTATAAAAAAAGCTGCAATTTATGCATTTAGGTAGGGTTGGGTTTTTTTATTAAATTTTCTTTGTACTCAAGTTATGTTCCATTGTGTCATTGTTTGTTAAGCATGCATTATTCGTCGGAATATAAAATTACAAGATACACTGTATATGTGAAGGGTAACCTTGACCGCACACAGAGTAATTTCGACCGAAGCTCCAAAATACAAAAAAAAAAACAAAACAAACAAACAAACAAACAAACCAGAATCGAAATTATATTCTGCGTCATCTGTAAGGGAAAAAAATCATATTATCCTGTTGTAAAACAAGAAAAGAGTGATTCAAGTATACTGACAAAAAGATACGGCAGTTTTCACAATGTGAACACTTTGAAGACATCGAGTGCACGACTACTAAGCTGATTCAATAAGTTGTCAAGGCCTGATTCGAATGTGCCTGCACACACAGGCATATGAACAGAACAGACGAGTTTTCATTGATATGTTAGTTTCTACGGATACTTTTTCATTTTTTTTAATACAGTCATAAATTCTCTCTGGTAAAAATCATAAATGCTGCAGATTTATTGCGTCATTTTTCATTAGTCAAAACAGAAACATATATTATTTTCGTTTTTAAAAGTAGGACGGGGAGGGGGGGGGGGCAGAAAAGAAAAATTCAACTTACCTGAAAAATCTGACAAGGAAAAAAAACGGGGGAGGAATTGTTTAGACTTTAAAATCCTCTTTCATGTGTATGTGTCCTGGGGTGGGGGGTGTCCAACATTTTTTCAGAACAATATTTTCTTCATACATTATCATATTACATTGTACATGTAACAAAATTTGGCTGACACTACATGTCTCTGAAATTTACTCACCGACGTAGCATTCATGTGCACAGGGGTTCCTTAGGTCAATTTCTATTCAGCTGACTTGCGTTGCATTTTGATTTAAAAAATAAATATTTTGAATTAAATGTGCATGAGTTTTAGTTGCAAAAACATTCTCATATATGTCACGTAAGGAATGGCTATTGATTAATTTTCTTTTCGATATTGTCAGAGGTGATCATTCCTCGTAATGGCTTAGAAATACTTGTTCGAAATACTATATTCTGCGAAAAATTAAACCTGGCTTCAATATACATGTATCATAGCCATATCATGAATCCGGCCGAGGGGGGGGGGGGGCGTTCGTAATTTTTAGGTTGATAGAGCCTCTTCTTAGATATCCTCATATGCCAATGAGCAACTTACGCTCATAGAACTAAAATTATTGTCAAAAGCACAATTCACTTTAAACTGTTTTTTTTTTTCTGCAGAAAATAGATGTACGTACATACATAATAAGAGTTATTAAACACAACTTTATCTGTACTCGCGATAGAACGAAATTGCCCAGTTGGTTGAAGTTACATCACTCTTCCCTACATAATCAGTTAAAAAAGTCAAATTAAAAAAACCAAACTTTACTGTAAATTTTATAATTACATGTTCAAAGTTTAGCCAGTAGCATGAACAAAAAGGTTATTGTTTTATGTTTATTTTTTACCTCTCCCTCGCCCTCTTTTCCGTAAGAAAGAAACTTTGACCATGCTTCACAATAGAATATTTTTTTTATTTTCCCTTCATTTCCCTTTTCGGAACCCCTTTGCTCGTTTAAATGTCCATTGAAATGTATTGTAGCGTCACGGTAGCGACTACGACAAGAAGTAGTTTTGAGGTATCTTGCGGGGATTTTATCTTTTGAAATCTCAATAACATTGAAGAATTCAATTATGCAACTGTGAATACAATGAACGATCCCCCTTTTTGGTTACGTTCGTTCGTAAGATGTCGGTATTTCTCTATTAGTCCATTATGTTCATGTGGAAAAACATGAAGATGTGTAACATTTCTTTTTTGCATGCAGATGAATAATAGTATATTTGCTGCTGATCATAAATTTATTGACGAAACATGTAGATTATCTAGTTGATATGTTATTCAATTGCTTTTTCACTTGTATCAATTGTATTATTTTTCTTTAATTTGCATGACATAATGTAATACATAAGGAGAGAAAATAGTAAGTTATAAGAACTTGCTTCCAATCCGTTTGATGTACTCAATAAAATATGTTCAAAACAATGCTTTGTAAATCGGTTAACGCGAGCGATTGGTGAACGCTGAACACAAAACTGTGAATATTGAGCGCATGATGAGCTCATGGTGAGCGGACGTTGAACGCACGGTGAATGAAAGGTGGACAAACGGAAAAATGGGAAAGTAGAACCTTTCCTAATATATCTATATATTTACAATATTTCAAAATATGTTTATTTACAATTCTTGGCTGTGCTAAAATTCAGAATAAGATGAATTAATGGACTTTTCCAAAGTAAATTCTCAAAAAAGATTCATTTCTATTGATATTATTGTGCTTCAATTGTCAAGATTAAACGTTTTCCGCTGTAAGTGTTCTCACCATGAGAAACCAAAACACGAGTGGACACTTGTTTGTACGATTCGGTTCATCGGTGATCATGCATGAATTCCAGGATGCGTTAAGGAGGCTGGGGGGGGGGGGGGGTCAACAAATTAACCACAAATTAACCACCAGATTTAACTTAATTTTTTAGATATGATATCTTAAGCTGTCAACTATCATTTGGCAAAGAAAAATTTCAAAAATTTTAGTTTTAAAATTTGATCATTTTCTATATCTTCATATGGAGCTCTTCTTCTAAAGGAGATCAATATAGTCTAAAAATGGCCACAACCCCCCAGCCTCTTTAAATCTTGTCCATAAAGAATATTTACATGTATACCTGACTATGTTAACGAGTCAGGTCGACTTAATATTTCTATCTTGTTAAACTGTTTTTTTCATTTAAAAAAAATCTTGTCCATAAAGAACATTTACATGTATACCTGACTATGTTAACGAGGCAGGTCGACTTAATATTTCTATCTTGCTAGGTTGTTTTTTTCTGGAGATGGTATTGTTCATCGTATGTTTAAGATGCTTTTAATTAGTTGACTGTGTGTATCAGATGTGGTTATTTGATTGTGTGTTTGACAGTGTGTTGGAGGTGCACAGTTAACCATGTACAAGTATTTAAGAAGTGAATACTTGGCTGTGTGTGTTGAACGTGCTTATTTTACGGTGTGCATTATATGTGTTTAGATGACAGTGTGTGTCAGACGTGCTCAGTTGATCGTGTGTATCAGTGGTGATAAGTTGACTGTGTGTGTGCTAAATGTGCTTAGTTGACTGTGTGTATTATACGTGTTTAGATGACAGTGTGTGTCAGACGTGCTCAGTTGACTGTGTGCCTTAGAAGTGTTCAGTTGATAGTGTGTAAATGAAAGTGTTCAATTGGTTGTGTATCAGTTTAGTGTTCACTTGGTAAGTGAAAAATCAAGGAATGAAATAAACCTTTTTATATACATATCAGGTCTGATATAATGTTTAGTTGTTATTTTTAGTTATTAATTAACATTTCTGCCTTCTAACTCTCTTTTACAAAAAGTGTCCATTTGCATGTGGGAAGTTAAGGTGTTCAGTCGGCACGTCATACACGTAAGGGTGTGTGTGTGTGTGTGTTACCTGTATTCTCAGAATCACAAGGACCAGGATCGGACTCGTACAGATCTTCAGTCCCTACAAGAGAAGACAATTAGGACAAGACATACTTGGAATGACAAATATAAAAGGTACATTCTACTGTCGCTATATGTTTTCTTTTTAGGCAGCTTTTTCAGGCTTAAAATCTAAACTATGGCGGCGTAGTTCTTCCCTTACAGTACAGGTTACTAAATTTAACCCTTGCATTAAAGGACTGAAAAAACGAATTCTGAAATATTGGAATACCGTTCATAGAAATCCAGAATGCAAAACTTTATTTAATTCTCAAACAATCATAGCTTACAGCAAACACAAGAACATAGGTGACGAGATAATCAGGTCCCACCTAAAATGAACATCATATTATGTGTCTCTGACTCCTGATGAGGCTACTTAACTGCCGAAACACTCTACAACTACTTGAACTCAAATTAAGGTATTCAATGTATAACAACCATTTTTTTTTTTTTACTAATAAATGAATGGTCCTATTTTTAAATAATGGTAGCATTTTGAAGGGTTTTAAAAAATACTCCACCAAAGGAATTTACCAAATTTTAATTATTGTACAATCAATTGTACCCTGAAGTTAACATTGAAGTCCATGGGCAGTACATGTTTTATTAAGATAGTGTAAGAAGTAATTTGAATTTCATACAAATCTCTTGGTGGATATATATAAACTCTCCTTTTATTTCAATATGAAATACAATGAATTATTCACCATAGATATTTCGAAAAAAATCAAAATTTTCTTCTTTTCATCAAGGGCAGATAACTCTCAAAAAACATTTAAGGCGCCGAATGACTGGCTTCTTACATGTTATATGTCATGTGAATTTGGTTCATTTCACTTTCATCGTTATCTAGCAATGCATCTTTAACTAGTTTAAATTGATGCAAAATTGTTCAAAATCCCTTCATTATACATTGATTACCTTAGTATGCTCTATGCAAAAAACTTATTTACTATAAGTGTGGTTTGGAGTGTCGGGTCCTAATAAATCTGGTTGATTGATGTCGTTAATATTCACACTCCCTTACATGCCATATAATGTATGTCAACATGCAAAAAGTATGTCTATATGCATGCAATAGATATTTGTGTCATCATGCAAAATGATTATCTGAAATCCAATTTACCAATTTTAAGCAAATTAAAAATACATAAAAAAAAAAAAAAAAAAAAAAAAAAAAAAAAAAAAAAACAAAAAAAAAAAAAAACAATAAAAAACACTTTAATTTTAGTAAATGTAAGATGTAAGATGGCGAATGACTTTGCTATTTAATTTGCTATTTAAATTTTCGTAAATTTCGTTTATTCGTTTGTTTATTTGTTTGATTGTTTAACGTCCCTTTGAGAAATTTACACTCATATCGAGATGCCATATTTTTCTGGTTGAGGGTGGCAAATTAAGAAACTTGGCACTTACATCTGTTGAACAGTGAAAGAAAATTGAATCAAATAATATATTTTATTTTCTGATTTCCTATCATGCCAAGCGTTGTTTAATGTTTTACCACTTCTTTGCGCAAAAAAATAAACTAAAATTATTTATTTTTAAGTTAAACTAGATGAAATCCCGCGCAAGCGCGGGGAATAGAATTTATACCGGGATTACCGATAGAAAAATTCATATAATATATATTGTAGTTTCCACTGAAAGCCTGCAGACTTATAGCAGAAAGAAATCCCGCATTTAGCTTTGGAACAGAAGTAGATGTACGTCACTACCCCCCCCCCCTTTGTAAAAACTTGAAAAATAACAACTTCTTTAATTTACGTTTATTGTGAAACCTGGTATACTATACATGTATTTATGTTATGGATATTGTACTTCAGGTGCTCTTTTTTTCATTTCCGTCAAGGATAAAAACAGCAAATATGCACATTTTAATGATAAATTGATTTTTTTTTCTTTTTTCTTATTAAACATTAGCTTTTGACGCCCTATGAATAGGTCGAGTATTTGTTTCAAAAGACTGTATTCAGAAAAAAACTGAAAGGTATTGATTACAGCACAGCATTTTAACAACTTTAATTGTATTTGAACAATACCTTATTCATTAATTTTCTCTTTTCATGCAAGCAAATTTATTACGAAGTACAAATTGTACTTGAGGTTCGTTGCCACTATGCTCTCCGTGAGGAATATACAAATTTCACCGATAAATTTATTAGGAAAACCTATCAATAGTCTTTTGATATATAGATATATTCACAACTTACGGTGTTATCAATGACACCATTATTTCAATGACCATTCACACAAAAGCTTTTTCTTTTATGTTCATCTATAATTGCCTCGATTTTCTTTTTAATATCAGGCTCGGTGCTATATGATGTTCTAGAAGTTTCCGTCAATATTAAGATCGGTGAATGACGAACATAATTTGTATATTTCCCTTTTTTATCGGTTATTACAACTTATTTCTTTTATATCATTTAAATCAAGTTTTGATTGAATAATTCAGTGTTGACATTTTATGAAATAAATAAACGATTGCTTGCCGTCAGTCTCATTGATAATTGCCAGTAACTTAGATCCGCCAACAGGAACCGCCACCCTTCTCACTTTTTTGCTATTTCATGGCTGTGTAGCAACCGCTTGTGATAAAACGCCACTTAATGATAGAAATATCATTAAGCATTGCAATGCAACACTTAATGCCATAAATTGTTGCATTTATAGTTGATATTTTCAACCGCTAATGCTAAATCGCCGCTTCATGAAACAATTATATCATTAAGCGGTAGCGAATGTCAACTATTAATGCAATAATTTATGACATTAAGCGTTGTATTGCAACGCTTAATGATATTTCTATCATTAAGCTGCGTTTTATCATTAGCGGTTGCTACATGACTGATGATAGAAAATGAAAGGAGACTTTTAATTTAAAGTCTGAATATAGTTTACGGACATCATCTTGTATCTAGTGTAAAAGAGGAGTTAGTAAGAACTCTTGTGCACCCGTTTCGAAGTTTATTTGCAAAGTTTATTGATTTATAAGTATATTAAGATGTCTGATCATTTTGCATGTGCCTGCCTGGGAAAGAGAGTAGTAAGTGGATAATGTTCTTGATGTTGGAAAATCAACTAAATAACTTTATTCTAAAGATTTTTTACACAACAAAATGAAATAAAAAGGGCGCAAAGGTCATAACTCTTACCAGACTTAACGTATATATACTGTTTTTCATTGAGTTTTTTTTATTTACATATAATTGCATTGAAGGCTAAGATGGATTTAAAATTTATGGTCATCAATTTTCCAGAGAATAAAAAGTTCATCGGAACATAAAGTTTTTCTAAATTTTTCACTCTATATTTGCTTGAAAATTTTGACTCCATGTCATAAATTATTCTTAACATGTGTATATGTAAAGATTGACTTTCCTCTGAGAAATTGAATCTAACTTAATATGAACTTTTATTCCAATATGAAGCACAATCTTACCCCCAAAGGTTATAAGTATGACTTAATTTTTCATATGCATTCTTGCCTATTAATATGAATAACAATCGCCTTGTTGTTCTTGAAAGGATAATTGTTAACTACATCCTAATACCCTGTTATAGGCCCACAACCACAATCAACATGGATATCATTTATTAGAGAGAACAAAGCAATGTGCAATATATTTTAATATTTTTGTCAGTGAAGAACTCTTAGTTGTTGACTCTTCGAATAGGCTTTTTATCTTTCCGTTTTGTGAAAAAAAAGGGGGAGGTATAAATTGCACATTCTCATTTTTATAGTTTAAATTTTAATGAAGATGTTGACATATTTATATGGTATTTAAACGATAATTTTTACTTGTTTGGTAACATGGGCATTGAAATTGCAGCTACTGCAGAAAAGGTACATTACCTGTTTACGTGGGTTGTGTATTTTTTTTCTGGAATAATTGCAACCATTAATTTCTCGTACTAACAAAGAAATATATTTTACTCATATATAGTAGGATTAACTTTATTAAATACCGTCATTTATATGTTGTCATTATAATTTTTTCTTGATTTTTAAAAAAAAAGCATACTGCATAAGAAAGATTTTCAGGTGGCTTGAAAAAACAGTTCTTAACGTGAATTTCAGAAGATTGATTGATTGAGTGCATGTTGTTTTACGTCCCAATTCGAGAAGTTTACTCTTATATAGAGACCTCACCATATACCGGTGAAGGGCTTCAAATTTAAACCTTTACTTGGCACATAAGGCCATTGAGCAGTGAGGGTTTTTTTAATCGTGGCAACGCCTACCGTGACAAGGGGCCTCGGTTTTAAGGTCTCATCCAAAGGCCTCAATCTTTCACTTCAAAATGTCGAGCGCTTAGCGAAGGAACAGTTGCTACCTATTTTTTATTGACTTAGGTGAGTCGCAGCCGGGGCTCGAATCCATCCTCTTCCGATCACGGAGCGAGCGCCCTACCGAATGAGTTACAGTGACGGTTGATTGCAGAAAAAACAAAGTAGCAAAAGTTGCAGTTGATATAAATATTTGGCATTGCAAGTGAGTTAAGGCTAGGTATAGGCGTTTCTATGCAAATAAGCTAATAAAAATGCATAAGATGTGTATCTTTTATACAGAGAAAGTTTAAATTTATTTTCTTATACAAACCAAGTACCCACAACGTGTTAAATGTAATGCACATTATGACGTCATATTACGACATCAGTGTTCCTTACCACTCCAGGTTATAAAACACATCAACAAAACAGCGTCGGCACAAGGGCATATCCTATTTAATTTTAAATTAATAATGTATAATATTAAGAAGAATATTCTAAAAATTAATAAAATTGCTGCACAAACCCTATGCCCTTTCTCATTTCATAAAAAATTGAAGAAGCGTCCACCGGACTGTGAATTTTTACCTTGTTTCAACTCAAAACTTTACGAATAGTAACTTAACAATTGCACTGTCGACATTTGGGCAGCAATATCATAAATCCTTGGAATATCCTGCTTTTATTTATACCTTGTTTCTGTAGAACAAAATAAGGTATGCCCTTGCGCCGAAGCTATTTTGTTGATGTTGCTTTAAAACTTGTGTGGTAGAGAACGATGACGCCATAATATGTCATAATGTGCAATGACTGTCACATGTCTTGGGTACTAAGTTTGTATTAGAAAACCAGTTTTAACTTTTTTTTCTGTTCGATAGGAATAGCTGCTATGCGTTTTAATTAGTAATTTGCATAGAAACGTCTATACTTAGCCTTAACTCACTTGCCATATATATATTCTTTGCAGTTGATAAAATACATTTTTTAACAATATGTTTCCTGTGTATATTCTGTTTATATTGTATTAACACACAGATGCTTCTGTGGTGCAGACTATAATTAACATAATTGCTGCAAAACTATGTTTCAATTATACAATACGCTCCATTATCTCACGATGATTTTTGTAATATGGAATTTCTGCACGAGTCCAGTCGTAGAATGTTCTTAGGAATTTTGTGTGATTGTCTGTTCTCATTAAAAAATATTTAATTTGATTTAATTCTTTTCACTACTGGACGTAAAAAGTGCTGAGAATCCCAAATTTTACTGATAATGTTTGATAATTACTGATACTGTGCTGTTCTTGCTGATAAATACTGATATTTACTGTTATTCTTACTGTTGTTACTGATAATTTTAGTTGTTTCTGATAAATACTGATAATTACTGTCGTCTTTACTGTTGAGTCTGATAAATACTGATAAATACTGTTGATGTGCTGTCGATGCTGAGATTTACTGATAATTACTGTGGTCATTGTTCTTTGGCTGAGAAGGTGCTAAAAAAGCTTGAGTGATGATTAATTATTTTAAAAAAAGTATTTTATCAACAAAATTCATTACAATCTACTTACTAGTTAAATTCTAAATGAAAAAGTCACATAAATTATTTGTTTTTACATTTCATTATTCATTCATTTAGTTCTATTTTCTTCTTCTTTTTTTTACTTCTTAATGTTAGAATTAGATCAAAAATGTTTAATATGTTTTCCTTTATCTTTATATTTCTCCTTGGTTGTCAATATCTGAAAGGGGGGTGTACATGCAGTGGTTAATCTACCTATGCAGGTACTTTTTAAAACAATTTTTTTTATTCAGAAAGGTTTTTTTAAAAAAAAATCCCATCTCATATTTTTTTCCGTGTGTATTTGTACTGTCGTAAAAATTTTAGGAAGCATCTTTAATACAGTCAATGACTGCAATTAAATTTATATTTTCATGTAGTGAACTTGAATATTTGACAAGTAACATGAGTTCCGTCTGCTCTGTTAATTCAGACCCCCCTCCCCTTTTACAAACCATCCTCCTTTTAACAAGGCAGTATTAAATATTTCTCACAAAAATCTATTCATATAACATATACTATGCCCTTTTTTTTTTTTTTAATTTATTTATTTAATCTTTTAAGCCATCAGGAACTAGAAATCTTATGCAGTGTGATTTTCATTCAATGAAATACGCATCTTTCTTTCTTCGTTAGTACGATGTACTGGTAATAGCTAGATCAATCTAAAAAAAAAAATAACCTGCTTATACGCGGTCAGTCAGTTAAAAACAAAATAAAACAAAACTTGAAATTACTCGGTTGTTCTAAAACACCGTGTAAAATATACATGTCCACTACGTGTAGAAGTTTCTACTTTCGTTTTGAGAATCGGGTCAAATATTAGTACATTTTGTATTTCTTACGACATGCATTTAGTAAAGTTTGTAAAATTGGAAATAACCTTGTACAAAGAGTAAAATATTTGTTGTCCATTTCATCTCTCGTTGTGCGAGACCAGTGTACTGAAAGTACACGCGACATGATTCAATTACATGTAGTTATTCAGACTGTAGCAGAAAAGGGGGGGGGGGGGATTGAAACTTAAGACTGTTAACTAAGTTGATAGGCGCAAGGTTGATTCTTTAGTTTTAAGTTCCGTAAGTTATACATGTAATAATTACTTAATATCTGTAATATACGTGAATAAATGATTTAAGAGAATCAAGGAACAATACAAAATTCAGCTATGCCATTTATTCCTGAGTGCGATTAGCATGTTACTGACATTCAAAATTTCAAAACATTTTTTTTCTCGGATTCAGCAATGCGGAGTTTTTGCGTTTCTGAATTGTTAACAGTTGATGCTAATATCATTACACAAATTGCAAAATCACTAAACCATCTTATAAAAAAAATCTCGTACAAATTTTGCATAACTATTTATTAGATAAAGTCGAAATCCTCGTCTCCGTTTTACAGGCCCTTAAACACTGTTAACAGAGATGAAAATGAATTTACATGTAGCACGCTCCCCCCGGGTATTCTTTAAACTTTATCTCAAGAAATGTACCTAAAACTAGCAAATGAAATTAAATACTGATCAGCAAAGATCTACGTGAGTTAAAATAAATTTATTTTATTTTAACATGTTTAAGTTACTTCATTTAATTAATAAGGTTGTACAATGTATATAACTTCATTTCTTTTCCTTTTTTTTATTTTGTACTGTGTCCTATTTTGCTAAACATTTTTCTATCATTTCAATTTGTCAACAAAATCGATAACAAAAATTAGTTTTTTTGTGCTTCCATAGAGATTATTTCTGCTCCAAGTAGCAAGTACATGTACAGTGTAGGTTCATTTGTTTATTATTAACACCGGTGGCCGCAGACGCAGAACAATAGGTAATTAGTGCCCATTGTTACGCTGACCACTACAACTTACATGGAATATACATGTTGTACCCCGTTCTGCCCCAGTGCCTAGGACATGTACACAAGAAAGCCAAATCACGGGTTGATCTTCGATTTCTGATCAATACAAATCAATTAAAACGTGTTTTCCATTCAGATCTGTGACCTTACAATATTAAAATTGATCAACTTAATCATCCATTATTTACATTTAGTAGGTCCCATTTCTTATTTTCCATTCCATAAAATTAAATTAAATGAATGAGATTTTTAAAACTTATTGAATAAAAATGTATTATTTGGTGACTTGTGAAATTGTAAGAGACCAACATCAAAATTACATGTATACGTGTATACTATTGCACTTACGCTATAATTCTGACAAATAATTTTTGATCAGCCCCCGTCTGCCGATTGCACATGTATAAACATGTAGCAGAGTTATATTCTGGGACGATCTACGAATGCTTGCATTACGTATTCCTAAAAAAAGAAAAAATCATAATAAAAAGTGTGCTTCCAGACGGAACATATTCATCCTGTTTTCATCTCTCAATTTATTTTAAAAAAACATAAAATTTATCAGTTTCGGGCAGATTTTCAGGGCGAAAAGGATCGGAAAGACCGAACATTAAAAAAAAATATGCATATCTATGGGAAAGAATAAAAAAAAATGCTATTACTTAAGGCCATATTTAAAATGAAAATTATTGTTTGTCCTCCCTTGACCGAGTGAAAAAAAAAGTCTGATTCGTAATTTTTCTATTCTGCTGGAATTTTTTTTATCCCGTTATTTTCTCATCCATGAATAATTATTTCAACTTCAGTGTTTTTAATGAAAAAAACTCACCAACCTCCTTACCCAAATTTCTTAAGTCAGGCTATCAATCTTTTTTTTTTTTTTTTTTTTTTTTAAAAAGCCTTAATGTTTTAGTATTACAGTGACTTATGTTAAAATGAAATCTTGCAAAAGGAAAATTCCATTTATTCTGCTTACAGATAAACATGTACTATTTTCATAGATTCTTGGAAAACATTTGCCTTTACGCTGACAATTTTATTTAATTTTTAATTATAATTGTCAAGATTTTCACAACCGTATTATAATCGAGATCAGTGTCATATTTTTTGTCACATGCAGTAAATATAAAGATGAAAATGTTGTTGTGAAAATTAAATAAAAAGAAAGTAAAGATTGAAGAAGGTTTTAACAACCCTAAGCTCTATTTTAGCACCTTCTCAGCTCAAGAACAATGACCACAGTAATCATCAGTAAATCTCAGCATCGACAGTACATCAACAGTATTTATCAGTATTTATCAGACTCAACAGTAAAGACGACAGTAATTATCAGTATTTATCAGAAACAACTAAAATTATCAGTAACAACAGTAAGAATAACAGTAAATATCAGTATTTATCAGCAAGAACAGTACAGTATCAGTAATTATCAAACATTATCAGTAAAATTTGGGATTCTCAGCACTTTTTTCGTCCAGTAGTATTTGTTTGAATTGTCTTTGAAAGCAACTTTTTTGACAAACGGCCAAAATTCTATGATATCATATATTGAATCCATTAGATTAATTCTGTTCTATAATTTGTAGTGTCATCGACCAATAGTTGTCATCGACATACTTGTTGATATCCAAAAAAAATATTCATAACAGAACTAGAAAATTGACCTTGTTCATTGACATTGTATTCCTCCTGGGGTATACATATTCCATCCTGTTCGACACATTCAACATCATCTTCATACATATTCTGAACACCTGTCAAAAAATGTGATTTTAAAGCACATGCAGATGCTCAGTATATTTTCAGTTTTACTTGTGTTAAACACATACAGAATATTTTTTATAGAAGGATTTTAAAAATTCTAGTTTGATGCAAATGCAAATTTGTTTTAAACAATCATCGTAATGAATGTACATAGCAACTTTGCTAGAATTAGTTGCTTTTTTATAAATGTTTTTTTTTTTTTTTTTTTTTTTTTTTTAAATTCAAATCCTCAATGCATTTTAACACATTTTAATCTGTATATCTTAAACTGGACAACTAACACACAAATACATGTACCTTATATATACCATCACTATCTTTGATGGTATTTTAATATAATTAAAGGGCAATGTCACGAGTCATCAAGCTTACTCAATCTAATTGATGGAAACTATAACATTCGCAGTACAGTTAAGGCAACATTTTCTATTAAAAGGCACCCAAAACGAGACACTTTAAGTTCAACCGTCTTATTTTTTACCATGACACTTTATTTGAAATATTTTAATGGCATTTTGAAGAGTATGTTCATCGCTTTTCATATCGGTATTTTTTGTCATCATGTGACCCTATACAGTCACGTGGGATCCGATTTTGGGTCAAAATATGAAATGTCAAATTTAACCAAAACGTGCAAGGGCAAGGCAAATAAAAAATAAACTGCACCATGTTTTAGTGTGTCCCTTGATATCTATCCTATCTCAAAACTGATGCTCATTCAGTTAGATTTCTGAGATATTTAAGTTATTCATTGAAAACAAACACTAGTATTCAAAAAATAGGGTATTTTTATAATTTCATCGGAAATTATAAATTACCTAATGAATTACAAAGAAATGAGCATCACTTTTCAAAAACTATACAGTAAAATAAAGAATTTAAAATAAAAACCGACCTCTTGGGTTGTCGCCTTGCCCTTGCACTTTTTGATTAAAAATTGAAATCCTGACACATTTATTCTAAATATAGTTTTCAAACGCATCATTGACCCAGCATGGGAGATAACTCTCTAGTACTTCATAGAGTTTGTGGTTTGTGGTTTGAACATATTTTATTGTCTATAAACTTTACAACTGGGATTGGGCAAAAGTTCTTAAAACTTAATACGCCCTCTCCCTACATATGAATTATACCAAAACATATTTACATATATGGGTTTCAGCTTAAAATGAATAAAACACAGAAAAGCATAATAATCAGAGAAACATTATACAATATACAAGCTGTATAGAATTTGCAAGAAGTAATTATTGCATCAACCAAAACGACCTGACTTTTTAACAAATGTTTGTACAATAGAAAATAAGTATTCATTTTCAACATTGTTTAACTTTTCATCTCCCCAGAGTAATGTATGAATATCGACAGTATGTAATTTTCCCATTCGCAGAAATTTATCGAAAAATTCTTTTCTGGCTTCTGTATATTTTTTGCACGAGAAGAAATAATGATGGGTGTCCTCTACTCTTCCATAGGAACATAAGGGACTCAAGATTATATTACATCGAAAAAGATCGCTATTAAGTACACAGTTGTGTCGAAGCCTTGTATGTAATATATTTAAGCGTCGATTTCCGTAGCTGAAGTAAGAGGGTGGCATAGTTTTATTATAAGAAATAGACTTTTTAAAAATAGATAATGAGGAAGAATTTCTTACAACAAGAGGTAATGAGTTCCATTCATCAATAACAAGGGGAATGAAAGTTGACTTGTAGGTTTGTAATCTGCATTTGGGTATGTTATAGTTATGTGAATTTCTCGTACTGTAACTTGATGAATTACAACGCAAATTTGGGATTATATCAGTCAGATACTCAGGAACTTGATTATTATAAATTTTGTACATTGTAGTTAATCTAGTATTTTTCCTTCTTTCATGTAATGGTTCCCATCCAGTTTCAAAGTAAAGTGCATCTTTAGAAGCTAACAGAGTTAAGCCTGTGACAATTCTAGCAGCACATAATTGTAATTTTTCTAATTTTTCGCTATCACCTACATTACACCCACCCCACACCAGTGAAGCATATTCTAATTGTGGCCTAATAAAGGTTGTGTACATGAGTGAAAGAGTTTTCCGATTTACTACAAATTTAAGTTTTTTTAATAAGCCCAATTTTTTATACGCATTAGTTAGAATAGTATCAATATGTGTAGACCAACTAAGATCATGTGAGAAAAAAATCCCTAAATGTTTATGCGAAGAGACAAATTCTAGCTGACTTTGCTGGAAGAAGAGTTTAGGATAATTAACACTTCCTCTCAAGTTGAAAAATATTGCTTTAGTTTTAGAAGAGTTGAATTTAAGAAGCCATTTTTTCGACCAAATTTCTAGCTTGTTAAGATCATAATTCAGTTTGTTTTCGATAGTATTGACATTTTTAGATGACTGCTGAAGGGAGTTATCATCTGCAAATAGTCTACAAAAACTTGTCATTTCTTCAGCAACATCATTTACATATATAAGAAATAACAGAGGTCCTAACACTGAGCCTTGAGGGACACCCGCATATAAAGGTTTTTTGTCAGATAATAAGTTTCTGTATAAAACTCGTTGTGATCTACCCTCTATGTAACTCTTTAACCATTGAAACAAATTTCCTTCTATACCATAAGTTCTGAGTTTAAACAAGAGACCCTTATGCCATACACGATCAAAAGCTTTAGAAAGATCACAAAATATCATGCAACAATGTTCACCGTTGTCAATAGCTTTAACAATAGTATCATATGTTTCAATTAATTGATATACAGTGGAGTGACCTGGTAGAAATCCAGCTTGGTATTTATAAAAAAGTTTGTTATCATGAAAGTGATTATACAAGTGTTTAAATATGATTCGTTCCATTACTTTACCAATACAACTTAGCAATGACACAGGTCTATAATTAGACATAATAGAAGGATCATCTTTCTTAAATAAAGGGAGAACATTAGCAACTTTCCATTTACAAGGAAAAATACAATCAACTAATGACCTGTTAAACAATAAACATAACGGTTTTACAATAGTATACATTGTGGATTTCAGCATCTTGTGACTAATATTGTCTGGGCCTATTGCTTTATTTACAGGTAGAATTGAAATAATATCTATGATTTCTTGTTCACAAATACAGATGATCTCAAATGTGCTATTGCAAGCAGAAAAAAATCCGGTAACACGGCGTCGCTATTTGTGTACCTCGCAAAGTTTAAACAAATAATACCTACGGACTGTGCTGGGCTTTTTTCACTAAATCAAAACGGTATGCATAAAAAATCCTTGACTTTACTTTGTTTTGTATGTCTTCGTTCTTTTACAGTGCTGCTATCCCACAAGTTGACATGGGATGGGTTTGGATAGGATTCAGGATTGAGGATTCACGATAGAAACATATAGTAGTTAATCCAATCCTATCCTATCCTATCCTATCCTGTACATGTATCCTACAGCCAATCAGATTCGAGTAAAGATTGATTCATATTTCAGAATTAATTACAAAAACGGAATATGTTTTAAAACGTTTACAAAAGAAATATTTATAAAATTACGATAGAAAATAAACATATTTTGTTTATTTTAACACAAATTAATAATTAACTTCGAGTGACATTGCGTACGATTTAACCGTGAACGATCACCGGAAGAATTTTCGCATGTAAACAACGAAGAGTTCGGACATCAAGAGATCTTATTTTCTTCAGCATGTTTGGATGATTAAGCCAATTCCTACTTGTTTTAAAGTTCAATAACATGTAACTGTGTTATATGTGCTCTGTTTGTCTGGATAATTCTACACAAACTGCCAACGGCGGACTTGAACAGATCGATATCGCAGTTGTTTGGAGCAAGAACATGTAAGTATACAACACACTGTACATGTGTGCATTTTTATACATTTTCCCCTTTGAACAATGTTATAATGACTTGAGCTATTAACATTTTATTCTATTATAATATAGACAAAAATCGGGTGTGGAAAAAAAGGTAGTGTAGGAAGGGGAGGGGGTTAAAAAGTTACAAATACTCTGTCATGATTCAATGTGTTCTAAACAATAAGATGTGTTATGAGATTGTATTATAAGCCAACTCAGCACTTACATGTACATTGTATGTATGACCTATTCTGGGTTATGAATTATAAATTAATCATTCATTATTCTTCATTGCAGAGAATGATACTTGGTTTTGCCTGCCCTCGTCAAAGTATTTTGTGAGGAAAAAAGGATTTTACATTTAAAAAGTAGGTATAATAATTAACATGTGCTTATGCATTGGTATCAGTATAATACATACATATCATTATCTGAGTTGAGATGAAGTTTCTGTAGATTCTCTGAATAAGTGATCTTTCTTCTTTTTTAAAAAAAAGAGTAAAACTGAAAACAATGTGTTATTGTTCTGGTCATCATGTCATCATCAAGTTATATGTATTTTCATAATTTTTTCTTATTCAAATTTTAAGCAAAGAAGAAAACAAACAAAAAACATAAATAGATTAATACAAGCAGAAAAATTCAAAATAGAGGGAAAAAACAAACAAATATATTCATACTAGTTAACAAGTTGACGAGATGAAATGAATTACAATTTACAAGTAAATTATGATTGTTTAATTAAGATATGACTATGAAGTTGCAGTATAAGATTTGAGTTTGCTTGATTTCTTTAAATGCATTACTCTGGGAGAGAAAAAAGGTAAAATTCAGCCAGTCATACATGAAATGAGAAAGATAATCACAATAAAATACAGTTTTAATGTATAATGTATATGACAAAATTGCACAATCTACATGCATATATTGTTATAATCATGATAATAATTGTTTTTTTTTTAAGGACTATCCTGCATATTTGCTGCTGTACATATTGCACTTCATCTCATCTGCTGCTGGAATAAATATGAAAGATGTTCAAACCACTGTACAAGAGCCCCCTAGAGTCTGAAATCATGATGTTTTTCATTAAGGAGATCGGTGTGTGAAGTATTTGTTTTCTGTGCATTGTTGACAATTTTGAAACTGTTCAGTTACTTATGACTAGCTCTTTGACACAAACTTTGACATTTGAAATTCAATTTGAGCGACGGACAAGCAGTCGAAATCATATGCACGTAAAACATCGTACAATTGGAAAAAGACATTGATAAACTTAAATTTAAACAGATTTCATGTACATATATCTGTGAGCTTGGCATTAATTGAAATACATGTATATCTCTGATGAATTTGTCTCATAATGGAACATTCAATTGTTATACATTGTAGATAAAAAAAAATAAAATTGTAGATTGTAGATAAGATTTATTTGGCCCAAAATATATATATTTAACACTGAAGAGGCAATTACCCTGAATAAATATTGTCAACTTGGTCAAGCATTTTTGTTCCTCATTTAGACCATGAATAACATTCAAGATCAAACGTCAAGGTCAAAAACAAAATTTACTTAAATATGGCTTATAAATACTGAAACTACTGTGAATTCATATACATGTTTTATAGGAAAGAATTCGAAGGAATATGTGTGTGTTCACTGCAATAATTATTGCTGTCAATCTATCTGACTATGAAGATTTATGAAAATGTTTTCTGTGAAACATAAATTAAATTCTCACTCATAAAAATATGGTTATTGAAATACTTTTGTATGACACTGAACTGACCATAAACTAAAAACAAAGTGAAGTGAAATAAGAAAATTTAACATTTTGAATATCTTGATTTTTATTTAGCAAACATGATAAAGTTTTTGCATGTTTGTAAAATATCCAAATTCAAACAATGAGGAACTGAACATCTCAAACAAGAATACATTTAAATAATTTTTTACATGTTTAATAAATAAAAGGCAAGATATTCTAAATATCTGTTCTCGGTTGATGGTCTTGTCATACATGTATCTTCTTTCTGGATTTACATGAGTATGAATAAAATCTAAGTTAGGTATATATACATGTATTATTTTTCGTGGTGCTCAGTTTACAGTTTAGGGAAAAATAGAGTTTTGCATAAATTTTACATGAAACATATTACTGTTAAAACATCCAACATATCCTCCTTTTTTATTATTCAGTATGTGTAGAGAAATTGTATTTTCAACAGGTACAGTTATTATACAGTGTTGTACCTTCCCCGCATGAGGATATAGACATTAATAGTCTGATTCTCATTATTAAAGAGCTTAAATTTTGTTCGTTTAGTCTACTTACATGTATTAATAATTATAACATTAGAAAGGTATCTGAAGTCTTAGTTGTTGCCCCACCCCCCCCCCCCTTTTTCCACGATTTCCCCTCTCTAACTTTAACCCCATTTATTTATCAAAGTGTATAAATTCGAAAAGAAATCGCAAATACCGTGACGTCTCTCGATCATCGTTAGTATGTGAAATTAAATCAAAATAAAGTCGGATTATAATTTTTTTTTTCTATAATTATTTTGAAAGCTTACTTTCTTGACACGTTCCCTAGATCAGTACTTGCTTATGTTTTATTACAGTCCCTTTGTTTACATTTTAACTGGGTACTCGAAAATTAATTCGTGCGGGGTGTCGGGAATTAATGGATGTCGATCTCGATTATTTTTTATCATTGAAACATATTAAATAAAATCCATAACTATAACTGATTTTTATATGATGGTCATTTTATTATTTTTTTTCGTTTTGTCAAATTAACTCCTAAATATTAAAAAACTGAAAGTAGCAGGATAGGATAGGATAGGATTAGACTGAAATCACAGGATAGGATTGTGGATGCAGGATTCACGATAGGATAGGATAGGATTGTCAACTTATAGGATAGCAGCACTGTATACGCTGTACACAAGACGTCTTTGACACCTTTCGCATTCCTCCATGCACGGGCCTCTGAATTTTTCTCAATAAGCCGTAGTATGATTGGTCGGAGTAAATAGTAATATATATATATCCCCTCTATTATGTATTTATATATATATATATATATATATATATATATATATATATATATATATATATATATATATATATATATATATATATATATATATATATATATATATATATATATATACATGTATAGAGGGGGTATATATATCACTCTGATCAATCATATAACCATGAAAACGGCTTATTGGTAGAAATTCAGAGGTCTGGTTCACAATAGGCCTAAAATTTGACGCAACATCCGTCATGTATGCCCATGGTTAAAAATATTAAAAGATTCAATCCTTTCTATTAAACAACAGACAACCCCCTATCAATTATTTAAATATTTATACCCCCCCCCCCCTGTACGCAGTGACACACACACACACACACACACACACACACACAAAAACTCCAAAAAATTATTTTTTTTTCAAATACTTTCTATGTGATTCTCGTAGTAGCTATCAAACCTTTTACTGCGCGTGTTCACGGATTCTAGACTACATAGGTGGTTAAAAGTTCTGTTGAACCATGAGGAAGGGATTGGAGTGCATACACCTGTAAATAACCTGTTTTCCTTTCTATAGATCTAACCCCCCCCCCCCCCCCCCAACCACCACCAGTTTGCTTCTGGCTCCTTTGATACCATATACCGTACTTGCATATTAAAAATAAATTATTATACCGTGCTTACATCAGGTTTTACTTCTTTGGGTACTTTAGCACAAATCACATGGGGGGGGGGGGGGGTAGTCTCCTTTTTTGAGTTTCTATCAATCCATGCACACACAAGATAATCACAGGAAAAACTTTATAATCAAGAAACAGATACTCTGTAAAAAAAAAAAAAAAAAAAAAAAAAAAAAAAAACAAGTGAACACAATATACCTGCTGAAATATAGATCTTTTTGGTAAACCAAACAACACAAGCAACAAAATAAATGCACGTTTTAACAGCCTTCAAACTTTCACACCACTGTCCAGTTAAAAAGTTAAAGTATTATTTTTCTAGAAAATAAATTTAATAAATACAGCTCTTCAAATTCAAAGGCAGGATGTGAAGGGAATTCTGAGCAGGTGCAAAATATTTCCGTTCATGTTTCTTTGGATGAAATCAATTCTGAAAACAAAATGAAATACCATTATGGAAAGTTCATTGGTGTTGAGAAACATAGAAAGCATATTACATGTATACATTTTTAATTCTACTGTTTTTATTATCAAAATATTTCAATAATCTTGCCTCGAAAATGTGTTATGTTTATACATATAGCTAATATGGAGCAGGTCTGTAGGAAGCAATTACAGGGTGGGTGGCAGGGGGAACAAAATTTCCTTGACAAGCAAAAAAAAAAAAAAAAAAAAAAAAAAAAAAAATGAAAGAAAATAAAAAAAAAAGGTCATCAGCGTTTTATTATTGAGGGTGCACAAGCATATTGTAGCTATGTTTTTTATAGTATTTTATATGTCGGCAAAATTATTGGGAGCCCCCCCCCCCCATGTTCCTACGGCCATTAGGAGCATACCTTTTTACTTTTTACCTTTTTACTTGATTGGTGAATACACGTGCTGCCTGAATGAATGAATTGTTCAAATTGTTTTGGAGTAGTTCACAACACAATATATATGTAATGAGTGAAATACATTATAATTTATGATAACTATTGTAGAATGAAATGACATTGCATTGTGCAAAACAAACCATGCTATACTATATTTTCTGAAATTCATAAAATAAATGGAAACAAACATTTATACATAAATTGTCTGGGAAATTGAAACCTATAACACTGACAAGAGCAGATTGGTAGCTATAGTAAAAGTAAAAAAAATAAAAAATAAAAATAAAATCAATATACTAGAGGTTACATTTAATTCTTTCACCTATATAAAATTGAAAAAAAAAATATTACACTGGCATATTATAAAATTAATGTGAAATGCTTTTTATAATTAGTAATGTTCATACCCAGTGGAGAAACTGATGCATCTATTGTGATAATTCTGGGTGATGTAAATGCCAGTTTTATTTATTCTTTCAGCCTACAACACCTGGCAGCTACAATGATAAAAAAAACTGTACATATAAATAGTTTATAAATATATGTATATACATGTACATATTTACGTGCAGTCAGACGAATGAAAATTCAAATATTTTATCTTCATTAATATAGAAATTCTACAAATTTACAGCCGAGTGATACAGATAGATAAAAGTTGTAAAAATGAATTTAAAATATGAAGCACTGGTGAAAACCTGAAATCTTAACTTTCATTTATTTTTGATTGCCAGAGGTATAAGTTAAAATAAATTGGCTCTTGTACTCTTGTATTTACAGTGACATACATTGTGCACTGTGCAGCAGTTTGACTTCACATATATACACTCTAAGTGTGACTGCATCTAAATTATTATTTGATATCATGTCATGCTGTGCAGTGTGCATTTTATATTATGTAACATGTTTTATGCCGCAAAACATCATTGTATGTTAAATGAATCAATGATTGACACTGTACATGTAAGAAATGAATTATTATAGTAATCCACAGTATTATAGTAATACAAATAAATTAAACTATTTTAAGGCATTAAATAACTTTTGTATCATTGCAGACTTTTATTGCTACACATATTGTTTCAAAAATAAGCTGAATGACAAGAATTCTGTATATTCGCAAATTATATTGTTAAAAGTGTGCAACTTTCATAGGGCCTAATGTGTATGTGGTGGGGGGGGGGAGGGGGGGGGCATGTCACACACACAAGGCACTGCATTACAGTCTGTGACGGACTGTAATAATACATCTTATTGTACATATACACAGTTATTTTACATTGATGTTTACAATAGTATGTCTACATGTTGATACATATATGCGCATACACACCTTCATAAACGAACAGAAAGGGACTCGCGAGGTGGTGCAGATCGTCCCAGTTTTCCATGATTTCCCGAATTAACGTCCTCATCTTCTTATCAAAGAGATAAACAAGGCTTAGGTCTCTTTTTTTATCCATATTCTCTTTAAAGATTGCCTGCTTGTTGCATTTATCCACTGCATATCTCAGCTGCTGTCACAACATTCCGTGTCACCGAGTGCAAGCGCTTGGCTGAAGCCGAATGCAGCCAAACGACACCCCCCAAAAAAGAGAATTATTTCGAAGATGTTTTGTTTTTATATAAAAGAAAATCACTGATGTTTATATATCTAAACATGAAAATAAAGACATTCATTACAAATTCTCGCAATCATCGTTAAATGACTTTTTTGAGCTATATTTCCTTATATAGATCTATCAGGGCGGAGCAACTGTCATGACGTCAAACCTCATTATGACCTCATTACCATATTATCTTCATGTGCGCTCTTATGTTAAGGCTTCCCGAAGCTTTAAAATGCGCTCAAATCATAATATGTCATTGCGAGGTCGGTTTTGGTTTTAATTTATAAGTATTGAACTTTGGTACTTCCAATGTATAAAGAGGGTTTCCTTGGCTAAATATTAACATATTTGTTATGATATCACGTGGCTTTGCTGATCACGTGACGATCATTTATAATTTTTTAAGTGTTTCATATAAATCGCTTTATTTTTACTTTTCCACTTTTTAGCTCACCTGAACCGAAGGCTTAAATGAGCTTTTCTGTCGACATTTATCCGTTGTCTGTCGTCGTTGTCGTTGTCGCGTAAACGAACCATTGGACCAATTTCAACCAAACTTGCCACAAAGTATCCTTTGGTAAAAGGGATTCAAGTTTGTTCAAAGGAGGCCCAATTCTTCCAAGGGGGGGGGGGATTAATATGGATTCGTGAAAAAATTTATGGCATCATTTAAATAATTTAAAATTCATTTATGGCATCATTTAAAAAAAAAAAAAAAACTTCTTCTCAAGAAACAATTTGCTTAAAAATATAAAACTTGTATGGAAACATCCTCAGGTAGTGTAGATTCAAGATTGTTCAACTCATGACCCCCGGGGGTAGGGTGAGGCCATAACGGGTGATCAAAATTTTACATAGGAATACACAGGAAAAATCTTTAAAAATCTTTTTAAGAACAGCGAAGCCATGATTGGTCATATTTACACAAAAGTATCCTCAGGAAGTTTAGATGAAGTTTTTTCAAATCATGACCACCAGGGGTAAGGTGGGACCACAATGGGCGATCAAGGTTTTAAATAGAAATACATGGAAAAAAAAATTAAAAATCTTCTCAAGATCAACAATGCCATGATTGGTCAAATTTATATGGAACATCCTCAGGAAGTTTGGATTTAAGTTTGTTCAAAACATGACCCTCAGGGGTAGGATGGGGCCACAATGGGCGATCAAAGTTTTACATAGAAATACATAGGAAAAAAAAAATTAAAGCCTTTTACACAAGAACAGCAAAGCCAAGATTAGTCGTTAATATGGAATCATCCTCGGGTAGCGTAGATTCAAGTTTGATTAAATCAGGGCCCCCAGGGTTAGGGTTGGGCCACAATGGACGATCAAAATTTTACATGGGAATACATAGGAATTTAAAAAAAAAATCCTCTTCTCAAGAACAGAAAAGCAATGATTGGTCATATTTATATGGAATCACCATCAGATAGTGTAGATTCAATTTTTTAAAACCATGGACACCAGGGGTAGGGTGGGGTCACAATTGGCGATCAAAGTTTTACATAGGAATATATAGAAAGACTCTTTAAGAATCTTCTCTTTAAGAACAGCAAAGCCATGATTGGTCCTATTTATATGGAAGCATCCTCAGGTAGTGAAAATTCAAGTTTGTTCAAATCATGACCACCAGGGCTAGGGTAAGGCCACAATGAGCTATCAAAGCTTTACATAGGAATGCATAGGAAAAAATCTTTAATGGATGTGTGTCATAGCAAGTGAAGTTTAATCTTAAGTCAATACTATTCAGGCCAATGCTCAGGGTTAAACCGCATAAATGTATTATGCTTTTACAGAGAGAAAGAAGGAATACCCATGGAAACCAGTATCAGTAGAATTAAGAACAGAGGGATCAAATGATCATGTAAGTACATTATTATCCACGTATAATACATGTACACTTATTGCTTTTCATTTGCACTTTTTAGCAAGTTCAAGTGAGCTTTTCTTATCACATTTTCCTAAGTGTACTTCTCTCTGTTAGTCTGTAAACAATTTTGCTTCTTCTCCAGGACTATTAAGCCAATTTCAACCACACTTGAAAAAAAATCCATACCATACTAGACTTCAAAACACTATGTGACTAGTGCAAAGTGATTTATTTCAAGGTTGAATGGCAGAATTTATGGCAAGTCATCAAAAAAATTAATGTAAATATAAGATATGAATTTAATTTGTTAAAGTTCATGAGGAACATAATTACCATGCTTCACTCCTGCATTTTTATCATAAAGTGCTAGCAGGCTTCATGGAATATGAAACGTCGTTATTCATGTCCATATGAATATTCAAAAAATGTATTCATTTCTTAAACGAACTTATTGTATCCTGGTGTTGCCAATACCAAGCAAAATACTACAATTGTATTTGTGTGCAATGTGTTTAATAAGAAATGAGCATTCCAAAGTCTCGTGGATTCAAGGTGGGTTAAGGGTGAGGCTTAAATATAGGAGCAAATTTCACATTACACAGTATGGCCACGTAAGTCCTATAACTATTCAGCAAATACATTTGTTGTGAATGGGTTAGGTCAATGCCCATATAAAGCCCCAGTATAATCTCAAATGTTTTATGGTAATGTAATTTTTTTTTTATATATAAACAAGCTTCTAAAAATAGAAGTATTTACGTGGCTCATACATGTACATGTATATGGCCTATGGACCTCTTCTTATCAAAATTATTATTTTCTGTTTATTCATAAATTGCTAATTTGAAAATTGAACACATTGAATATATAACTTGTACTTTGATTGAAAAAAAAATATCCTTTTAGATTAATAGTCTTTGTTCAGTTCAAGGAAAATGTAGATTTAACAACGCTTTTTTATATTATTATTTTTTAAGGCCTTTACACAGCAATCAGATTTTACGGTAGTTTGTGGTTGCCGGTGAGTAAGGACACATTACATGTCTAAGACAAGTGAAGTGACAAAAGTCACCGGTATTATGGGTATCTCTAATTTTGTTATGAAAAGTAAAGCTTTAGATGATTTTTTTGGAATGATATGACGTGGAAATAGCCCCCTCAGGAACCAGATAAAAATTAAATGGATTGAAGCTTTCCATTAATGTCTATTTAATAAAAACTAGAGAAATATTGAATTTAAGACAAACGAGGTTACGGTCAACCTTAAAAAGAAACCAATTCTCATAAATCAATTTATATTCTTCTCATATCTAGTCAATTGGAATGTCCCATTTTTTTTAATTTTTTTTTTTTTTTGTTGATAATTAAATGAAATCAAAATTTCTCTTCAGCCCTATTGCCATCAGAATACACGATTGATGCAGGAAAAATATTATCAGTATTCTTAAGTGAGATAAAGCCTGTATATGTAGTTTCTGTATACAAATACATGTTCTCCTTTATTCCTTTTTCAATGTTTTGAAAATATAGTTGTTGTCATGAAAGAAAACTGGTTGCTTCTGGTACTATAAATGATTTTTTTTCTTCATTACATCACTATATTTATTGATGATGAAGGGGTATATTTATTTACCAAATAACACGAAATAGAATCAATTTTGAAGAAATTGGAGGTTCCCCCCTTAAAGAGCAATATATGATAAGTGACGCAAATGGTCCCTTAAAATGAGCAATTTTAATTTTACTTTATTTATAGCTTTACTTTGCACAGCTATAAACGCGATATTTATTTGTAATTTTTAATTTGATCAAAATGCCATTAATTTAGAAATATGACATCACAAATTTCACCTTTTCCCGCCATTGTAGCATATTTTGTATAAAACGTTTTGTTTTCAATCAATTTTTCTTCCAGAAAATATTGCGCGCAGACTTGAATAAACTTTATATTTTTATCGAAGATTTATCTATCCAAGACTAATTACTGACAGAAAACGTTTGCCTGTTCAAAGCTGCGCTCTATGTTTCCCATAAGAAAAAAAGGCAAGAAAAATGCACATTTTTGTCTTATTTTGATTGGATTGCAAAAATAGCATAATTTCTTACGTCATTTACAGACTGTGAGTGCATATAAATGTGAAAACATATAATGGAAATATCTCTGATATAATCACTTCTACAAAATAATAAACAAAAACAATTATAAATACCTGAATCACATTCTAATTTGTTGATTTTGGGGTGCCATAATTGATTCTTATCATATATACCGGTAGTCCCTTTACGTATATTTTTAACATATATTGGGCGTAAACTTAGAATATATAAAAAATGAAATAAATTAATGAAAATGCTTCTCAATTTATAAGTCATTCTTGTAGGTAAGCTTGTTTTTGTAAAAAAAAATTCATTTGAATGCCCAGCTTGTTGCAGATTTAAAATATATAGGTTAAAATTGAGATGCTATTTCCAAATTTCAAACTGTAAAAATGTACATTGTTTTTTATGCAATGGCAATAGGGGCCTTATTAGCTTTTAAGATTTGCTTTGAAACTTTTTTGTATCTACATGTACATATCTTTTGTAATTAGCTCATCGTTTGCTAAAGGTGATAACAGTTTATTTTTTCCAAAATTATTCAGAAATATGTTAGAATTGAAGCTATTTTTTCTTATTAATTTGCTGTGGTTTCCATAGTATTATATAATAAGGGGAAAAATAAGTTTTCTCGGTCAAACATCATTTTCATATATGGGAAAGTTGTTTACTGTCACAATTTCTACAAGCAATAAAATAAAATAAAATACCATTTTTTTCAGTTTTAATCTGAAGCTTGATTATTCGTGACATTCTCTTTTAACGAAAATTCACTGGCAGTACAGTTAAGGCATCATTTTCTTCAAAAAGACTGAAAACAAGGTACTTGAAATTCAACCGTCTTATTTTCTAGCATGAAACTCTATTTGAAATAACTTTGTGTCTTCTTGAAGAGCATGTCCTTCACTTTCAATATTGGATATTGTTGTCATCATGTGACCCTCGATAGTCACTTGTGCTTCTATTTTAGCTCAAAATATTAAATATCAAAATTATCCAAAAAGTTCAAGGTCAAGGCAAAGAAAAAATAAACTGTACAAAGATTCAATGTGTCCATGGGGATCTATCCTATCTCACAAGTAATGTTCAGTCATTTCTGGTATTACCCTAACCAAAAAATACTATAGTTAACTATAGGAAATCAAAGTGTCAAAGTGATCACTATAGTAAATATAAGTTTTCAAAGTGGTCACTATAGTGTCATAGTTATCACTATAGTAAATCAAAGTTTTCACCATAGTAAATCAAAGTTTTCATAGAGATTACTATAATAAATCAAAGTGTCAAACGTATCACTATTATAGTAAATCAAAGTGTCAAAGTTATCACTATAGTAAATCAAAGTGTCAAAGTTATCACTATAGTAAATCAAAAATTTCATAGTGTCAAATTTATCACTATAGTTAACTATAGTATTTTTTGTTAGGGTATTTAGTAATTCGGTAAAAATATAGACCGGTATTTAAAAAAATGAGGTCTTTTCCATATTTTATGGGCAATGATAAACCTAGTAAATTACAGAGAAATGAGCATCATTTTTCAAAAGTATACAATAATATCAACATTTTAGTGCAAATACCTACCTCTTCTTATGTCGTCTTGCCCTTGAACTTTTTAGTTTAAAATCGGAGAAATGAAACATTCATTCTAGAAATAGTTTTCAAACGCATTAGTGACCCGGCATGGGAGATAACTCCTTGGTACTTTAAAGAGTTTGTTTACCTTGCGAATTTGAACATTTAAGATCTAGGGACCATGCTAGGCTTTATTTCACCTAATCAAAACGGTATGAAAATATAAAATCTTGACTTTACTTTCATTTATATTTTTCGTCCGTTTTATACACTAGATAAATACCTTCCGCATTTTCTCAAAGATTTAACGTAAACATCGTATATTGTATGGATATAACAATAGAGTTTGATAGCATTGCCGCAACTTACTTCATATAAATAAAATTGAATTAGGTCTATTGCTAACTTTCAATCATATCTGATAAACATGTAGATTTCCCCTCCCTCCTCATATAATGAGAAAATATTTATACCCCCCCCCCACCCCCCACCCCCCCCCCCCCCCCCCACACACACACATAATAAAATATACAGCAGAATGATTAAAGTTTAATATATGTATTTTCCTAAGTGGCTATCCAGATAAATATATGTGAGGGGACATCTGTGCAGGTGCATAGTTTTTCCAAAAGTATATAAATCCATCCTGAAAATAAAATGAAATATTATTAAAGTGCACTTGTGTTTAAAACTGTAAAACTGATGAAGGCACATAAAAGGTATCAAATATCTGTAGCTCTGCTATTTTTATTAATTAAAATAATTTTAGAAAGTAACATTGCCATGAATATGTGTATTGGTGATATCATTAAGCATACCTTTTTATTTGGTCTATACACTAGCTGCATGTGTAACAATTGAATGGGTTCAAATTGTTTATGAACAGCTACTGTAACATACAATATACCAAAAAAAGTAATGAGTGAAATACATGATAGTCAAAAATTTATGTCATTGCAATGTGCAAAACAAACCATGTAATATAATGTATTTTCTAAAATTCATGAAATCTTTTGTTACAAAACTTTTCTGGGAAATTTTAATCTATGACTGTCACATTTGCAACAGCAATGTTAGCTTGATGAAAGAAAAGCAAATTCATAAACGAAATTCTTGCGTCTGTTCAAAATTGAAAAACTATTTTATTGGCATACTATAAAATTATTGTGAAATATTTTAATAGTGAACATACCATGAATAGAAGTTGTTGCATGTGTTTTCTGTAGATAACTCTGGGTTATGTGCATGCAGCACCTGACAGCTACAGTAATGAAAGAATTGTACATGAATTCAGACAAGACAAATAAATAACATATTCAATTTTAAATTCAGAGAAATCATTATGCAGATTAAGGTTTCAGATAATACGGATATAGAAATCCTGCTAATTTTTTTTGTTTAAATATGAAACACTAGCTGGTGAAAATTGAAAATATTAAGCTTATATTTTTGATTGACAGGACTGGGGTATATTTTGCATACATGCACGTATATTACATACACTCTTCAGTTTCACTTTACAAAAATATACACTATATGGATGTACTAAATTCTCATTTGACATCCTGCTTTCCTTTTCAAATTACATAAAGTGATTGCATGTCTACATCATTACATGTATGATGTTTAGTGAAACTTTTTTTCAATGATTGAAATTGAAATTGCACAAATACAAAACTGAATTAATTTAAAAAAAAAAAAAAATTACAGCAAACTTTTGCATGCCTGCAGATCTCCATGTTACATGTATTCCCTCACAAAATAGTTGAATGACAAGGAAAAACATATTCAGTGCAAATTAAACTGATAGTGTGCAACTTCATATCATGTTTTTGTGTTTTGTGTGTGTAAGGGGGGTCGGGGGGAGGGGGGGGGGTCGGTAGACACAGCTCCTGGGTACTGCCAATTTATCTTGCTATACAAGATACACACATTCAATTATTTCATAATGATGTTTACAATAGTATACCTATGCGAACATATATATGCAATCTAATATGAAAAACCCTGCAGCTGGCCAGTGTATAGAGGTGGGGTGCGGTCGTCTCAGTACACAATGATTTCTCCAAATATCTACACCATCTGATAAACAAACTCTTAATCTACTATTTTGCCATTTTTCTTTTTAAACGATTACCTGATTGTTGTGTATTTTCCACCGAAAATTTCAGATGCTGTCACCACGTCTTTGATGTTAACAACATTCCGTGTCACGGAGTGCAAGCGCTTGGCTGAAGCCGAGTGCAGCCGAACGACACAATAAAAAGCGAATTATTTCGACAACATGACGTTCCAAACAAAAGAAAATTTAAAACTTTTAATTTATTTAAACACAAGAATACGGACGTTAGTTACAAATTCATGCAACTGTCGTTAAATAGCTATTTTGAGCCCTACTTCCTTATATAGACATATCAGAGTGGAGCATTATGACCTCATTACCATAAAAGTTTCATGGGTAGCCTTAACTGTACTGCGCTGCAGTATCATTTCTTTTACAAGATGAAATCAATATCCAAACCTTGAGATGACTCTTCTTCTGAGGTGTAATCAGAAACAACATCTTCATACCATTCATCTACAAAGACAGACAATTTATTATTCGTAGAAATGTGCATTTGGCAAAACATGAATTCATATCCCTTTAAGGAAGATAATAGAATCTGGATAAAACAATCTTAAATTTTATCAAGCAGAAACAAATAAAATACAATTAAAGATTCCATGGAAGATGATAGTATTAATCAATAGTGCTCTCGCCTCTTGCATAATAATAATAACAACATGACATGTTAACGTTGTTATTATTACATAATAGTTTAAAGACAGCTTCAGAAGTTGGCGCAAAAGATGTCTGAAGAAGCGCCAAATTATTATCTTGATACTGTAAATAAAACATGTTTACACAGTTATATTCAATACTCAGAATGTGAAAACATTATAAAACGTAATTGATGCAAATAAAAATATTTATCTGCTAAGTTTAGGCTTAAATTTATAACTGAAATATTGTTCTTTTGCCCTCCATATCTGCTCTTCTTCCACTGTAACTTTTATGAAAAAGTCCCTTGCCGCATAGGTAAAAATGTCACTGCACGGAATAGTCCAAACGAATGGATCCTTTATCTGTTGTTTGTGTATTCTAACAAGGTCAGACACTTTATTTCCCGTTTGACCAATGCAATATTCTCTGCAACCATGCCAGGTCATGCAATATATGACGTTTTTCTTTAAACATGTTATCGCATTTTTTTTTTAATTCGACTAAAAAAAAAAAAAGAATGTGTTGCATTTCTTAAGTGCTCAATAGAAGTTCGATAGAACACGACATGCTTTTTTCATACCTTCTTCACTATCATCAGCCAGATTTTCTTCGTTTTCTGAAAGAAGAAATTTAAAGTGACTGCCATTTCTGCGATATCTTATCATGGCTTAAAATAGTGGACTGCAAAATCAAGAATAGAAAAAAAAAATCTCCGCCTTGAAAAGAAAAAAAATGAAGACGAAATGCATAACGAAAGTAAGAACCTTACTTATATATATATATATATATATATATATATATATATATATATATATATATATATATATATATATATATATATATATATATATATATATATATATATATATGTAAGGTTCTTTTGTTGGAAAAGCGCCAAATTATCACATTTTCGCCATATTCTTTGTATTTCTGCCCTAGGGATTTCCTTTTCAGTCAAATACACGAAAGTTATTGTAAAAAGGCACAAAATTGTGAAATTACAAAAAAGTTGACCATCTGGTTTGATCTAGGAATTATTACAAAGTTGTTTTTTTTCCAATGCCCAGTACCTCTAAATTTGCCATATTACGTCATACATTTTGTATATATCGGTGCAAATGAATTATTTTGGTACAAAATAACCAGGTTTAGATTGCTGGTATGTTTCTTTTGATGTTTTGTCAACAGTTTTAAATAATTTGTCCATGGACGTCTTGAATACTCAAGTGAGTTTTGCGTCATTCTTCAGCGTCATGCATTGCTTACAGAACCAGAAAACAGTGATGTCGTGAAAGCAATATCAGCGTTTATTCCTATTATTGTCTAAGAAGCACATATCTAGACCCATAAACGTTATAGATAATATAATATAATGTTAATTTTGTATTAAAATTACAATACTTAGGATAGGTGTTATATTGCACCTATGACTGCATGAAACTAAAAAGCCGCGCAAAGACATGCGTACTCGAATTAGACTCGGCCTCGTTAAATATTTTCGACAATATGACAAATACCTTAGATTAAAGTGATACATTTCGAAGGTTCTTCTTTATAAGACATTTCATCCCAAAATGTATGATTTTTACAGTTTTTACCAAATTTTCAAAAATCAAGATTTTGCCTTTATTTGAAAAAAAAGTATTACAATATTTCAAAATAACCATGCAAAATAACCATAAAACATATTCACGATATCAATCAAAAGTGTTGATGTTGTAGCCTTATCAAATATTAGTAACAAACGCCCAATCCTACGAATGGTTTCAGCACAAATGGTGTAATAAGTCCGATTTTGGCAACATTACCATGCAAAAATTAGCCATTTCTATCACGTCTTGTTTTCTGGTTACCATGGTGACAGAGGATGTCCAGAAAACATATGACATATACTAGTATACAAGTTTTGCCCTAGGAAAATATCATATGCCACGTTTAAAGAAAATCTGTTCGATTTTTACATACAAACGGCCCCAAGACCGTAAACTGGAAACAGACTTAAGGACATACACAACGTACCTTACCTACTGATAACTTTTGAAGATATTCTTAATTAAGGATTATAGTGCCATCAGATGTTTATGGACAAAAAATCAGCATGCATTACCAGGGGTTTTGAAAAGATATCAATTGATGAAAATTCTCGTATAATTCAAAGAAAAATACACAAAAAATACTAAACAAATATTCTAAATGTTTTCTTTATCCAAACTTGTTTTAGAAGAAGTGTACAACAGCAGATATAGAAATAAAAAGTAACACGCAGTTCCTTTAAGTATTGGAACTCTTTAACTCCAGGGAAAAAGACAATTAAGTTCAAACTACGTTGCGTATGTCCTTAAGTCAAAATTTTAATTTTTAATATCTTGTGTTTCATTCAATGTATTAGCTTAAAAAATTGCAAAAGTAAACTTCAATTCAAACACATGATGATTTCTTTTATTATCAAAATCATATCAAAGTTATATCGATTTGGAATTTTGACTTAAGTTTGCTCTCAGATTATGGTCTTGGGGCTAGATCTTCAATTGCCATTTTTTCTGATGTGAACTGGTCCTTAATAGCATTATTCATAAAATTCTGATAAGGCATATGAACAAAGAGTATTATGGAATAAACATTTCAATATTAAGACTGTGCATTTATGCAGATTTTTGTTCCTAAGCTATCATAGTAAGGCACTAATACTGTACTTGTGAAATAAAGAGTTATATGCTACTTACCATTTTGTTGCATTAGCACATAACATCTGCGCCTTGCTTTGGTTTTTTGAATTCGCCCAAGCTTCAAACTATTTGCATGTCCTGGGATGAATTTGTAGATACATTTCCTAAGATTTAATTCTTCTTGGCGAAGACGGTTCAGTTGTTCATTATCAACTTGAAGCTTTTTCCATGACGACAAGGTATGTCCATGAATTCCAAATGTAAGAATGTTTGATAATCTCTCTCTTATCTCAATTGCACTTTTTAGAGATTTTGACAAATTCTCTTGGGTATGCAGTAATTTCGTTTTTTCGACATTATAACTTTCATTCAAAGTTCTTTTGATTTTCTCTTTCTCTTTCTCCAGTTTCCTGAAGGCAGATTCTAAATCTGATTCCGTTTTTGTCCTACTAATATCAAGCGTTTTCAAACAATCTGTAACAATTGTACATTCATTACGTACTGAGGTAATTTTGGCTTCGATCTCTTCAACCATTTTTGTCATCTCACCTAGGACTTTGGATGAAGATGAGATCACATGATTTTCGTGTTCTTCTTTACATAATTTACAAAATGGATCTAAGGAACATTGACAGAGGAATTCAACCTTTTCTTTTGGGTGTTTCGAGCATTTTGATTTTTCGCTTTTGACAATATCTTTATACTCCTGTAAAAATCCACTTCCACTTCTTTTTTTCACAATTTCTATGATGCGTTTGAGCTCAAATGATGCATCATTTAACTCTTTTGCACCTGCAGCCGTCAACACAGTCTGTGTTCTACATAAGGGACAATTGTAGCCATTGTATTGATTCACTCTATTCTTTGTAAACGACTCATCAATGCATAATCGACAGAAAACATGACCACATTTAAGTTGTTTAGGTTCAGTGAGTATTTGTTGACAAATACCGCACTCAACATTTTTCAGGATATCTTCTTCCATCTGAAAAAACATAAACATTTAAACGATGAAAAAGAAATGAACAATTTTCTTTTCCTAAACGTGGATGTGAAATATGAAATTTTATTGATAGATTGTATGTTTTATTGCGTTCTATTTGAGGATCCCCGCAGACACTTCATCATAGGAGGTGTTTAGGTACTGCAAATTTTGATCTATCAATAGATTCTACCGTTCTTTTAGTATCAATAAATATTCGAAGAGTCGTTCAAGTGGGTATATGTTATCATATGATTTGCCAGCCGAAATATATAAACTTACACCTGGTCTCCATAACCCTTTGATTATATATTTTTCTTTTAATAGATTTTAGAATATTTCTCAGTGTTATCAATTTTATAGAGTTCATTTTCTTTAAATTGTAATGTACTTTGCAATATCCATTGCCATATTCTATGTTTATGAACGTAGGCAAGTAAAAAGTTAGGTACACATAAATGCCTTACGATTTTATGAAAATAAGGGATATGTATTACCGTCAACTAAATTTCAGATTATCAATATAAATCAATATAGCTGCGACCTGCAACTGGGTTGTTAAAACTGTCCATGTCAGAGCTGTGCTTACAGAGAAAACTTCTTTTGTCAGAAAAGTTTTACAACCCGTGTTAGAAAATTGGTTGTGCAAACGGGTGCATTATCCATAATTATCCTTTTTGTTCCTCGGCGCTTGTAGAGATCAAATGGAGACCCAATACAGACCTCTGTCATTCTTTTATTGGAATAAAGAATTGGGAGTTTCTTTTTAAGAATATCAGAGTATTTTAGCATGCTCCAGCTACAGAGTACTTGATGCTATCAAAAGACAGTAATACCCGCGATAAGGTATTTGCCTCTAATAAAGTCCCCTTCATGCTTGGGTAACCAGGAAAGAAGCCACAATAAATCAACGATTCAGACAGAATTTATACATGTATTTGTCAGATCGAGCATAAAATGCTCAGGTGAACAGTTGGCCCATAAGCCTCTTATATGTAATTGTTTCTTTTACTTAATTCATTTTCAGTCACGCTGAAATTACAGAATTAAATATCTAATGTAAATTCTGTTTAAAAGAGAATAGAAAGTCTGCTATTTTGAAAAAAATATATTGTTTAAAGGAAGGGGGTGTAAAATTTTTATCATGCCTATGCCGATGTCGATGCCGCATCAACAACTAAACTTTTGAAAATATATAAATTAGCATTTCAAAGAGTATTGTACTTACATGTAGCTTGAAAAGCAGGAATTGCTCTAAGTGAATCCGTATACATTTATATATATATCATTTTCAATCCAAATTGAGTTAAAATACACTTGCTAACGATATTTTGTCAAACCGATGTTTTTTTTAAATAGTTCATTTATTTTTTTTAACTTAATACCAAATAGGTTGCCGTGCAGTACAAATCATTACAGTAACGATTAACCCTAAATAACACTCTTATGTGCGGATCCAGAAATTTCAGATATGAAAATCAACTAAAAGCTAGATGTATCTTATAGATTAATAAATTTTGCAAATAAACTCCGAAACGGGTGCACCAGAGTTCTTACTGACTCCTCTAAGAATACACTAGATACAAGCTGATGTCCGTAAACTATATTTAGATTTCACTCGCATGGTAAGTATAGTACATTAAATTAAAAGTCTACTTTCATTTTCTACAAACAACCATGAAATTATAGCAAAAACGTGAGTACGGTGACTGTTCCGGTTTGTCATCAGTGAATTATTCAATCAAAACTTGACTTAAATGATATTAAAGAAATATGTTGTGATAACCGATTAAAAAGGGAAATGTGCAAATTATTTTCGTCATTCACCGAACTTAATATTGACGGAAGCTTCTAGAACATCTATTGCATCGAGCCCGATGTTGAAAAGAAAAACGAGGCGATTATAGCTGCATGAACATAAAAAAAGCTTTTGTGTGAATGGTCGCTGAAATAATGGAAATCATTGATAACACTATAAGTTGTGAATATATTTATATATCGAAAGTTTATTACATACATGTACATGTATATGTATTGGGTTTTCCTAATAAATTTATCGGTAAATTTGTATATATTCCTCACTGAGAGCATCGTGGCAACGAACCCGAAGTACAATTTGTACTTCGTGATAAACTTACTTACATGGAAAGAGAAAATTAATTAATAAGGTATTGTTCAAATACTATAAAAGCTGTAAAATTTTGTGCTTTAATCAATACATTTCAGTTTTTTTCTGAATAAAGTCTTTTGTATCAAATACTCGACCTATTCATATGGCGTTATAAGCTAATTTTTACACAGGTACTTGGATTTTGATTTATAAATATGTATGTACCTTATTGATATGTAAAAAGAGTAAAGTACATTTTTTTTTCATATTAATAAGGTACATATATATTTATAAAGCTAGATCCAAGTACCTGTGAATTTTTACCCCCACAATAATGCTAAATAATGCTAAATCTTTGACTGCTTTATATCTCGAAAAGGGGGAAATATTTTGATTAACAATATTGAGCAAAATATGGTCAGAATATAATGTTCTAAACAAAATGCATCCTTTCAATTTTTGTCAAATTAAGGACTTGAAAGCCTGGTCCCTAAATATTTCTATTCAGCTTATCTCCACAAGGAAAAGAAACCTCTGAATAGGTGTTGAACAATTCTTCAAAATCACAAGACCTTTCATTCAATATCAAGAAAAAGGGACTGACTGACCCCTAAAATTAGGGGCACACAAGGGCGATAAGTCTTTCATTTATAACTCTTTAATGACCAACAATTTCTTTTAAAGTACTGAAACAGAAATGTTCATCTTAACAATCTGCAAAAATATATTGTAATATATTGTAATATATCACTTTATTTTATATGTAATATTATGCGGTCGTCCAGTTCTCATACTTGTTAAATCTATATTCATCATGTGCCTGCCAGAAAAGTTGTTCGTTTACGATTTTATTGAAAATAATATGTCAGCCTATTTTGATACAATTGTAGTAATAACTATTATCATCATATTTTACCTGTTGTTGCAACATGTAAAGTCGTAGGATTTATGATATCAGGGATAAGAGGGTGGATTTTATATTTCATGTTTTGGTAGCCATCATACTTTACTCGGATCGTCACTTCCGGTTTAGTGACATATTTACTATAGTAATCTATTATTCAAGTTATGAATATTGGATCAGATTCTACATTTTGATTTGAGTTGTTGTGCATTTTGAGGCTATAAGTAGTTCTTTATTGTCAGCATTAACTTTATTATCAGTCAGCTTAATCGGAACTACATTTGTTTACGCTATCGTTGGTAGTTACGATATTCATGCGCTATATTGTTCAGTACCTATTGTACAGCCTAGGGATGTTTTATAAACATTGAAGGTATAAATTTATTCGTCTAGTCAAGTTTATTTTATGTATTCTATTTCCAGTTGTTAATTTTACGTTGTTATACTTGTTACGATATTCTACGGCAGCTTGTGTGGCAAAAGTAGTTCTGTGTGGGAACTTGTGTGGGAACTCAGCTTCCCGTACAAGCTGTTGATTGGTTGATAGTTCGTACGGCATATTTTCATTAGATAATTTGTGTCATGTGACAGGGGATGGGAGGTTATATAAGCCAGCGCGTACTACGTTACGAAAGATTTCAGCTAGTTGTACAGCGGCAATATTTAAAAAGATAAAGAAGAAAACGGTGAGATACTTATAATGTAAATTACACGTAGTTAGAAATCTCCTACCACACTAGACGACCTAAACTTGTTTTTCTGAAGAATCAGCCCTGTTTTCTTATGTTGTTATTTGTGTATTGCCTATATTGTTATGATAATGAGATGCTGTACGTACACTAAATGATAAGTATGACTGATCATTCAACTTAAGTATTATTCGACCAAGTATATACAGAGAGAGGAGCCTGGTCTATTTTACATGAGAGCAAATTAAATTGGTGCATCCTGGCAAATAGATGATTTATTTAGATGATGAAGTAATTACCTGTATACATGCTGAGGATCAGAAATACTAGCCACCCCTTGGGTAGCTTACAATATTATGAACTTTTGAGCAAATATTACGTAAATAGGGACACTTTATATCCCTAAATGGGAAATATTTTGATAAGCAATATTGAACAAAAGAATAAAAAATGTTCTAAAAAATAAATTTTAGCTAAACGGTCCTATTAAGGACTTGAAGGGCTGATCCCTGTATATTTCTAAACAGCATATTTCCACAACAAAAAAAAAAAGTCTTCAAAATCACAAGACCTTTTATTAGATATCAAGGAAAAGGGGCTGAGCCCTCAAACTAGGGGCTCAGAGGGACCAAAAGTCTTTCATCTATAGTTCTTTCATAATGTTATATAAATCAAAAGAATGAAATCTAATTAGGGAAGTCTATATATTATTATCTTTTAACAAAGATCACAATCAAAATCATGATTTATCGAAAAATCAGCGGAAGACCTGCTCGCAACGAGATCTCTTCTAGTTAATCGTATTTTTCGTCTATCATTGTCCAATTTTTTGCCCAAAGATTTTTGACAGGACGCAAGAAACTCTTCTTTAAAGTTTCAAAAAGAAAGGATCAAAAGTAACTGAGAAAGATGAAATTTTAAAACAATTAAAACTTTTTGTCCGTTTCCATCACAACAATTGTCATTTTGCAAATTTTAAATAAGGATTGCACATTTAAGATTGGAGATTATTATGACAGTGAGGTTTTATCAAAACTGACCAAGCTCTCTTCGAGAAATTGTGCGGACAGCATTATTGGTCGAACAATAGCAATATGCCTCCCCGACTTCGTTGTAATAATAAGAAACAGATCAAAAACAATATGTTTCCAAATTTTTTTGGGGGAATATATCGAAGAATTTTGCTTTTATTACAATTAGCATATAGTATACATCTATTTTCTGGATATGATGATAAAAGCAAGTTGATTGTCCCACGAAACAATAACTACGTTCCAAGCACAGCCGATGGAAATACTTGCTGTCGAGGGGGACAAAAACTTGGTATTTTTCGAATAATCAGTTGAAATAGGTAATTTAATTTACTGACGCATAACTCAGGTAACGGGGCGAAAAAAAAAAACAGAAAAGTTATGATGCGAAAAGCGAGAGAAATCGAAAGCTGCTGGTAAATAACTTTGACGACCATTTCAGCATTGCAAATAGCACAAAAAACTATTTAAAGTGTAGGCTGTTTAGGAAACCTAGTCACACGTTTTCTTTTTATATAGAAAAAATACTCAGAGGTTTAATAATATCAAATACATTTATCAAAGCAAGTTTGAAGAATTTCCTTGAGTGTACAGTCCCTGAAACGTTCTACTTTCCCATTTTTTCGTTCGCTCACCGTTCGTTCACCGTTCGTTCAGCGTGCGTTCACCGTTCGTTCTCCGTGCGTTCACCGTTCGCTCTCCGTTCACAGTTTTGCGTTCAGCGTTCACCGTGCGCTCGCGTTCACCGTTCACAAAGCGTTCACCGTTCGCTCTTCGTTCGTTCACTTTGCGTTCACCTTGCGTTCAGCATTCACTTATCGTTCAGTCTTCAGTGTCATTCGGAACTCCGAAGTGAAAGGATTTATCTTTTTTTAAGTAAGGATTTATGATTTTGAATTTAATAAATAAAATACCGTGTTTAAATAATCATTGATTCATGGGAAAAAAATTATATACAATATTTATTTTTATCATTCTAACTTAGCTGTTAGGTTATTTATAAAATTAATCTGGAAAATAAATGTTGTTATAAGTACATGTATGTACCTATGTAGAACGATGCTGATAAATTAAATTTAAATACGGGCAAAATACGGATACTTCAAGCACTGCAACATTTTGTTGTTATATTAAAGACGACAAATCGTTAATGAATAGATAATAATCGAAGTCAATTAATTTACCAACTGCAGCAAAAATACGAAAATATTTATTTCTATCACATTTTTTTTTTCAAATAATACAGTAATACATGTTAGAACTTGTTCTGAGAATGATAAACAGTACTGCGAGTTAATTAAATATCTTTAGAGCGAATTAAATTGATAGTGTGGTTTAAAAAATATTTGTTTAAAATGTAATACATTAAAGAATTTTTTTCTACTTTACATATATAAAGTCTTTAATTAGAGAGAGAGAAATGCCTTTATAACATGATTATCATTTATATAACCAAGGTGATTCTCCAGTAATGATATTTTTCACCGTAACTTTATATGTTTGTCATTCGCCCCCCCCCCCTTCCTTCCCCTAAATCGGTTACTTAGTTAGTATTTCCAGTACATTTTAGTTAACATTTAAAAAGAAGTTAATGTGTTTTGTAGCACAAAAATTTCAGTCTAAAAACAAACATGCATCTAAACAAAGTCATTAAACAATAGTACAGTAGTTCAAAATATACATGTGCCGGCGGTGATATTTTAAATTGGCAGGGAATATGTTTCAAATTCAAGCGGCTTAATCATTCCAAGTGTTTATTTCCAATGTATTTTATTTATTTATTTATTTATTTATTTATTTATTTATTTATTTATTTATTTATTTATTTATTTATTTACTTATTTATTTTTTAGAAATGTTGGAATCAGATCTAGAAATGATAAGAAAAAATGCTTTAACTTCTTGGAAATACTAACACTTTGCCTTCGGTGTGACGAGACATTCACAGCTGCACAGTGTCGAATGATTTTGATTGACAGGTCAAGCACGTGGACTTCGTGTGAACTTGAAGCAGGAAAATAAAAACCGATTATGACTGTAAAACAAATGGATTTGTTGATAAAAAAAAGGTTACTTTCACTGCCTGATATATTTAGAAAAAATTAGAATTTTTGTTTGATATAGGTACAAACATTTGAGGAAGGGGGGGGGGGGGGCTAATACCGAATCTCTCTCTTTCTCCTCTCTCTCCCTCTCATTTGTCTGTTTAATAAAAACTATGACAGCATATTACTTCAATATCAAGTTGTGAAAATTTAATATATAACAAATAATATGACTGCCTCTTTGTATCATCTTGTCCGAGTATAATCACGGCCGGGAAATGTCTACAGATACATGTAGAAGTCTGCTAAATAAATCATCATAAAAATAAAACTGACATATTAATATATTATTGCATTAAAATTTTAAAATACGTATTTATGCAATACGTCCACATACCTTAATTATAAAATATTTTGTTCTCATTATTTTACACGGAATCGCCTTGTATGGTTGTTACAACCGTTGTAATTCATTCTGTTAGTCCGTAGTTTTCTCTTTAAAATCCACATTATTTGTAATGGTTTTATATATCAAATAAGAATAAACATATTTATTTTACAACTAGATTAATTTCATCTGTTATACTACAGCGTTCGGTAACAATTACAATGTTTTACAGCGATAAAAATCGTGTTATTAAAAAGTTGAATTTAAACATCTTACATATGTGCAGAAAATATTGTAAAAAAAAACTGAAATTAATAATTTTACTTAATGTGCATGTATCGTCTTTCTTAGGACAATTTTTCATTGATTTGTGTATTTATTTATTATTTATTTTTTTTTTCGCACCAGGCATTACAATACAATAGAATAGTTTCAATGCAAGGAAAAGATCAGAGGCACTCCGAATAAATCTTTCATCTTGACTTCACCGTTCGTCACCGTTCACTTTGCGCTCGCGTTTGCGCTCCGTTCGCGTTCTGCGTTCGCTCACCGTTCACCGTTCACACATCGTTCTTCAAGTTGCGTTCAGCGTTCACACATCGTTCACTCACCGTTCGCTCTGCGTTCGTTCAGCGTTCGTTCACCGTTCGTTCACGTTCGCTCACCGTTCAAGTGGCAAAGTAGAACGCTTCAGGGACTGTAAGTGCAACGGCTGCTGTATCAAATGCAAAAAGTTCAGAAAGTCTTATTTCAAGAAAGGAAAGATTATACCCCTATGAATGTATATATTGTCGTTTTGTACATATTGTCGTCAGCGACAATATGTACTTACCCTCACTTCACATATTGTCGTTCATTGGTACATATTGCTGAAAATTTACACGTGCACATATTGTCGCTGGCTACATTATGGAACCTATGTGACGGTACATATTGTCGTTTTGTACATATTGTCGTCGACGACAATATGTACCTACCCTCACGGCACATATTGTCGTCCATCGGTACGTAATGTCGCCGGCTGAAAATTTATACATGTACATATTGTCGCCGGCGACATTATGTGCCTCACTTTCACTGTACATATTGTCGCCCCACAGATATTGTTGCTTAAAGATTTCTTTGGTTGTTTTTTTTTTGGTAGTTTTGTGAATATAATTGCTGTGTAAATCACACTGACGTGTCCTGTATGCTATTTCATGCAACGTGATTGTGATGGTACATTTTGTCGTCCTGTTCATATTGTCGCATGACATGCACGGCAATGCTCCATATAAATATGACTAATTTTTGTTTTGCTGTTTTTGAGAAGATAATTTTTAAAGAATATTTCCATGTATTCCCATGTAAAACTTTGATCATCCATTATGGCCCCACCCTGCCCCTGTGGTCATGATTTGAACAAAATTAATTTTGTTTTTTGTTTGTTTGTTTGTTGTTATAAAGTCAATCTCGAGAATTTTTCCATTCGAATGTAGACGTCACCACTTGCCGATGCAGGGCTGCAAATTTAGATCTATACTTGGCACTCAGGGTCATTGAGCAGTGAGGGGTCTTTTTCGTACCAGCATCTGAAAATTAACGTACGCTATGTAATGAGGCTTTCACATAAGCATCATATCTTCTGACCAAGTAGATCTTGAAAAAAGATTATGAAAGATTTTTTTCCTAAATATTCTGTGAAAAAATTTGATCACCTTTTGTAGCAACAGCCTTCCCCCGAAGGACATGATCTGAATAAAACTGAATCTACAATTCATAATGAAGCTTTCACATAAGTTTCAATTTTTCTGACACAGTGGTTCTTGAGAAAATTTTTAAAAGATTTCACTTCCCTTGAAAGAGGACATGACCCTTCATTTGAACAAACTTAAACCCCCTTTATCCACTAATGCTTTATGGCAAGTTTGGTTAAAATTGACCCAGTAGTTTTTGAGAAGAAGCTGAAATTGTGAAGAGTTTACAGACAGAGGGACGGTCTGACAAAATGTGATCAGAATAGCTCACTTGAACTTCAAGTTCAGGTGATCTAAAAATGTCAACCACAACACCGATGATATAGGCACATAAATGTATATATGAATAAAAGATAATTTCCAAATAATCATTAGTACTGAACAAAAAACTAATACATGTATTCAATCTCCAAGAAAAAAAAGAATAGGCTGATTTATCATATATCTCAAGCATTGTGGTATCTTGACACATCATAGTAATGTACATCAATCCTGAGCACTATTTTCTGGCCAAAAAGTTATCTCCCTACAGTATTGCGAATAATGCTGTCTGTCTCCCTCCGTCGCAGCTAGGTTAAGGACGCCCATGAAATAAACGCCTTAATATTTTCAGAGAAAATGAATACAATTTTAATTTTTTTTAACAGCATTAGTTTTGATGAATATGAATTATGTTGTTAGCACTTGTATAAATCGGGTCTCTGCTGAGTTCTGCCAAAGCGACATCGCTTACATCAGCTGTTTGTCACGTGACAGGTTTAAAATTAGAACATATATGTACTACTACAAAGATCGTAAAAGTTCAACGATATACGGGTATCTTTCCGCTATAAAATTTATTCTGTGTTGTTTAAGACAAATTCCGTAACATGAAAAGTGCTGGGAGCAACTTCCACATGTTCGGGAATTATGTAAAATTTAGCCGTCTTTCTATAAACTCCAGACATAGATGTAATACGCACTGGAATAATGCTACATTACGAATAAAAAAAAAAATGCACAACCAGCTCCCAGCACTTTTCAGAATAGTAGGAATAATAGCTACACGTGTTTAAAAGTTCAGAATTTATAGTGAAGCGGATATCGTTGAACTTTTGATATTTTCGAGGGGCTGGACCCCTCATTCTAGCACATTACTGTACAAATGTGCTCCCTACGGCTATATATAAGGTTTACACATTATCAATTTAGTTTGACAATAAAATATGGATTAATATATATTAGAATATGTTTTTATTTTGGTCCAATTAAACTTGTTTTGTATTTATTTTTATTTTTACAAGCTACTCTAATAGCTTGATCCACGCCCCAAGTACAGAGAAACTACGTGTCAAACTAAGAAATGACGTCATCTCAGTAAGTACAGCGAGATCAAGCTGGCTTTCATTCTACATACTCAAAGTGCTATTTTGGCAAGACAGATGCACATCCATTTATCTTTATAATATTCATGAGAAACGAAAGTATTTTAGTGTATTTTAAAAAGAATATATAGTATTTATTCATCGAGATTCATTTGAATTGTTTTAACGTGACGTCATAATTGCTTTCCCAAATCTCTGCATAGGCTGAGGTAGATATGGGAGTCCTTAACCTAGCTGCGGTGCGTGCGTGTGTGTTTGTCAATCTTTCTTTCCTTTCTGAAGTAAATATTCGGCAAAACAATATATCGACGACAATGTATGCAGATCTTGACTGTACATATTGTCACCGACGACAATATGTGCTGATGCTTGATTGTACATTTTGTCGTCCATTATGCAGGAGAAAAAATAAGGCTCGTCTCGGTACATATTGTCGCCGGCGACAATATGTACCGATGGACGACAATTTGTGCACTGAAGATAGGTACATATTGTCGCCGACGACAATATGTACAAAACGACAATATGTACCATCACAAACCTACTCTCACTGAACATATTGTCGCCTCACAGATATTGTTGCCTAAAGATTTTTTTCTCTCTCTCTTTTTCTATGTCTTTTTTTTTGTATTTGTCTTTTTTTGTTTCTGAGTTTTGTAAATGTTATTAATGTGTAAATCACACTGACGTGCCTCGTATGCTAATTCAGGAAATACGATTGTGACGACACATATTGTCGCCCTGTTCATATTGTCACCGGCGACAATGTGTACCTACAATGTACCCTCATTGCACATATTGCCGTCCATCGGTGCATGTGACTTGACAATACCTGACAATGCTTCCATGTAAATATTACTAATCATTGCTTTGCTGTTCTTGAGAAAATTTTAAAGATTTTTTCTATACATTCCTATGTAAAACTTTGATCGCCCATTGTGGACCCACCCTAGGCCCTGGGAACATGATTTGAAGAAACTTGGAATCTGCACTGTCTGATTATGCTTCCAAATAGTCATCACTAATAACTTGTTCTTGAGAAGATTTTAAATGTACATATTTCTATGTAAAATTTTGATCGACCACCGTGGCTCCCCCTTCCCCTGGGGTCAAGATTTGAACAAACGCAGCTGTTAACGCTTCCCAAAGCTTTAAAATACCCTCAAAACATAATATTTCACAGCGAGGTGGGTTTAAGTCTTGTACTTTAGTACTTCCAATTTATATAGAGTGTCCCCTCGGCTTTATATTAACATGTTTGTTATGATATCACATGACTTTGTTGATCACGTGACGGTCATTTATATTTTTTTTGAAGTGCTTCACATAAATCGCTTCGGTGCAGCTGATTAACACAATTATTATTAACATTTTGTTATATAGATAAACTCATCGTTTCCTTGACAAGTGTACCCGAAATGTGCTTGAGAAAAGTCATAGTATTACTTGGGTACAAAATATTTCGTGAGGAATTCAACTTACCTACAAGTTTGAGGGTATTTTCCAAACAATATCGTAATCTGTATTAAAACAAAGCCATCACACATTTTTCCCAAGCAAGATTCAGTTAGAGCACAACCTCTTCTCACAGATTTCCACAAAAAATCTCAGATTAATCCTCATTAATCACCTGCGCCAGACTCTTTTAAAATAAATTCTACCTCAAACCACGGGTAAAAAACAGAGTACATTTCAAAAGAAAATTTTTCATAAGCATTTTGAACATGCTGAATTTCAATCAAGGGTACGTAAGCGATGTATTTTTAAAATATTCAGACATGTAAGACTTAAAAAACCTTTAATGACCCGTGAATTTTGCAGCAGCTATCTAGGATTTTACATGCAATTTGAAAAAAAAAGTGTAAAATTCATGACACTCCCCCTGTCATAACACTTCAGGTTGGCATTGACTTGATGTCATTTTCCATTATGACGTCATATTTTGGTAGTTCAGAGGAGTGAAGACACAGAGTGCACTGTGATTTTCTACGGAAAACCTTAACCTACCTGCCTATCATATTACATGTAACATGCGAATTTGACTTTACACTATGTAATGAATGTTTCACATAAGTATCAGCTCTGGCCCAGTAGATCATGAGGAGAGGAATTTGAAAGATTTTTTTTTCTATGTAAAACTTTGATTATCCATTGTAGCCCTACCCTTTCCCCGGGGGTCATGTTCTCAATAAAATCAAATCTACACTTTATAATGAAGCTTTCACATAAGTTTCAACTTTTCTGGCACAGTGGTTCTTGAGAAGAATTTAAAAAAAGATGCCACTAAATTTTCATTAATTCTTAATTATCTTCCCTTAAAGCCGGGCATGGACCTTCATTTTTCCCCTTTTAATGATGCTTTGTTGCAAGCTTGGTTGAAATTGGCCAGTAATTTATGAAAAGAAGCTGAAAATGTGAAAAATTTACGGAGGGACGGTTGTGAGCTAAAAATGTTGACCCCAACCCCAATTCTCTCAGTACATGTGTTAGAAAAACGCAAAATATTTTCTAGATAATTATTACTACTGAACAAAATTAACATTCAATCTCCAAATAAACAAACCTTAAAACGTGCTACTACACAACTTTCACAACGTTGCGCTTTGTGCACGGTACGGTATAGTCTGGTCCGATTTATAGAAAAAAGTACTTCTAAAGGCAAATGATTGTTATTTGCTCCAGCATAGTTTTTAACCTATTTCGAGTAAGCTGAATCCGAAAAAAAATATGCTGACCTTCATGAAAATGGCGTTAAAAGGGTCAAAATGGCGATTCAAAATGGCGGACTTTCAATTTGTCTAATTTTCTCTTAATGTCGTTCAAATAGGAGAAAGAATTGTGAATATTTCACTGAGTGTAATGCAACTATAAAATGATAAAAGAATGCTAACATTATTACTTTAATTCAGAAAATTTAGTCGTTTCTACACTTAATTCGAATTTTCTCTGATTTATTTGTCTATTGTTTCTATATTCTGCTTTGTTCAGAATTTTACATTTGCAAATATCCATACACTGCAGATTGTTTTTTTCCACCGCATCTCACTATTCTACAACTGAATGATGGTGCAACTGTAATTTATAAGTCAAAATGGCGAGTCGAAATGGTGGATATCCATTTTTTCTAATTATTTCTTAATGCCGTTCAAATAGGAGAATGGCTGTGTTAAAATCTTATTGAGCGTAATGCAATTATGAAAATGATAATAGAACACTAATATTATCACTTTAATTCGCAAAATTAAGTCATTTTAATTTGAAAGTTGTGTTAATTACCTCAAAATGGCGATTCAAATTTCAAACGCTAGAATTACATAAAATACTCAATCTGCTTAATTCTGTGTCGTTTTGCAGAAAATAAAAAGAAACTAACTACAGTTTGTATTTTTGAATGAATAAAATAATGTTTAGATATTCAATAAAACTTTGAGGATATTGTTGACATAATTTTTATGACACTGATCTTTGTTTTATTACTTCTATTATTAAGATAAGCTTTTGACTACATCTACGAAGAACTTTTACCTATTACCTCTCTAACAATGCTTCTTAATATAAAAAGTTAAGAATATCACACAATAATTGCTGTTTGGAGGACAATATGACAATTAAGCTACCCCTAGAGCAGTATTCCCTGAGCCCAAAGGCGAGTGAACATTGTAATTCGAGATTTGCTAAATTATCTCAGTTGTTGGAATTTTTTAATCTACTTTTAGTCCATGCAGTGTAGAAAAAAACAAATGTTTATGTTCATGTGGAAGGTTTAGTGCAAAATAGCTTAGTATATGATTTTTAGACTGATGGATCACAACCAATCAGAGAGCTAGGAATTATTAAATCATATAAATTTGAATGTAATATACTATATAGCAACATATTTATTAAGAATTATTAAAACCAGTATAATATACGTAAACCATAAATATTCTTGATTGTCTAGCTTTGATTCTGCGTCCCTGCATTTGCATTTTGTTATTCATAGCCAACAAAAATCAACTGTTTTCACAAATATTTAATGTGAACGGATAATCTTGTCTTGTATTGATTAAAATTAAAGCGACTACAAAATTCCTTGTTTTAAAGGAATATTGTATATATTCACAATCAAAATCGATAATCCAAACATATTTTTTGTCATACTTGGATGGAATTCGGTGCCTATTGTTTTGAAATTTACAATATCGGAAAGAGGAAAACGTATGTGTTTAATCCTCCCCAACCATACACTATCCTAACAAAGTAGTGTGGATCAAGTTGCCTTGTAAAGTTCTTGGAGTGTTCAAGAAAATTTTGTTGTCAAGAGAAGTTTGACTAGATCAAAGTCAAGAATGGCTTCGGCCCATTGATACGAAAGCTTGTACGTGATAGAAATCACAAGGAATCTGCATGTGCTCTTAGATCGCACAATTATACAACTTTTCTCACCCAAAAATGCACACAATGTGATTCCAGATGACAAAGTTTGAGAATTTTCTAATGGAATGACATTTCTACCCCAAAAGACAACAAATCTATATGATCACAAAACAGAAAGCTACATGTCTTATCAGAGATTTTTTTTTCCATTTTGCAAAAGGTTTTTGGAAAACAAAATAGTCTTTTAACATCTGATCTTAAATGTGTTGTTTCTTGAGCTGTTGAGAAGACCAAAATTCCGAAGACTGACTGAACATATAGCATTTAAAGCTGGAATAGAGGATGTTGAGGGAAAATACTAAGCTCTTACAAGTGCTAATTTCAAAAGCTAGTGCAAAGGGTTCAATGAAGTCGGGCAAGAATTTCTTCAGTTAAATTTGATGGTGTGCGAGTTGATAACGACAGCGATTCAGCAGTGATTTTAGGTGGACAAGGGATCAGAGCCTTGGAACACGGTCAAATAAGAGGAAAACAAGTCGAGTTTGTTTTAACTATTTTCAGAAAAAAAAATGAAAAAGCAGTCTGTAGTTCTTCAAGCAATGCTCTAGTACTGTTCTTGAGTGCCATCTTGCACCTTTAGCTATTCTCATACTAGCATATCATATATAGACGTGTCATTGCTCATTCATTCCCAGAAATAGACACTTGTAGAATGCGAGTGGAACCTTTCGAAAGCCTGCAATTATTCCTTTTAAATTGTTTCGGCGATAAATCTGTCTTTTCCAGAGCTTCTGGAAAATTATATTTTAATACAATTCACTCATTGTGGTACATATCAATAGAAGGCTGAGGAGAAGGAAAATTAACTGATCAAAAAAAAAAATCGTCTTAAAGTTGCATAACAAATACAGAGTGTCCAATAACGAACATCGAAAATAATTTAGGAATTATGCTTCCCATTCTTTTATATGCATGTAAAGCGAGAACAATGCCAGGCAGTACGTGATATAAAGATAGGCTGATGTAGTGGTAACCTCACATTACTAAGTCCAATAAGATGGAAAGGACGCAAAGGAAAAAAAAAAACAATCTGCAGTGTATGGATATTTGCAAATGTAAAATCCTGAACAAAGCAGAATATAGAAACAATAGACAAATAAATCAGAGAAACTTCGAATTAAGTGTAGAAACGACTAAATTTTCTGAATTAAAGTAATAATGTTAGCATTCTTTTATCATTTTATAGTTGCATTACACTCAGTGAGATATTCACAATTCTTTCTCCTATTTGAACGACATTGAGAGAAAATTAGACAAATTGAAAGTCCGCCATTTTAAATCGCCATTTTGACCTTTCTAACGCTATTTTCATGCCAGCATATTTTTTTTCGGATTCAGCTTACTCGAAATAGGTTAAAAACTATGCTGGACCAAATAATAGCTATTTGCCGTTAAAACTTATTTCTAGCCTTCTTTTTAAAAATCAGGACCAGACTAGTACGCTTCTTGCACTGAACGGTTCGTTTTGTGAACGGTACCATTTGGTAAAAGGAATGTAAATTAAGTGGACGGAGCCTGTACGCTTTAGTTTATGATTGGCTACTTCATATTTTCGTTTATTTCTTTATTAAAATCTCTTTATTTTATGTAAATAAAAGGACGGTGCCTCTTGCATTTTTAATAAGTTGTTTTTAAGTTAAAGCTGTTATAAATATTTCCTTTTTTCAGCTGTATTTTCGTTATTACATGTAACTAATCGTCTTATAAACTGTATTTTTTTTTTTACTTTCTGTATGAACTACTTTCAATTTTTAGAATAAAATAATATTAGTTGTCTATTTATTATCTTATTTTGTACACCATCGCCTTATGGTTCAGTAACTCGGAAATAAATCGAAAATATCAACAAACACTGTATACCAAGAATGAAAAAAAAAAAATCGGCTGCGTCGCCAAAAAGGCCTTTCTGCATTTTTTTTTTTAAATAATAGCGTAAATATGTTTTTTCCCCTTTTATTTTTTTTCTAATTGAATACAACTATTATTTTAAATATTTACTTTTCTGTACACTGTTAAACAAATGAGTTTGATTTAATAAATCCCTCAGGTTTTCATTTTATCTACCATTCTTTTTAGATTCTTGTTGCTGTTGCTTCATTAAAACAAAAGGCCCATGGGCCACATCGCTCACCTGAGCACATTGGCTAGGAAAAAGCACAAATCACTTCAGTATTGAAAAGTTTAAAGGGGGGGGGGGACTTGGATTTTGATATTCCCTTGTTAAAAAATTGATCCCTCATTGTGGACCCTCCCTACCCCCCCCCCCCTTCATTTGAACAAACATGAATCTACACTACCTGAGGATGCTTCCATATCAATATGACTAAAATGGCTTTTCTGTTGTTGAAAAAGATTTTTTTCCTTTATATTCCTATGTAAATTTGATCCCCCATTGTGGCCCCACCCTACCCCTGGGGGTTATGATTTGAACAAACTTGAATCTAAACTACTTCAAGATGCTTCCATATCAATATGACAAAACATGGCTTTGTTGTTCCTGAGAAGGAGATTTTTCAATTTTTTTCCCCTATATATTCCTATGAAAAACTATGATCCCCCATTGTGGCCCCACCCTACCCCTAGGGATCATGATTTGAACAAACTTGAATCTACACTACCCAAGGATGATTCCATATCTATATGACTAATTGTGGCTTTGTTGTTCATGAGAAAAACAATTTCAAGATTTTTCCTACATATTTCTATGTAAAACTTTGATCCCCCATTGTGGCCCCACCCTACCCCTGGGGGTCATGATTTGAACAAACTTGAATCTAAACTACCTCAAGATGCTTCCATATCAATATGACTAATTGTGGCTTTTTTGTTCTCGAGAAGAAGATTTTTAAATATTTATTCCTATATAATCCTATGTAAAACTTTGATCCCCCATTGTGGCCCCATCTTACCCCCGGGGGTCATGATTTGAACAAACTTGAATCTACACTACCTGAGGATGATTCCATATCAATATGACTAATTGTGGCTTAGTTGTTCTTGAGAAGAAGATTTTTAAAGATTTTTTTTCCCTATATATTCCTATGTAAAACTTTGATCCCCCATTGTGGCCCCACCCTACCCCCGGGGGTCATGATTTGAACATATTTGAATCTACACTACCTGAAGATGATTCCATATGAATATGACTAATTGGGCTTTGTTGTTCTCGAGAGATAAATATTTTAAAATATTTATTCCTATATATTCCTATGTAAAACTTTGATCCCCCATTGTGGCCCCATCTTACCCCCGGGGGTCATGATTTGAAGAAACTTGAATCTACACTACCTGAGGATGATTCCATATCAATATGACTAATTGTGGCTTTGTCGTTCTTGAGAAGAAGATTTTTAAATATTTCTTCCTATATATTCCTATGTAAAACTTTGATCCCCCATTGTGGCCCCATCTTACCCCCGGGGGTCATGATTTGAAGAAACTTGAATCTACACTACCTGAGGATGATTCCATATCAATATGACTAATTGTGGCTTTGTTGTTCTTGAGAAGAAGATTTTTAAATATTTCTTCCTATATATTCCTATGTAAAACTTTGATCCCCCATTGTGGCCCCACCCTACCCCCCCCCTCCTTCATTTGAACAAACATGAATCTACACTACCTGAGGATGCTTCCATATCAATATGACTAAAATGGCTTTTCTGTTGTTGAAAAAGATTTTTTTCCTTTATATTCCTATATAAATTTGATCCCACATTGTGGCCCCACCCTACCCCTGGGGGTTATGATTTGAACAAACTTGAATCTAAACTACTTCAAGATGCTTCCATATCAATATGACAAAACATGGCTTTGCTTTTCCTGAGAAGAAGATTTTTCAAGTTTTTTCCCCTATATATTCCTATGAAAAACTATGATCCCCCATTGTGGCCCCACCCTACCCCTAGGGATCATGATTTGAACAAACTTGAATCTACACTACCCAAGGATGATTCCATATCTATATGATTAATTGTGGCTTTGTTGTTCATGAGAAAAACAATTTCAAGATTTTTCCTACATATTTCTATGTAAAACTTTGATCCCCCATTGTGGCCCCACCCTATCCCTGGGGGTCATGATTTGAACAAACTTGAATCTAAACTACCTCAAGATGCTTCCATATCAATATGACTAATTGTGGCTTTTTTGTTCTTGAGAAGAAGATTTTTAAATATTTATTCCTATATAATCCTATGTAAAACTTTGATCCCCCATTGTGGCCCCATCTTACCCCCGGGGGTCATGATTTGAACAAACTTGAATCTACACTACCTGAGGATGATTCCATATCAATATGACTAATTGTGGCTTAGTTGTTCTTGAGAAGAAGATTTTTAAAGATTTTTTTCCCCTATATTTTCCTATGTAAAACTTTGATCCCCCATTGTTGCCCCACCCTACCCCCGGGGGTCATGATTTGAACATATTTGAATCTACACTACCTGAAGATGATTCCATATGAATATGACTAATTGGGCTTTGTTGTTCTCGAGAGATAAATATTTTAAAATATTTATTCCTATATATTCCTATGTAAAATTTTGATCCCCCATTGTTTCCCCATCTTACCCCCGGGGGTCATGATTTGAAGAAACTTGAATCTACACTACCTGAGGATGATTCCATATCAATATGACTAATTGTGGCTTTGTTGTTCTTGAGAAGAAGATTTTTAAATATTTCTTCCTATATATTCCTATGTAAAATTTTGATCCCCCATTGTGGCCCCATCTTACCCCCGGGGGTCATGATTTGAACAAACTTGAATCTACACTACCTGAGGATGATTCCATATCAATATGACTAATTGTGGCTTTGTTGTTCTTGAGAAGAAGATTTTTAAATATTTCTTCCTATATATTCCTATGTAAAATTTTGATCCCCCATTGTGGCCCCACCCTACCCCCTGAGGTCATGATTTGAACAAACTTGAATCTACGCTATGTAATGAAGGTCTCACATAAGTTTCAACTTTTACAACACAGTGGTTCTTGAGAAGAAGATTTTTAAAAGATACTACCAAATTTTCACTAATTCTTAATTATCTCCCCTTGAAAGAGGGGGTCGCCCTTCATTTGAACAAACTTGAATTCCCTTTACCCAAGGATGCTTTGTGGCAAGTTTGATTGAAATTGGCCCAGTGGTTCTGCAGAAGAAGTCGAAAATGTAAAAAGTTTACAGACGGAGTGACAGACAGACAGACGGACAGACGGACGACGGACAAAATGTGATCAGAAAAGCTCACTTGAGCCTTCGGTTCAGGTGAGCTAAAAAGACAAAAAAAAAAAAAAAAAAAAAAAAAACACACACACACACATATATACATGTGAAAGGTGTCAAACGGGGACAGGGGTTAAAGACTGTCAAAGTGGGGACTTCTTTATTTTTATTATTTCATTGGCTTTTGACCAAAAATATTAGTCCTCCTATAACTCTGATGGCGAATATAATGAGAATATGTCAATATCTTTAATTTTAAGCCACGCACTTTTTACAGCACAAACAGGGACCTATTTCACACTCATTAATATTCACACACCAGTACTTGATTCATTGTATCTAATCGGGGACATTTTCAAAAAAGAATGCAAAATACTCCCTTTTGTGCCTTTTATTCATTAATTACCATCGTTCTCATCACTGATTAGGATTCTTGTCTTCATAGGTACTTGAATGTTTTATACTTTAAATCAAATATGGAGATAACGAACAGTAATAAGCCTCAAAAGTCCATTGAAACCCATAGGCACTCCCCAGCTTAATTGTTAAAAAATATATATCTATATACTATAAATATGTTTATAGTATAGTAGATATATTTTTTTAACAATTAAGCTGGGGAGTGCCTATGTTGAAACCGTACAAATCGTGAGCAGAGCAAACACGGACGTTAAAAACACTAGAGTTCACAGTGCCATGGAGGAGTAAGCACCCCCTGCCGACCGGTTTCGCATGGTATTTGGTCCGCCTCGTTTAAAGGTCGGGGGGGGGGGGGGCTAATACGATAACATATAAGGTCCCTACTTTTATAAGAAAAGGTCCGGCCCGTATAAGAGAAGGTCTGTCTACGTTTAAAGGTCCGGCAGTGCAAAAGGTTTTAATCTTGATTTAAACACATAAAATTAAATATACTGAGTAGTTTGTACAATATATCTCTAGAGCAGGAATTCTACTCCTTATTTAGCAGTGCCGTTTATTTTAACATTTCCATGCTTGTGGTGTAAAAACTGCATACAAAAATCTCCTTGGACTACAGATGTCATTACAAATGTAGTTTTTTTTAATTACCTATGATATTTTTATGATCGATGATTTTAGCATTTCAGAAGAAAATCCGGGTTTATATATTAACACTACCCCCCCCCTCCAACCCCCCAACCCCCCCCCCCAAAAAAAATGAGAGCCCAGACGAGAGATATTATTTTGTTTTGTGTATTTCAATTATTTTTTTTTAATCTTTTTTAAAGCTTATTTCTAAATTTATTTTTCTTGTTCGTTACATTTTATTGTGCTTTTTTATGATGTATAGTTATGAAATCTCGGCGGAAAACTCAGATTCATCTAATATTAGAGGCTTTTATGCCCTCTCCCCAATCCCCTTTAATTGAAAAAAGTTACACAGTTCAGATTTAATTGTTTGTTTGTATGTTTTTTTCACTGTTTCAAAAGTTTTATTCTACGATTTTATGATCGGTAACTGAACAATTTCAGAGAAAACTAAATATTTACAATAAATGATCCCCACCCTTGTCCAGAGAGAGAGAGAGAGCTGAGGTTAATCAATATAATAAACCACATATAAATTAAATCAAGCCGTTCGTCTAAAATACTTTCAGTCCTGGTGATTTTTCCCAAATGATGATTATGTTCCGGAATTTATTCCTTTTTGGAGCAGTTTCGATTGCACCTTTCCTCGCACAAATGACCCGAAGAACTTAATAAAGAAATCATCCTCTCCAGCCGCCACTACACTTATTACAGGAAGCAGATACACAAGATTTGCTAAAGAAATACTGCATTATTAACGCAAATAATACCTATCGCTGTAAAGTAATTTTTATCCAGTGATCATTTCGACACTGAACTCCGTTTTCTCATTAACGAAAGGACCCCCCCCCCCCAACTCCCTTCCTTCACGTTTCTGCTGAAAATACAACTTTCTTATAATTAGACAAAGCGTTCTTCCTTGCAGTGGAAAGCAAGCTCACAGAGCAATCATCTTTACTCCGTCTTTACTGTTTCCTTATTAAAGCAATCCCAGAATCCACAAACTTTTATCATGGTACATGACTTGCAAATGAAGGAAACTTTTTGACCGTTAGCCAGTCATTGTATTCTCCATGATAAATAAGTACCTATTCTTAGGAAAAGAAGGATTAATTTAAAAAAAAATAATACCAGTGTGTTTATTCCTGCTTGATTATAGATGACAATTTTGCTTTAAGTTAAGACAAAATTAAAATTTGATAACACGTATTTATTTCCGCTGCGCAGATAATAGTGCATTACCACAAGAAGTGAATTCGGAATTTGCAGTGTGGTTAGGGTCCATATTTTTTAATGAATAAATACATACTATTTATCAGGATGAAGATTTCCGCAGAGGATAAAGGTGTTCATGATCAAACATAAAATTTAGAGACCAATCATGGGGGGGGGGGATTTCTGCTACTTTCTCTTTTAAGCATACATTTTGTGCACCCCTCCTTCAGGTGTGACGTACATTTTTATATTTAAAAGAAATTACTCCTCACGCATTGTCGCAACAGCACAACTGTTTTTTAAATAAAATTCGATTTCGCGTTATGTAAGGAGTTTTCCATGTAATACATCGTCGGAGACCATAATGGTTTGGATTTAATTCTTTCTTATAAGGTTTCAGTTTAATTTCAGATCAGGTGAAAAATATTCATCTCTCAATAAGCGCTGATAATTTGTTTTAGTCATTTATGGACATTGGCGAGACACGGTTATCCGGAGGAAAAAAGTTTAATTCATAGGTTTTTCCACTTATAAAACTGATTTAGCCCCCTCCCCCTCTTCCTCGCCTGAGATGCATTGTCCTACCGGAAATTTCTCCAGCCAATACCGAAAATATTCATATAATCATTATTCAAAATTTTATTAGGTAATATTCGAAACATACGGAAGCCGGTAGGTGCCAGGTAGAAAAATATTTTTCTGGCGGCCGCCAGATAACTTATCTGGCGGCCACCTGAAAATTATATGGCGACCGCCAATTATTTATCTGGCGGCCGCCAAATATTTATCTCGCAATATAAATAATAAGAAAGCGAAAATTTTGGAGAGGGTTCTTTTCTGTAGCATAAAAACTAGAGAAAGGGGCAGTGCGGACCTTTAACGCAGTATAACAAAAGGTCCACCCTTTTTATTTCAGATATCTTACTATTACAAAGCGATAATTTTGGACAGGGTTTGATTCCTTAACATAACTAGTCAAAATGGCAGGGCGGACCTTTAAACACAGCAATAATAAAAGGTCCGCCCTCTGTATTTCAGATATCTTACAAATGTTGAACAGGGTTTATTTTCGTAGCATACAAATAATAGAAAGTGACAAGCGGACCTTAAACCATCCCATATAAAAGTTTCGTCCTCTGTATTTCAGCTATCTACATTTTACAAAGCAAAAAATTTCAGACATGGTTTATTTACGACAGTAGCATAAAAGCTGTAGAAAATGGCAGGGCGGACCTTAAAACGCAGCATAAAGAAAGGTCCTCCCCCTGTACTGTATTTAAGGTATCTTACTGTTACAGAACGAAAATTGTCGACAGGGTTTATTTTCGTAGCATAAAAATAAGAGAAAGAGGCAAGGCGGACCTTAAAACGCAGTACAATAAAAGGTTCGCCCTCTGTATTTCAGATATCTTACTATTACAAAGCAAAAATTGTGAACAGGGTTTATTTTCGTAGCATAAAAATAAGAGAAAGAGGCAAGGCGGACCTTAAAACGCAGTAAAATAAAAGGTTCGCCCCCTGTATTCAGGTATTTCAGATATTTTACTGTTAGAAAGCAAAAATTATGGACAGGGTTCTTTACTGTAGCATTAAAACTAGTTGTTCTCATAGTGATCAATCGTCTTTTTGTATATATACTGAAACGCAAAAGAAACGCAAAAGCAGTAATCTACAAATATTTGAATTTTTTATCCAATGATTTTCAAAAATGAATACACTTAGGAAAAACTTTATTTGATAACATCAAAGATTTGATGAAAATGTTAAATGATTATCTTTTAACTTCAGAAAGTAACAGATGACTGTTAAAACACCCCCCACCCGGCCATTCAATTACAGCGTGCAAGTCTGCCATGCACAACAATTGCAGCTTGATTTCTACGATGCAATAAGTTCATCAATCTCGAGACCTGAGCGAAAGAAATATTCTTTACCATTTTTAAATGCCTGTTTTTCAGATGATGAGGTCGAAATTTCTCTAGCCAAGCGCAGAGTAGTAACCCTTGGACTTCCGGTCCAAGGACTGTCATTCATGCTAATGATAAGTAAGAGACTGTTGAGGCTTGATGTAGGTCATATTTGCATCTGCAACTCTCCATCACCTTTATTTTGAGATTTTCCAGCTAGAGCAATGGAAATGTCTACTTAAGTCATTTTCAGGAAGCCTTGGTATCGCTTACAGAAAAGATAGGGGAAATTATTTTTCGGAACATTGCTGATTTACTTATGATAAACAGATACAATACCTTAAAGCTTAAAACCCCATATTATTGCCAAATATTTTGTTAAACATGCAATTTCTGATATTTGTTAAGCAGACTCAAACTTAACTTCTGATAATGGTATGAAAATCATTCAATTGTTAAATTACTGATATTTACAAAATTGAAGAAGTCCTTACTTTCTAGATACAAAATTATATCCTATATGTAATATTTCCCCCTAAAATATGATGTTGCGTTTCTTTTGCGTTTCAGTATATATCAATTTTGACTGAATCACTTAGGCTACTTTATGGTATCTGTTCTATTTTTTGTCAGTTTGTTTTCTTTTTTCAGTTTTGCTGTTTGTTTGTTTGTTTGATTTTTGTTTTTGTTTTGTTTTTTTATACACCCGCTCCGAAGGAGAGGGGGATATGCTGTTTTACCCTTGTGTGTCTGTCTGTCTGCTTGTCTGTCTGTCTGTGTGTCTGTCTGTCCGTAACAAATTTTGGTCGCAGTTTTCTCAGCAACTACTCATTGCAGATGCTTGAAATTTTAACACAGTCTTTGTTTAGGAATGCCATATGGTGGGATTCATTTTTGTACGAATCTGATATCAACTTCTTGTTTATCCGTGCGTCTGTCCGTACCATACATAACAAAGTTTGGTCGTAGTTTTCTCAGCAACTACTCATTGCAGATGCTTGAAATTTTAGCACAATCTTTGTTTAGGCATGCCGTATGTTGGGATTCATTTTTTACAAATCCGATGTCAATTTCCTGATTATCACTGTGTTTGTCCATAACCGAACTTGTGTATTCACATCAGAGGGGGGGTATTATTAGTGAGCATTGGCTCACAGACTTCTTGTTTTTTTTGTTTTTGTTTTTTTCTTCTTTTTATCAGATGTTCACAGACTTGTTATCTACTTCAACCAAACTATGTGTTTGTTTTCACAACTTTTTCCCGCAGCTCACTTGCTTATTTTTATGAAAGTCACATATTTCTTTTTAACTCATGATAGGTAATACTATCCAACAATATCGAGCCGCCATTGGTATTCATATGTACAATGAAATTAGAGTTATTCCCTTTGTTTAAAGCCTAATATCTACCTACGTTTTTATGACACCCGCCGTGTCCTCCTTGTCATGATCGGGAAAACGGAAAAATCCGTTGACAATTAAATGTGTAAATAATGGCATAACAATAAGTTTGCAAAACGTCAGTCAGCATTCGACTTAATGATAGATTGTGTTTACTGACAAAGTCATTTTATCGACCATAGAACTTGTGAAATGATGATTTCAAACGAGACTGTTGATATTCTTGTTTCATCAACATGTTAGTCAATAAGTTGCCTCGTTTTCGAAATTGTTCGATGTAGAACATGTTTTTATGACATGAAAATATGCCCCCTATAACATTCCCAAATAATTCTTAAGATGGATCAAAATGTTTTGCACACTTGTAGTTTAAATGATAAAAAAGTGTTGGTAAGAGCTAAATAGAGAGTGGAAAACCTACGTAATCAAATCTAAATTAGATTTTGCGGAAAACACATTACGTACACATCTAATAATTATAATTATTTAAATTGAAGATTCCTGCACTTCCCGTTCAATCGGCATTGCAGTTGCGACTGCTGAAAATGGGGTACTAAACCAATTTTCTGCAAAATCATTTGATTGGTTGAGACCAAAATACGCATGTAAATAAGTGAGTTCAAAAGAAAGGTCATGACACAAATCATTTGGAATACGTTTCCTACTGTATCGGAGACAAAGGGCGGGGTGCGGCTCGAGCTATCGCCCTCGTCTTAAAGCCCGCCCTGTATCTCCGACACAGTAGGAAACTCGTTCCCTAAATATAACCAAGAGTGGAACGTTTATCATAATACAATCGGAGAAATGTATATTTGAATTATCAGGATACATTTCAGGGGACATTTTGTGTATTAATTATTACAATACATTAAGGGATTATACACATGTATACATTTGTATTACTTTTGTACAATACAGTTACTGTAGAGGAATTATTGTTAAGAATTATCCCAAAAAAGTAGGGAATATTATGTACATGTATAACATGTAAGTGTAGCAGTAAACTAGAGAACAAATGGATAACGCAGATAAGTAAGCTATAGGAACATTTGTGGATGAATTATCTCGATTCAGTAGGGAGATCTTTGTAATTTATAACAAAACAACAGAAAACATTTGTGTATAAATCTTAGGAAACAATAAAAAAATGCCTTAATCAAAACAATACAATAGGTGAACTGTGTGTTTGAATTATCAAAATACAATGGGGGAGTGCATTTGTGTATAAAACCACAATACAATAGGGGACATATATACGTGTATAAAAAAATCATAATACAATAGGGGACATTTGTGTGTAAAAAATCACAATACAATAGGGGACATATATATGTATATAAAAATTCACAATACAATAGGGGACATTTGTGTATAAAAAATCACAATACAATAGGGGACATATATATGTGTATAAAAAATCACAATACAATAGGGGACATTTGTGTATAAAAAATCACAATACAATAGGGGACATATAGATGTGTATAAAAAATCACAATACAATAGGGGACGTTTGTGTATAAAAAAAATCACAATACAATAGGGGACATTGTAGGTATAAAATCACAATACAAAAGGGGACATTCCTGTATAAATGATTACAATACAATAGAATTTTTATTTATAAATCATTGCGAATCATAACGGACATGTATGTGTACCTGATCATAATTCAAGAAGGGACGTGTTTATAACTTATTCTAAAACCAGTGGAGGAAATCTGAGTAAAAATTATCACAAAACAATAGGAGACATTTGTGTATAAATAATCACAGTACAATAGAGGACATCGTGAGTATGAATAATAAAAGTGCAATTTCTTGATCTTGGAAAGCATAAAGCAACTGCTCGAAAGTGCTGGTGAATTTCAAAATACGAGGTATTTTTTTAAAAAATGAAATAATAATGAAAGTTTTTTCTCTGATACCAATTACTTTGTTTCTATTTTGTTTAATTTGTTCCAATGAAAGCTTGAAATTGAGCTTGAATTTTGTTTTGGAATAAAATACAGTTACTGTGGAACCCCCACCCAACCGACTTTACCTCCAAGAGCATATCTCAATATTAAAGAAAAACAATAAATACATCGTCAATAGTATACTTATTCTTAAAAATATATGTATGAAACAAAAGAAACAATATATAGATTAGCCTGGAAAGAAATTGTTTACTTCCGTTAAATGACAACATCTTTTGATAGAAAAGTATTAGTAACAAATAACAAGTGGTCACGGGTGGGGTTTCACTTAAAATGTTATAAAAATTTTCAAAATCATCAACCAAATGAACATCAATCGCAAGATCAACAAAGACAATAAATAAATCTGCATTACTGAAAAGCTGAAAAATAAGCGCACCTGTTAAGCGAAAAAAAAAAGAGTCGAGAATTTACATACAACTTTGCAGTTGCTGATCTGTAGCTCGTTGATCTGCCAGAGGAAATTGGAATGGGCGATAAGAGAAGTATAGCCCCCCCCCCCCCCCCCCCAAATTGACAAAAAAAGTACATATTAATTGCGCACAAAAGAGTGCACTGTTTCTTGATTTATTTCTCTGTATATTTAAGCTGCCAGCTCATAATATTACAAACCATGAAGTCTTAACATGCATTATATTTTTATTGCATGATCGTCTGCGAAATATGAGGATTAAATCATTCCCCGATGGTTTCCCCGGGGGAAATGGAAATGGAAATAGATTTTAATTACTGGCTGGATAAATGTTCGTATTTCCCTCATGATAATGAAATGAATCGTTTGCGGTATTATTTTATTTATTATTATTATTCGAAAACGCCCAGCCTTTGTAAATAACATTCAATTTAGGCTTCACATTCTAATTCACTTTTGTCTTCCGTATCTTTTTTCCCCTTTTTCAAAACACCCTTATTGGAAAGAAGATAATTGCTAATTTCGTCACTGTTTGGCAGATGAACCCTTTCTAATATTATGAGTTTTGCAACTCTCGGAATTTTTAGTTTAACGAACGATACGTATTGCAAAGGGGAAAAATGTACGATGTTTTCGATGTAGTTTAGCACAACGGCGACAGGGAAATGTGAAGTTTTATGACCCTGTCAAGTGATTGTATTGGACCAATCAGGAAATGCGTTGTATAGAACAGTTATAATGAGGTATAATAAATTCTTTTAAATTCTTTTACTACTTCTAACAACATTGAAAACCCTGAGGTATGTAAGGACGAATTTTTGTTAATGTATGACTGTACATGTAAGAAAAAAATAATAAAAACAATTTCAGCTTTTATTAGCTAAAACAAGATACATGTACGTGACTGTCAACTATATTTCTATGTCCGACATTTGAGAATTCATATCTGGAAATATGATCGCACATTGCCAAGTCAATATTCGATACTATAAGGAATCATTTATTACAGATCCCGAATGTTTTCTTTTTGAAATTACATTAGTGGCCCTTTTAAGAAATGAGATGTCATTTGTTGTGTACATGTCTGATAAGCCTCAAAAGGAGGAAACGTTTGAAATTAAATTGTATCAATTAAAGATAGCAAAGGTGAAAAAAAGAAAGAAAGATATTTTTTTTTAAAGGACAGAATCATTTATAACCGCTTTCGATAAAAAGTAATTTACTTGTGAAAAGAAAAGTATCAATTTTCATATACTAGATTAACTTTTATAAGATAATCCTAAGACATGATTATGTGCCTCTTTTTCCTGTTTCTAATCCAACTAAGATAGGCGCAGAAGCAGAGTTTTTTTAACACTCAGCGTATACAAAAAGATTCACTTGGAAATTAAAAAAAAAATCTTTTTAAATACATGTATATGAATTTTTACGAACTACGTAATAAACCATTTTCTAGAAACATTTTTTTTACACCATGACGTGTGAGAATATTTGTTCCTATTAGTATTTATCGTTGATACAGAAAATACATGGTTTTATTGGGGATGGATTTCCCCTTTTTCTGGGACATCTGTGTAGTTTTTTTTTTTATGTTTTAATTAACATGTGCTTTATATATATAAATTTTAAACTGGGCTATACTTTCAAATATAAAAAAATGCCTAATGTATAATTGTACAGTACATGTATCATATTTTTGAATTAATACAATCCGTTTCTAGTACCTGTCTAGACCCCCCCCCCCCCCCCTCAAAATTACTGGATCTGCCTCTGGAATTGTACACATGTAAAAACTAAGGCAACTTCAGAATATATTGACAATTTAGGAGCTTGGGAGAAGACATATATATATAAAATATCATCCAGAGTTTATATGTGTTATGAAAGTTATAATTTGAATAATTAGAAACTGAATTTGACGCATCCGACGTCATTACGTTCTAACGTCGTTTTGAAGCGCCCTACTAAAATGATCATAAAATAGTGAAAGAATGAGATATTTATGAAAGTGGTGTATATTTAAATTCAGAGAGAGTTGGTCTATCAAAATTTACAAAAAGTTATTTTGTGAAATATTGACCTCAAAGGCCTTTTTCTCATGACGGCAGTCAAATAATAAATAAATCTGAATATTATTCTTCACTGTTCTTCACGCCTTCCTCCTTTCTCTCTTTCGATTCTGATCAAGTCCATTTTCGTAAACATTGTACGACAACGATAACGAATTCCACATACCGGGACTGCAATTCATTCTGTGTATTATAAAAGTTTGACATTTTAATTTGAAATTAGCAGATAAAATGGTTGTAGGAGTACATACAATGCTTAATAATAGATAAAAGATACTTTTAATTAATCCGATTTATTGTAACTAATCTATATAAGTTAACTTATGAATCGCGCAGGTTTAATTTATAGTTTTTGTAGTATTTGAACTTTATCTGCAAGTGCAATGTTATTGATATGCATAAGTATGTACAGTAAATTAAAACAGATGGTAGTGATATTTTACTGTTATTTGATGGAAGAATGTTTTTTTTTTTAAATCACACCCCAAACGCAAAAAAAACGTATTTTGCGCACACTGATCAATTCGCCGTTACATATAGACAGCATAAGACTGCCCCCTCCCTCTGCTCATTCAACACCACATACCTGTAGATCTTTTTTTTTCGTGAAGAAAAGTATTCATTGATATTTTGAGATTTCTTTACGTATCTCTCCCCTTCAGAAATCTCAGGCTGTCGAAATGTTATGAAACTTTAATTAAATGATAAATCATATAACATGCATTTGTCACTAATGAGGCAAGTTTAGGAATTTCAATCTAGTCTCATGCATATATATGGGTATGTTTACCGTCCTTAGCCAGGCAAATAATAGATCACAAATAAATTGGTAAAAACACTGTAGCTCCCCCATCCCACCTCCGCACCAACCCCTTCCTTTCAAAAAAAAAAAATGCATGATAAAGTTCAGATCTGGTAAAGTGTATACTTATATGTAGTATTAAATTAACTCTGCAAATTATACAATAAAACTCATATTAATTCAATTGAGTATTATTTTGCCACGAAATCAAGAACAAGTCTACGAAAATCAAACTGATTGCAGAATTCAAACGCAATATAAACAATATAATTTCGAACTGATACCTCATTTTATATTTCAAGAATAAAACAAAAATTGGAAACAACCCCATGGGGGGGGGGGGGGGGGCAGGGTCCCCTCACTTTTTCTGAGTATTTTTTTTTCTAGAATAATCTCCATTTAGATGCCGGTTGCCCCCCTCTATTTTGTTGCTGTAAGATCGAGTAAATTCCAAGACTTTTTTTTAAATTTGTAACAAAATGTAAGGGAAACGTCCATAATCATCCCTCCCTCTTCCCCTTTTCGAGATTGGACGGTTCAGTTTTTTTTTCTCTGTCAAATTTTTTGGGAGGTGTCCCCTTTTAAACTGCTCAATGGCCTTGTGTAAATATATACATTTTATGGTTAAAGAAAACATGGAGCAAGCATCCGATAAACCTGAAAAACACTTTTATGAAAAAACGTTGGTATCTCTCTGAGAGATACTTCAAGTCCATTCAGTCAATGTTCATATTACAAACATGATTTAAATGTCATTATTCATCCAGAGTTGTAAAGCGTGTTAACGTTAGTCTAAAAAGATATTAATACTCAGGATTTTTATTGCCAGGGTTTGAACCCCAGGAATACGACTTTATTTTTTTTAAATGTTGGTTATAGAATAGCTTCTTTTTTTTTTTAAACAAAAACTTTTCGTTTGTCATAATTTCATAAATTTCAATTATGAGAACTTAACTCTTAATATTTAATTCACAAATTTGATATGATTTTTAAGTATCTAATGCCATAGCATTCTGCACGCCTTGTTCGCCCATCTCCTTTATATACAAAACCTTCTTAAGAGCAATTTGCTATAATTCATCTTTAGTGTTTAAAGTATTTAAATTAAAGGTTCATGTGTTTGACTTATTCGTAAAAATTAAAACTACTCTTATTGATATAATTTAATACAAAATTATATTATGTATAAATTCAAAGCAACTTTTGCGCTCTTATATGTGTTAATTGCAACCAAAATCTTTAAATTTTTCTCTGAAAAATTTAAAAAAAAAAATCCAGATAAAAAGGGAAGACAATCGAATACAGAATTGCCAAATTGTAAACCGCAAAATGAGTATATTGCGATGATAATCTAAAAACATTCAGTAACAAAAGTACTAGTGTACGTCACAAGCATAAATGCTAAGTCGATCATACATCTGTAACCCAGGTGTTCCATTGATTGAACGTTTGTTGGATGGACTGATCTTCATACATGAGTAAGGATAAATAATATATCTAAATTCTCTCTCTCAAAATAAAATGCCAGATAAAAAGCAAGAATGATATCTCAATGTAATGTTTGTTTCAGAAAAGTCATGTGACTTGTTTTTCACTATACAAACGGGGACCCGTGTGTAACCCCCAAATACAATCTTCGGTAATTGTGAAAAGTTCACACTCACACACATGTTTTAATCCTAACTAACCGGGGACATTTTTTCAACATGTTGAAAAACAGATCTTTTCGGCTTTTTGGGGTAATTAGACATCTCTGATTTCGAATTTGGCGCTATTTTTAATCAAAGACAACCGGGGACGTCCCCGGTTGGGAGGTTGTCCCCGGTTGGAAGGTGTGTAAACAAACAATTGTCCCCGTTTGACACCTTTCACGCACGCACACACACACACACACACACACACACACAAAAAGAAAACATTTTTTTTTCTTTTGACCGAATGATCAAACAAACAATAAAAAAAAATAAGTTTTTTATTTTTATTTGCTGGGAATTTTATATAAATATATATATATATATATATATATATATATATATATATATATATATATATATATATATATATATATATATATATATATATATATATATATATATATATATATATATATATATATATATATATATATATATATATTCCTTAGGTGTTTGGCTCACTAGGAAGCATGCAATGGAAAGAAATCGGTACAAGTGTAATATATAATTAATGCAAAATATTACTTTATTTTCTGCGCGTGTATTTTTTTCCTTTTTACATTAATTTTCCAACAATGTGTAAAAATCCATTTAATGGGAAGTTACAATCAAGAAAACGGTTAACACAGGTACAATTCCATCTACAATGTATAAATATATATATATATATATATATATATATATATATATATATATATATATATATATATATATATATATATATATATATATATATATATATATATATATATATATATATATATATTGACCGCAAAGACAGATTTCCGAAATAAATAATCTGTCAGAATGTTAGAAATAAACAGTCCGTTTTCAATTACCAAGAAAATATATAATATGCACCCTTGCATGTCCTCAAAAAACTTTGAAAATGAATAATTTGCCCATGTCGGGTGCTACTCCTCCCCCCCCCCCCCTTTTTTTTGTTTCCTTGTCAAACTCAAACTTTTTTTTGAAGATCTAGAAGAAAAGCTGACTTCACATGAAATTCTGTTTACCTGCTGATTAAAACTGTTTCTTTGCTGTAGAGTCACTGTTTAAGACAGTAAACTGTTGATACATGTGTGAATATAGGCATATCTGGACTTCGGGATTCGATACGGTTCAATATATACAGCTTAAGTTTTTACCCGTGCACCTGTGATGTCAATACTTGATTGAAATTTTCAAATGTGTTAGAGTAAATAACGAGTGTATAGAAAGACGTCAGTCTAGATAACGAGACATGACAGGAAATGTACAGTGTTTCTGAAAAAAAAACAAACTTTGATGAACACGCATGCACAGACTATGCGTATCACATTCACGCTGAAATCACGGTGTTCAAATCAGCGAAGACAAATGTAATTTGTACTAAGTAGATATATATTTGTCATTTTATAATTTTCTCCAATAAGAAATCATAAATATATATGAACAAAATATATAGCAAATTTCCTATGAAAATTTACACGTATTTGTATTAATGTTTCTGAGTTTATCCATGCAAATGTGATATTGTGCCACGTGGGTAATCATTCGCCATCTCGAAGACACATTTATTATATGTTATTTATGTCTCTGGTCATCTCAACGGAGGCAAAAAGCTCATGATCGTAGGAGCAATATTAATGTAGCTTCCCGATTTTATTTTAGCCTTCCTTTCTTTTATGCTTTTTTGAGGGGAAAGGAGGGTGGGGGTGTTACAACTCCAGCTAGAATCACATCTTAGTGAAGTAGGCATTCTTTTTCCGCCAAAAATTACAATAACATTATTTTCATTTCTTAACTTTGAAATAAATCGAAATAATTAAATAACGTCAATATAACCGATATTTTCAATTTGAAATGTGTCTAAATGTTTGCAACTTGAATTTGTTCGCCATGTTTACTATTACCTTCACTGCTGAGATTTATAACTTCACCTCCAAAAATTTCTTTAACTTAAAAAAAAAAGTGGGTGAAATATGTAAATTATTGTTATTGATCTTCGGTACGTTATATAGAAGGGACAGTCTGTTCTTCTAAATATGTAAAGGTTGTCGTGGTAACTACGCTTGATAGGTACTCTGAAGTCAGCTCTTGCGGCCCGTACAGTTCATTCTTTCAATGCTGCTACAATATCGATTGTTTGTAAAATTTAATCCATGCATAGTAAATCTCAAAACTATGAGTTGGGACAAAATTAAGATCGTAAAAATATTTATTCAATGATGGAATGAATTATATTTAATCGTAGCAAACAAACCAACGTTTTATTAAATCGCCACAAGAAAAAATACACCAGCGTGAAAACAAGTTGTCTTCTTCAGCAGCCATGACAGTTCTCATGTGATGTAATGACTTTTGATTGAAAACGTTTAATACTGCAGTAGATTAATTTTTGTTATCACTAAACAGATATATAAATGTTTATGAGATATGTATTTTATTTTTGCTGCATTATTTACGTATGAAGTAAGAAAAATTCCCATATTCAGTTCAAGATCCGCTCCCAAATTCTCATTGGCTGTCCCAAAATAAAATCGGTAAAGGTCAGTAAACTTTAAAATTTGCGCTAAACTCAAACTTTACTAAATATTTTGGAAAAATGTATGCTCTGAATAATAACATTAGAAACATTTATTTTAAAATGTTCCTGATTACATTGTATGATTTCAATTAAAAAATGGAAATGATATTGTATGATCCAAAAAGAGTTGTACCCTCACCCAGGAAAAGGCTTCATTATTGCAGCAAGAAGTACCTTCAAATTCCTACTTTCCTACTTAGAATACCCTTGCTTGGCTTATCTAAGATAATGATAATTTATGCTTCCCATGTATTTTATACTTAGTATAAACAAGAGGCCCATGGGCCACACCGCTCACCTGAGCAAATATGGTCAATTACTCTAACCCAAACAGATTTAACAAATCAGAAATATCTGAACAAATTTAGTTTTTTATATTAAGTTTTTGATATATATTCTAACTTTGAGATTTTTCTCCAAAGATTTTCATATGTAAAATTTACAGTAAATATTCTGTTACCCCCTCTCCCATTGTGGTTGTACCCTATCATGACCCGCAGTGATCGTCATCATTAAATTTGAATGTACATTATATGAATTTACATTTCAGAAAACCTCTCTGGTCAAGTAGTTTTGGAAAAGAAAATTCATAAAAAAATTCCTATAAATACTCCCATGGATACCCCTCCCCCATGGTGGCCCCACCGTACCCCCAGGGGTCATGAAAGGTCATGATAAGATTTAAACGAAATTGAGAATGCTTCCACATAAGTTTCAACATTCCTGGCCAAAAGGTTCTTGAGAAGAAGGATTTTAAAGATTTTCCCTATATATTACTATGTAAAATTTCAAAAATATATATTACTATGTAAAATTTCAAACCCCCATTGAGATCCCATCCTATCCCTGGGTGTCATGATTTTAACAATTTAGAATCTACACTACCTGAGGATGCTTCCACATAAGTTTCAACTTCCCTTGTCAAATGGTTCTTGAGAAGAAATTTTTTAAAGATTGACCAAATTTTCAATATTTCTTAATTATCTCCCCTTGGCAAAGGGCGTGGTCCCTCATTTTAACAATTTTGATTCCCCTTCACATAAAGAATTGCTTTGTGCCAAGTTTGGTTGAAATTGGCTTTGTGGTTTTGGAGAAGAAGTCGAAAATGTGAAAAGTTTACTGACAGACAGACAGCTAGACAGACTGACGACAGACAAAATGTGATCAGAAAAGCTCACTTGAGCTTTCAGCTCAGGTGAGCCAAAAAGTAAAACACATTACATTTGTTGAATCATAAAAGATGAAAAAACTTTCAAATTGGTTACTGTTTATTTCGAATTTTCAATAACTATAAAAGGTTTAAACACAACTGAAGCAAACATATTGTTTCCAAAAAATCGAATCAAAATTATTCAAAAACCGAGGTTTTTGTTTTAATCGAACCGATTCAAAATATTACTAATTCAAGGATATTACATTAATTTTTATCAAAACAGACAGTCATGAGAGCATTTTCTTATATCATATATAATGTACATTTGATATTCTTAATTTTTATTATGATCTCTTGAACAACCAGTATGCGTTTTTTTTTTTTTTTGGGGGGGGGGATTATTTGCAAGATAATGTGTTGTGTTTCACATCTGCTAAATTGTGTAGAAATACCAGTATAGCAAATTTGTCCATTTTCATTTCTGCTTTTACAGATTATATACATGTTTATTATACTTCTGTTAAAATGTTTCCTATATAAAGTTAAGAAGGTAAAATAACTATCTTTATAGTCTCAAAATTTCCACACATAGCAAAGCTATGACCCTAGGCAAGCCCTCGGGGAATAATTCCTGTCGCGGGTTTGATAAAAGAGCTATCCCACTCACAGCCAGTGGATAAGTGTATACTATTACCTGAGTATATATAAACTATATGTATTAGCAGTGCTTAATAACTCTTTTATTGTTGAGGTCATATTTTGAACAAGTTGAGACCTGCACTGTTAAAATTGTTTCAAAAATTTTTACACCTTTAGTGTAATAACTAATTGTGTAAAAATACCAGCTAAACACATTTCTTCATTTTCATTTTCATTACTTTGCTTGATATGTATCAGCAGTGCTCAGCACTTTGTTGTTGTCATATTTTCAATAAATATCAATCATTTCTTTTATTAAATTTGTTTGGAAAGGTGAAATTTATGTAAGCTCCGGCGTAATTGGAACTCATGACTTGATTTATAGCTAACTTTGGGTCAAACTCATTCTGCGCTTCGCCGTTTTTGCAAAAAAAAAAAAAAAAAAAAAAAAAAAAAAATTATATTCACATTCATTGTTTATTTCAAAAGTACCTTACAATATATGAATGTGTCGATGTATCTATTTTGTAAATGTCCGATATGCACATGGATGCATTCATAACAATGTCAACCCGTGCACGCACGGGTCAAAGTGTAGTCTTTTTTAAAGATTAAACTGGACTTCATGTGTAAATTCCAGGTAACTTAATTTACCTGTAGTTCTCAGTAAATAAAGCATTCAAATGAAATGGGAAAATGCTTTAATTAAAAAAATAATTCCGGCATATATCCAGATTTGTTTCTTGATTACGTGTATTAAACTGAAAATTCCATGTGAAAATGCAATCGAACTTTTTGACAGTATGTTATATTGGCGATAACATCTTGGGTTGGTCAGAAGAGTGTAAATCGACACATATTACATGTATTTATAGATACATCGCCTTAATTTATTTTTCTCTTGTGATTGAGAGGCGTTTACATTTTAACATGTCCGCTTTCAAATTTACAATTTAGTTCGTAATTTTTATTTATTTTTTTTTATTGACTAATCAATTTATTTATTTATTTTTTTTTTTTTGCTAAATCTGTAATCATTTCTCCGTACGTCTATTACTTACATGAATAAAAAAAATGATTTTGAGGGCTTGATTTCGGAAAATAGCACAGAATCTTAATAAATTTTTCAATGTGTCTTAGTTTCAAAGCACGTTCATAGAGACAAGAATATTGTAGATACATGTAAGAGCTATAGAAATAAACGATAAAGTATTTAATTCATTTTTATTTATTATGAATTGTACACGAAAATATTACGATGCTGCATTTAATATGAAAAAAAAGTAAGTTAAGCACAATGCGATCATGCATAGCGAATAAGGAATCGCCTCACAGTTGTTTTGAAGTCATGACTAGTTTTGAGTAGTTTCCTTATATTAACAGATGTAAGACCAGATGCATCTATACTTATAAATTAATAAATTTTGCAAATAAACTCCGAAACGGGTGCACCAGAGTTCTTACTTACTCCTCTAACAATACACTAGATACAAGCTGATGTCCGTAAACTATATTTAGATTTCACTCGCATAGTAAGTATCGTACATTAAATTAAAAGTCTACTTTTATTTTCTATAAACAGCCATGAAATAGCAAAAACGTGAGTACGGTGGCGTTTCCGGTTGGTGGATCTAAGTTACTGGCAATTTTTAATGAAACTGACAACAAGCAATCGTTTATTTATTTCATAAAACGTCATGGTTGAATTATTCAATCAAAACTTGATTTAAATTATATAAAAGAAATAAGTTATAATAACCGATTAAAAAGGGAAATGTGCAAATTATTTTCGTCATTCACCGATCTTAATATTGACGGAAGCTTCTAGAACATCATAAAGCATCGAGCCCGATGTTTAAAAAACGAGGTGCTTATAGCAGCACAACATAAAAAAAGCTTTTGTGTGATTGGTCATTGAAATAATGGTAAATCATTGATAAAACTATAAGTTGTGAATATATTTACATATCGAAAGACTATTACAAATATATACATGTATGTAGTAGGTTTTCCTAATAGATTTATCGGTAAAATTTGTATATATTCCTTACTGAGAGCATCGTGGCAACGAACCCGAAGTACAATTTGTACTTCAGTCGTAATAAACTTGCTTACAGAGAAAATTAATGAATAAGGTGTTGTTCAAAAACAACTACAGATGTAAAAGTTTATGCTTTAATTAATACATTTCATTTTTTTCTGAACACAGTCTTTTGTATCGTTAAAAGTTAATTTTCCAAAGGTACTCGAGTCTTGGTTTGTAAATATGTATGTACCTTATTGATATGTATAAAAAGTAAAGTACATTATTTACATATCAGTAAGGTACAAACATATTTATAAACCAAGACCCAAGTACCTATGAATTTTTACCCTCCCCCCTCCCCCCGAAAAAAATCAATATCAGTAAAATATGCATATCAACTGCTTTTATCCTTGACGGAAGTGAAATAAGAGCATCTATAACGTAGTACATCTATAACAGGTTTCAAAATAAACGTCAATTGATGAAAAAGTTTGTTAATTTTCAAGTTTTTACAAAGGGGGTGGGTGGGGGTGGATACGTACATCTACTTCATGCGAGATTTTGAACAAAGTATTTCTTCCTGCTATAGCCTGTAGGCTGTCATTAGAAACTGCAACATATTTTCTGTCGGTAGCAGAATAGGTTCAATTCCCCGCGCTTGCGCGGGATTTTATCTAGTTGTATTTAATAATAATATTTTGAATCTCTAAGGTTACTTTCTGTCCTTCTTTAATGGGCGCTGCGTCGAAAGAAATAAAAGAAAATGACTTTCTGTATTTGGTCATTGCAAGATTCGGAATGCTTTTGGGGGGTGGTTTGCATAATTATTTTAAAAAGTATTCATGAACAGTACGGTACGCTTCTTGCACGGAACGGTTCGTTTCGTTTCTGAGGTGTAGTAGCACGTTTTAGGGTCTGTATAACGAAAATAAAAGAAATGTTGATTTATCAGACATATCAAGAATTATGGTATCTTGGCATATAATGGTGGTGTACATTGAATAATCTTGGACACAATTTTCTGACCAAAACCTTTTCTCCCTACAATATTGCGAGTAAGTCTCTCTCTCTCTCTCTCTCTCTCTCTCTCTCTCTGACCTTCGCAGTACTGTTACGGCTGCATAAAGGGTGGCGGGGTCTAATTTATACGGAATTGCTTACTGTGACATCACACTAAAATAGTGATTCCTCACAATACCACAAAATGAAATAATTTGCGATTTTAAACTGTATAAGAGTAATGAACTTCTTTAAAATTTACCACTACATTCATTTTTGTCGCTAGTTAAATCCCACTCAGCAAGATATAAATATGTCACTGGTCCCAATGCACTTGTCGACATGATGTATTCTTTGTAAAATTTAACTTAGTTTATGTGCAGTGAGAGGCGGATCAAGTAATTTTTTGCACAGTGAAAAATACATCTAATTATTTAACAGAATATTATTAACAGATATAACATAGACAAACAATACTTAAGTGAAACCTTTGTTAAGTGCCATTATACATGTATATTAATAGCGATTCTCTGTAACCACTTAAACTTTTTTGGCACACATGGTCACCGATTCTGATAAATGCTGAAAAATGCTGAAAAACGCTCATTATTCGCTAATGATAGGTGTTACATGATCAAACTCAATTAACAACCTAAGAAAACAATAAAAAATATTTGACCTTAAGTAATTAGGTATTGGCAATATTATTCTAAAAATAACTTTCATGATTGCCATGGTAACACAGTGTAACCATGCAAAGATTGGGTTAATGCTACTATCTTGAGGAAAAACAATAAAATTCATGATTACCACATATGCATCCTTTGGACCTTGCAACACCAACAACATAACAAAAATTTGGATGAATTTTTACTTTGCAGTTAAACCATGGAAACAACGTACCAGTTGTTTAAAGTCATATTTTTTTTTTTTTTTTTGCTTCCTCAGGAAATTACTTACCTTTTAATCAAGGAACATTATTTGACTGACCTTGAATAGTACTTATCTGGTAGAACTAAAGTTGAATATCATATATTGATATAGTTTGTTGAAAAATACAACACTTTTGCTATGGTTACCAAGTCGGGAATATGTTCGATTTTGTTAATTTTATATCAATATTAAACCCTATGTGCCAGCTTTTTGCATCCAGTCAGAGATTGGGAGGTAGTCAAAATTGAAAGTCAGATTAGTTGTTCATATACATGTATATCAGTCAAAAAAGTTATTGGAATCTACTTACAAGGGTACGTATCCGAGGAAACAGAATATTTTTCAGATTTTTATGCATATTTGTTTGGCTAATTTCCATAGCAACGCTCTATTTAAAAAATTGAATTTGATTTTTTTTTTAAATGTGAAAATTAGGGTCACTTCAACGCTTTTAAAAATTGATCATCAGTTATATAGAAATATGCTTTTCAAAAAGATAAGATTTAATCACTAAGAGAGTAAATTTAAAATCCCTTCGTGGTATTAAAACCATGGCAACCATTGCCAACCCTTAAGAAATACCATATTTCGTCCTTTGTATATGTTACAAGGATCTTTTGTCTATTATTTGCTTGCATTTCAACCTATATAATTGCTTTTATTCTTAAGTGTATGACTTTAAAATTAAATGAACAAAAATATTACTTTTGAATACACTGTTTCCATAGTAACGTATTTAATAGTTGATTTACTAGACATGTTTATCATGCATTTAAGACATCAGGCCTTTAACTTTCAAAAGCAAACTTTGGCACTCGTTTGCTTTGCTGCAAACGTTGACTGTGGGACTCTGACCATGTTGAAAAATGCCATTTTTCAAACTTTAGGACATGTTGCTATGGTAACCATGACGCGTAGCAACCATTTTTTGCCCAATTTGAGTTTACAGTATAAAAGACTTTTATCAAAGAGAATTTGGAGAAATTCTGAGACTATGCGTGCCACAGCTCCTATATAAAAGTTCAAGTCATTACAGAGAATAGCTCTTAATTATCTGTAAAATGTATTGAATTAATTTCACCGTGTTTTTGTGCACAGGGTTGGAATGTTTTACATTGAGGTGCCTCATTAAGCCTCTTACTGCCAGAGGGGTCATGTATGGGCTCTACCCACTGGCTGCCATAGGGGTCATATATGACTCCTCAAAAGTATTTTATATATTAAGTATTGATCTATTCAAGGTTTAAGTTTATAAATACAGAAGCCCATTTTGCCAAACTGTATATATAAAGGAAAAGCAATATATAAAAGCAAACATCAATATATAAAGGGAATGCAAAACATCAAAACTAAACCTCGATATATATAAAGAGAAATGCGAAATATATAAACAAACCTAGATATATAAAAAGAGAAATGCAACACTTGATTATATTTATTTCACCACCACCACCCTCATCCTCACAAATAATTTTAACACGTGTGCATCATTTGCTAGCCCATCCTCCGTGTTATTCAGCTAAATCTACTTCTATAATAAACATCTTATTTCAAATTATTTGTCAATTTTATGACATTTTCTGCATTTGAAATCCTCAAATAAAATGTGCTTTGTCTGAATTCCTCTCTCAGCAAAAATGAGATTATTGAACTAGTTTCTCGTTCTTGGTCGTCGATCTATATAAGGCCAAAACATTCGAATATACGAGGCCTAAACATTTTTAAAAATGTACTGGTAACGTAAGAGGTCTTTTTTTTTTTTTTTTTTTTTTTTTTTTTTTTTTTAAATAATAATTTTTTAATAATAATTTAAAATGGTATGTATTTGTGCATGTTTATTTTCCGTTCATTTCTTACGCCTTAACAGTGCTGCGTTAGTAAATAATATCAAATAAAATATATCGGTAGCAATATGGCCAAATGTTCATGATACATATTGCCGCCGACAACAAATTGTGACGATGTGACTGTATGTTTTGTCGTCCATTATGCAGAAGGAAAAAAACTCGTCTCTGAACATATTGTCGCCGGCGACATCTAGTATCGTAACATTTATTAAGCACACACACAAAAAAGTATAATTTTTACTCCTCAAAACTAGTCACAACTTAACTTGAAACTAATACTACAGTCACTTTAAAACATTTGTTGAAATCACTACAAAGTAAAAGAATCGCTCAAAACATCAGCATGTCTTCCACTGTTTTCTTAACATTCTAAATGGCTGGTTGATGTAGTGACTGACGTCACAGTGGGCGAGGCCTGAAACCGCTCGATTCAGAAAAATCGCTCAAGTGTAAATTGGGGTTTTTACCCGATATCTCCGTTAATTCTGCATAGATTTTGTACGGTTTTTTTCCTTGGATTTATTTCACCGTAATCTTTCACATATAAAAGATTTGCGAGCCATTTCCATAACCCTTTAAATTAATCAAACTGTTATTAATGGCGCTTGTCTTATCAGAAATTGGGGTCATTTTTTTTTTTTTTTTTTGCATCTCATTGTTTCATTTGGCACACTCGTTGGCAAAAATGTTGGTTTTCTTTCAAAAATCATTTTGTCACAGGCCCTCCTAGCTTTCGTTGTTTTATGCCCTCTTCGCAGGTTTAAATTGTTTTTAGATATTTTGTGATCGATCACTGCTCGTCACCTTCACATTTTTCATTTCTATATCATGCATGTCATATACAGTTTAGAGCTTAAACGTGGTATCTTACTTAGCTATTGCAGGTTAATTGTACATGTCTAATTTATGCAAAATCTAAAACAAATGTTTAATTTCTTTACACGGAAATTTTATTGTATTTCTCTTACCTGAGCAATAAGTCACGGATATCATTTAAGCAAAAGAAGTGCATCCAAAGTAGCACTGACAAAAATGTATTGGTGACACACGGGCTATGATATTTAAATTGAATGAAATAAGTAGGACACCTGGTGACATGTCTTTATTTTTAAAACACTTTTAGATAGCAGAAACTCACGAATTTAGTGCCTCTGTCAAATACAAACAGAACATGGACTTAAATATGTGCCTCGACAAGTTTGCGGCCCTCATCATCTTCATTTTCACAAGTTAGTACTTATTTATTTAATTGAACAGAGTATAAAATTATTATGCTCTATATAATAGAATATCAAGGGGTCTTTTTTTCTTTTTTTTCTTAAAGAACGGATATTCTTTTGCAAATACGAGGATTTTTATTCAATCCGCGTAAATAAACAATTATATTCAATCGTTTAAAGGCTAAACATTCTGACTGTAAATAGTGTATTTTACTTAAATGCACTATTTGCAAGAGGTTTTACTGGTTATTACAAAAATACAATGTTTTATAAGGATGGTAAATGAAAACAGCGCATCATTGCTTTTTCTTGTCAGTGCTAAGATTTCCATGTATTCTTAATATGTTATCAAATAACTGTGTTAACACAAAATTCACACAATCATTGTCTGTGCCTGATAGAAAAAATATTTAAATTACTACCGCTTCCCTTTTAAGAAAATCAAATTTGAATACCTGTATCCAAGGCCGTGTTCTAAAAATGGAAGCGATTTGTAACGCAGAACAGTAAATCTTTTCATACTTACCAAAAAAAGAAACTGATAGATATATGAAACCATGTGAGGAAAGGCTAGGAATAGGCGTTTCTATGCGAATGAGCTACTAAAAGGAAGTCTCTAACGAGACTGAAGCTCAACTGTTTTTTCCTCAATAAAGGTAAAGAAAAGTTGCACTTGGACTTGACACTGTATATAATAAAATAAAAGTAAAATAAATAAAATAATGATCATTGATTTATTCTCTTAATGTGTCATGTTCGTATACAATTTGACAAAAACTGTAGTAGGAGTAGCACTGTGAAAGAAATATCTATTTTAAGTATCCATGACAACACTGTTTATCTCTCTCTCTCTCTCTCTAGAAAGCACAAAAAATCCAACAACACTGTATATCCTAAGTGTCAGATCTACTAAATGGATACAAGGTCAAGGATGGAAAGCATGGAAATTTATATAAAGCACTAAAAATAACAAACGACACGAACAATAGAAATTGTCAAATTTTTGGGACGCCCTGTCCCTTCCTTAGGACAAAGAAAAAAGTTAAGAAGTCATAAAAACAAAGGAAACAGAGAAACAACAACAACAACAACAAAAACTACTATTAAACTACCAAACACTATGTATTTACAATGTTATAAGTTCAAATTGAAGTTTATAACAAGTTGTAAAGAAAAAAATCCGGACCTCTATGAAATACGTCCGGTCTTTCGGGTGTACTCTGGTGAAGTGTGATTTACATAATTGAACGAATTAATTATCGCTAAGTAATTACGACCTAGTAGTGTATAGTACACTGTCTTATTCTCTCTGTATAGCGTAACTGTACATGATAAAAAGAAACCAAAGAAAGATAATATGGACGGGAAATTTTACAATATGAATTTGGATGTATTATACATTTTGAAATGTTTTTAGGTCTGTTTATCGGATAAAAGAAGTAATAAGCAAAAATGTAATAATAAACAAAAATGTAAGCAATAAATTTGCGTATGGGTTGTTCCAGAATTAATAATGCGAATTAACGGTAAAGTTAACACTATATATAGAGAACAAAGTTGTTTGTTATCATCAGGAATTGGGTCTAGTTTACGTTCATCCTGGTGAAGTCATTTAGTTTGTTGACACCATTAGTGTGGAATGACTTCAGTCTGTGCATCCAGAACTTTTCCTTGCCTCTTCTCTAGCATCGGTCCATTTCGGATATGGTCAATAACCATGTCGTCCCATTTATGACCTTCAAGGTTAAAATGTTCCCCAACGGGTTCATTGAGTTTCTTTGTCTTAATTGTCGAACGGTGATTATTGGTTCTTCTGCGGAGATCTCCTGTTTCCCCAATGTACTGTTTGGAAACCTTATAACTGATGAGATATATGCAGTTTTCTGTTTGACAGGATAAATTCCCTAGAATTCTGTAGCTGCGGCCTGTAACGGGGCTGTTAAAGATGTATGTGTCAGAGCTGTGCTTACAGAGAAGACATCTTCTGTCAGAGCAAGCTCTAAAGCCTCCGTTAGGTAATGGATTGTCAAATCTGGTTCTTACTACCATGTCCTTTAAGTTCCTCGGGCGCCTGTATGCAGCCAATGGAGATTCCTTAAAGACCTCTGCCATTCTTTTATTAGACAGGAGAATTGACAGGTTCTTTTTCCGAATAGCGCTGAGATTCTTAAGGACGCGATGGTATGTGGTTAAAATTAATCGTGTACTATTGTTCGTTCCGTTGGTCATTTTTAGTGCTTTACGTAAATTTCCATCCTTGACCTTGTATCTATTTAGTATATCCGACACTTAGGATATACAGTGTTGTTGGTTTTTTAGTGCTTTTTATAAATCTTTTTTCGCCAACCGTATATTCTCAGATCCACCCGTATATCAGTCTAGACAAACTCCAAAAACAGAGTGAACTCCGAAAACGAAGTCTTTGGCTCCTTCATGCATTGCGGCAAAATGGCGCCTGATGTAAACAAAACAATGGATTGTCGTTCGCTTTCTCCAAATATATGGCTGCATAATGGTGTGTTTAGTGCATTATTACTTCATTTTATTTTTTGTTGAATGGATAATTGCATTTATTAAATTATTTTGTGAATATTGACTCATATATCGCTTTTAACTCTTGCATAATAGTGAAATGGATTTACGACATCGAATTCAATACTGCCGGTAAGAAATATTTTCTTATTTGATTTATTGTCTCCTTGATTTAAATTTTATGTCGTTCGGACAATAAAGGTGCTTTTATTTGTTTTTAAAGACACCCAACTTGTATTTATTTTAATCAGAAAATGCGCATTTTTTACTACGGAGCAGAGATATTAACAGGTTCATTTTTAGAAGACATATTGTGCCCTTAATATCTAGAAGAGTGGTTTTTAAAGTCTTCATATTGATAGATACATGTAATAGTTTTTAAAATGTTTTCATAATAATATCTATTTGAATGTGATAAAAAAATCGGTAAATAACGATGGTAGAAACTTACGCGTTCAATTCAGATGTCGTACACAAATAAAAAAAAACAAAAAAACGGAATGCTAATTTATGTGTAAAATTCAGTCAGGTTTTTAACAGTTACAATATATATTGTCCCATTTTGCACATATATCCCTTTTATTATGTATACAGGTAACTCTTGATGGCTCGAACTTCGGTCTCTCGAAGTTCTTGTTCGCTCGAAGTGAATCTCCGGTCCCGAATTTTTCACCTATATAACTAACCAAATCTACTCTTGATTTCTCGAACTCTTGATCTCTCGTAACCCTTGATCCCTCGAAGTCAAAATGCAGTCCCGCTATGCATATTCTATTAGAATTTACCCTCGATACCTCGAAGTGGCTATGTGTATACAATATAATTAGCACCTTTACCTGCACATTTAAATGGCACTAGGCAGAAGACGCGGGTCTCGAGGAACCAGATGTTTATTCAGTTGACACTTATGCTGCAAGATGATAAATGATTTATAATTGATAATATTTTGCCTATATGCTATTAAAATAATTATCATCGACTGTCTTACGATAATTTCAGAGAGACAGTGTCGGTGAAAAGTACAATGTATTAAAAGACGAAACACTAATTAAATTTTTATTTCGAGTCAGTGTCAAAATTAAACGAAATATGAAAAAGCAGAAACAGCCTCAATGTCAATATGACGACTATTATTGGACAAATACTTACAGAACTGCGTTCAATAATCATGTTTGGAGTAGTCAATGCTATGTACGACGCTGTAAAATGTCGATTTCATGTAACGAATGCATAGTATGATGTCCGTATTACAAAGAATAAATAAATATACATGAAATGACGATATACATTTTTTGCTTTACTCAGTTTAATGAAATATTCATCTAAATTACGAAAAAATATCGTTGTTTTATAAAAACCACGTGTAAAAGGTTAGAAAATCATTACATCCGGTGAGACTAATTTTAAATTCTTAATCTCTTGAAGTTTTTCCTCGGTCCCGCGGACTTCGAGGTATCGAGAGTTACCTGTATATACTTCTCAAAAAGTATCATTTTCTCTGTAATTGATCTGACTTGAATCGTTCACATTGAAAGTAAATATCTCCTTTTTTTGCAAATAAAATAAAAAATCTGACAAATACAATCTCTTCCGTGGTCTTTTATTTAGCAATTCTGAGTACTGGTATAATTGCCATACTTTCCAAAACTTTGCACGGACAGTTTTTGCAGACCCATCATTTTTGCCGAAAAATCGCTATTTTTTGTGTGTGCGCACATGCGCGGACTCTATTTTCGGAGTCTTTTTCAATCTTAATTTCTTACTTCCAGAAACGCTGTTTTTGGAGTTCGTCTAGACTGTATATATCCGTTTTGTCTCTGTTCCTTTTTTTCAAGGCCTATCATTTGTTTTTCTTTTTGTTTATTTCAATCTTCATTTGTTTTTCCTGCGTTTTATTTTATACCTCATCCTTGCAAATTATTTTTTTTTCATTTTTCTCTTCACAGCATTTACAGTGCTGCTATCCTATAAGTTGACAATCCTATCCTATCCTATCGTGAATCCCGCATCCACAGTCCTATCTTTTGATTTCCGTCTAATCCTATCCTGCTACTTTCAGTTTTTTGATATTTAGGAATTAATTTGACAAAACTTCAATACTTTTCTAATTTTATAATTAAGTAGACTAAACGAACAAAATTTAAATTCTTTAATTATAAGAATCAAACTATGAACAGAGACATATAAAAACCATTTTTATATTTTTATATGTCTCTGCTATGAATGTCAAAACCTTCATGCGGGAAGGTACACTGTATAATAACCGTAAACGTTAAAAAAACAATTTCTGTACACACACTTAATAATGAAAAAAGTAGGATATGTTTGATGTTTTAACAGTTATAAGTTTCATGTAAAATTTATGCAAAACTTTTTTCCCCTAAACTGAGAACCATGGAAAATAATATATAGATCTAATTGCATCTATATTAGATATTCATACTGATGAAAATCTATAGAAGAAAAAATAAGACAAGACCATAAACCGAGAACAGACATTTAGAATATCTTGACTTTTATTTATTATTAAATGTGTAAAAGTTGATTTTTAATGTATGATAAAAATTTGTTTTATATCCATTTTTTAAAGCTATTCTTGTTTGAGTTGTTCAGTTCATCATTGTTTGAATGTGAATATCTGTTTGCTAGAAAAAAATCAAGATATTCCAATTGTTAAAATTTCTTATTTCACTTCAGTTTGTTCTCAGATTATGGTGAGTTCAGTGTTGTACAAGTGTATTTCTATTGCCATATTTTTATGAGTGGGAATTTAGTTAATTTAAATTTAACAGAAAACATTTTCATAAGTCTTCATAGTCAGATAAATTGACAGCAATAATTATTGCAGTTAACACACACATATTCCTTAGATCTTATAATATATGTATATGAATTCACAGTAGTTACAGTATTTATAACCCATATTTAAGTAAATCTTGTTTTTGACCTTGACATTTGATCTTGAATGTTATTCAGGATCTAAATGAGGAACAAAAATGCTTGACCAAGGCCACAATATTAATTCAGGGTAATTGCTTCTTCAATGTATAAAATATATATATTTTGGGTCAAATAAATTTCATCTACAATTTTATTTTTTTACCTACAATGAATAACAATTGAATGTTCCATTATGAGACAAATTCATCAAAAGTATACATGTATTTCAATGTCATGCTCACAGATACATGTACATGTAGTTTGTTTAATTTTAAAATTATCAAGTCTTATTACAATTGTATGATGTTTTACATGCATTTGATTTGACCCAGGGTTGGCCAAAAACTGGGAAATACTCATATTTCCGAGGACGGTGGGAAATACTGGTAATTACCTGGAGTTACTGGTATTTCCCGGGAAATACTGGGAAATAAGAAATAGCTACTACATGTAACATATTTCGTTCATATTGACATGTAGTACACCTTATTGGCTAAGATATCTACCTGGTATCACTCTCCCTGATTTAAAAAAAATCTGGTTTCCAAGAAATTCATTTTACATAATCATAACACAGTATATTCATATACCAGTCATGAGTGTAATTTGTTTTATGCTTCAGTCTGATGCATGTAGTCTATACAGGTCCATGAAATGAACCCAAAGATCCCAATTTGGTTTTTATATCTAAGAAAATTCTTAAAGGTAGAGTATGGTATAAATATCAAAACTAAGAAGGAGCCTTTCATTTCTACTCAAGGTATTATATCTAGAAACAGGAGCACAAAACTGTCCAAAGCAATTTGTTAAAGCAACATGGTTGTTTGTAATAACTACAGTGTTCATGGAAGGATTAAAACTATTTTTTTTTTGTTCTTAGATATATTATTAATAAACTTAATAATTTTACAAAACTGAAAAGAAACTTGAATTGGAAAACTTCAGTTTTATACAGAATGCTTATGGGTATGGGACCTGGAGTAGTGGTACATTCTGAATACATGTATGTTCAATTGCAATCTGAGACATGTTCCATATTATTCATCTTCTGTTCTTATGTTTATTTTATTTTTGAATTTTGTATAAGATTGAATGAATCAAAGAAGTACAAAACTTTAACTTTGTATTTCCCAGTATTTCACACTTTATCGAAATTTGTAGTATTTCCCGGAACGGGAAATACCGGTATTTACCACTGGTAATTCCCACCACTGGTATTTCCCGGCCAACCCTGATTTGAACCGCCTGTCTGTCACTCAAATTGAATTTCAAATATCAAAGTTGTCTAATAGCTGGTCATAAGTAACCGAACAGTTTCACAAATGTCAACAATGCACAGAAAACAAATGCTTTACACACTGATCTCCTTAATATAAAAAACACCATGATTTCAAACTCTAGGGGATTCTTTGACAGTGGTTTGAACATCTTTCATATTCAATCCTGCACCATTACATGTGAATTCTAAATTAAGAATTTTTCGGTCCGCTTATTCCGGAAATGCGCCTATTTCAATATGGCGGACTGCAGTAGTAAACAATATGCTCCGAAAAAAGTTCACGGGAATAGTTACAGGAAAGCTCAGCAGTAAAGGTAGATCAAGTTAATTAGAGCGATTGAGAGATATAACATGTCAACAAACAGGACAGCAATAATAGATCTTTTTTATGAAATCGAATATTCGTATACACATGTCGCAAACGACTTACACCCCTATTCCAACGCAGACGACACGGCTGATGTAGATCATATAATGACATCAAATGGAACGAAGGACGAAGAGTTGTTGAGCTGGAGAACTTAGCAGTCCAGTTTATATGCTTACAGCCACAAGATGAAGGCATTCATTTGCATTTTTACAACGTTGTTGACTCGGTGCTTTATTGTATTAATACATTTGGCCTAAATCAATGTGACTGATGGTACTGTACTGTTTGTGGATTTACCAACACCTTTTCCACGGGAAAGGAATACGACAGAGAGGCCTATAATATCAACTCAGAAGTAGCTCTTGGTAAGTCAAATAAATATCAACATAATGTACATTCCATTTCAAACTTCTGTCATAATTGTAATTCAGCATGAATATAAAACTTCTCCTTAGTAAACTCATAGACTTGGTCAAGTCTCTATGTTTTTTTAATCAAATAATTCTTTGTTCATTTTTGCCTTGTTGTCCTCTGTTCTCCCTCATAGTTAAATGTTTTCAAACATGTTTGACATTATCAAAAAGTATGAAAGAGAGCACTAAAACAAAACTCTTGGGCAAGTCTAGTAAACTCAGTGCATGTAAGGAACTGCCATTTGATTTTTTTTTTTTTTTTTGGGGGGGGGGGTTGGATTATGGGCGTTAGATTATTTATTAACATGCCAGTGAAGGACAGATTATTTATTTTTATTTTCAAGATGATTGGGAACAGATTTTTTTTCAACACTGGAAAAAGTTTGATGAGGTGGTACATATTGAAACTGTTTGCTTGTTGTTTGCTGGTCTGATAAAATTCAATTCTTTATTTTACTACTGCTGCATAGTTAGAATATTGGTCAGGCAGCGTGGACATTTCTCTTGATAAGTCCAGTTTCTGTGTAAGATTTTCTGGTTACATGTAAAAACCGATTTTCCAGTCAACCATAATTAAATTTTGTTTATGTCGGTATATATTTATTTGGTCTTTTTTTTCAGGAAACTTGATGGTGCATTCTGGTATGGGACCATCCCATGTAGTAAATTTTCTCAGCACCTTTAATACTGCACTTATGGTGTCATCACATTGAAGAAAAAGAGATGTCAGCCTCTATTGTGCAACCAGGCCAAGGAAACTTGTTGGATAGCTAGAGACGAAGAATGCTAAACTGGACCAGTTGGAATGTAGTTTTGATGCTGGATAGCAGACCAAGAGGTCTTGCTGTTAGTATAATAGTGATACTGGTAAAAGTCATCATTTGAATTTTGTTATGCCAAATTTGATTAGTGCAGAAAATTGGCAATTTATGGAGTGTAAACTTCTGCAAGTTATACATATATTTATTACATTTTCAACAGTGAAATACTGTGATTTATTTATTGAATAAAAGTGATATTCTCTCACAGAGTGAAAGGATACCAAAATGATATTCTCTCACAGTGTGAAAGGATATCAAAGTAAGTAAAAAAAATAATTTTTGGCCTGTCATAAGACAGAGATATTAACTAACCATCTTGATAGAGCTAAACCTGCAAATTTCTTCCCAAATATGTTGCTAAAATCCATGCTAGCCTATGTAATGTTTTCAATCTCACAACTGCTAAGCTATGACGTCTAAACCGCTCAACTATGACGTCAAGCTTATGACACTGTGTTAAGAAAAGACAGGAGCAAAGGGAAAATCAAAGAAAATGTAATAAACAGAAAATTCAATGTTTTGTAGATGAATATGGAATTTATTTCACTCGTGAGACAGGATTTTTTTTTATATTTTCACTCGTGCTTCGCACTCGTGAAAATATCAAAAAAATCCTGTCCAAATCGTGAAATAAATTCCATATATTCAACTACAAAACATTGAATATCCTCTATATATACATGTTCACTGAAATTCTATATATAGGATAAAGACATTTTGGGTAATATATTTTGATGTGAACACCAGATAATAAATAAATAAATGTTAAATTTTATATTTCAGATAATTTTGACAAGAAAGGTGTATAAGATATATGAATGTGAGGTCCAGACCATTCATGCTGATAATGATTCAACTACTGCAGCTCGACTAAAGAATGACTTTCCATCTCTTCCAAAAAAGCAGGACAAGAATCACTTGATGAAACTGAACTAACATATACTACTTTTCTTGTCAATTTCATATTATCTCTTGTTTGAGAGTTACATCTGAATTGGTAACAGACCATTTCACATACAGACTTTTATTCATTTTAGCTCACCTGAGCTGAAAGCTCAGGTGAGCTTTTCTGATCACATTTTGTGATTTTGCTGTCCGCCCGTCTGTCTGTCTGTAAACTTTTTACATTTTCGACTTCTTCTCCAGAACCACTGGGCCAATTTCAACCAAACTTGCCACAAAGCATCCTTGGGTGAAAGGGGTTCAAGTTTTCTCAAATGAAGGGCCACCCCCTCGTTCAAGGGGAGATAATTAAGAATTAGTGAAAAATGAATAGCATCTTTAAAAATCTTCTTCTCAAGAACCACAGGGCCAGGAAAGGTGAAACTCATGTGGAATCATCCTCAGGTAGTGTAGATTCAAGTTTGTTCAAATCATGACCCCTGGAATAGGGAGGAGCCACAATGGGGAATCAAATTTTTACAAAGGAATATATGGGAATTTTTTTTTTAAAAATCTTCTCATGTACAACAAAGCCATTTGTTATATTGACATGGAAGCATCATCAGGTAGTTTAAAATTCAACCCCCCCCCCCTTAATCTTTTCATTACTGAACTGATCTGTGCTTTTGCCTAGCCAATGTGCTTAGGTGAGCGATGTGGCCCATGGGCTTCTTGTTCATGTATGATATACTCTGTGAATGTAATGGCTGGTGTGGTTATAGACTGCTCCACATGTAGACTTTTTTTTTATTTTTCATGTATAATGTGCTATCTGAGTGTTACATGTATGTCAGATGTGCTAATAGGCTGCTGCAGACTATTCTTTTTCAAAAAAAAATATGCATAATCTACTGTGCAAGTGTTATGTTGGGTTTGGTAAAAGGCCGCTCAACAATAGACTATTCTTTATTATGCATAATCTACTATGTGAGTGAGTGTCATGTTCGTTAATCAGCTGCTCCACATATTCATGTAGACTCTTCATTTTCTTTTAACATATAAAATGTCCTGCATGAAGTTTTAAGTCAAGTGAAGTAATGGGCTGTTCTTATGTTGTCATTTTGTTTTTAATTTTTTTTATATAATTTATGTTTGTCTCAGGTCAAGGTCCCTGTTACAATATATTTTCGTTAGACTAATGGTATTATTCTACCTGCTCGAATATGTTTGATTGAATGAAATTACTTTTGTTCAATTTGAAAGATTGCGGATCATATTTTTTCAATGATATTCTTTTTTTTATTCTATGCAAAAGAATTATGTGTATTGTGCTATGTCAAATGTATTTTTTTTTTCTCAGTATGCATGGCCAAGATGTTTTTTCCAACAAAGGTGCATATATTTGACATGTTAATGCATGCACTTAGGGTGTTTTTGACAATGCAATCCCTACTTCTATTCAAGTGGAATATAATTTAAAATTGACATAAAATAAGGTTTTTGTAGTACCAATTAAATATCTTATTGAGTCACCTTCTTGTTTTGCATTTTTTAGAACAACACCAAATTTGATTCTTATTTCCAATTCTGGAAAATGGGAGGGGGTGGGGGGGGGGGGGGTTTGGACCATTTGGTACCTTTAGTTAATTAGCCCTCAATATGGCAACATTTTTGAGTTGGGAATAGTATTGGACAAATTTTTCACTTAATAACGTTATTTAAAAAGTCTATTTGGAAAGTTTTGTTTTTTTTAGATTTTATATAAGAAAGTATAGAATTTGTTTGCATGAAAGTAATGAAAATTGTTAAGGTTGAAGAGTTTTTGTATGTGTTTTCTTTTAAAATTACATTTCCATTCAAGTAATCTATTTTTGAAATATTAATTTATACTTTAATTTTGTTTAGGAATAATTTTGAAAAAAAAGCACGTATCTAACCATTCATTTTTTATGGATTATTTCAATATTGGATAAACTATGAGTTTTATAGTGAGGAGAGAGGGGAGGTAACTCATCATGTCATTACTCTATGATTTCTCCTAATGTCATATAAATATTTTCATTAATCATTTATTAGTAATTGTTTTGTACTTCTGATTTATTTCTTCAACTGTTTTTTTTTTTAATTTACTTTGCAATTTTTTTTTGATAGCACTTCAATCATTATTCTTATTTTCGCGACGGGAAAACAAAAGGGGGGGGGGGGGTAGTTGTGGACCATTTGGTACCTTTATTAGCCCTCAATGTGACCAAGATTTTTTGAGTGAAGAATGGTAGTGAACAAACCTTTCATATAATGATAAAAAATAAAAATTCTATCGGACAGAATTTTTTTTAGAATTTAAAAAGTGTCAAATTTGTGTGCATGAAAATAGTCAAATTTGTTGAATTAAAAACGTTTTATAAGCACTATTCTCTTAATTTATCTCTGTTCAGACAATCCATTGTTAAAATAAGTTTATAGTATCAAAATTGTTTAAAAATGATTTTAAATACTGAATGCATATTGCATAATAATTTTTTTATGGGTAATATATATGTTGTATTATGATTTTTGGAGTGACGGGAAAGGGAAGGTAACTCATTACCCCCTGGTTCCGTAAATTACCCTCAATGCCATGTTCATATTTCCACTAAAGGTTCATTACACATTCCTTTGCACCATGTGAAAATTTCAGCAAAATCTATTGGGAGATTTTTTTGGGGTCAGGTGTCCTTAGCTACCTTAAAGAAATCAAGCGAAATCAAATCTAAAAACTTCATCTTTCTCATTTCATGTACAATTGGCTGAATTTCACCTTTTTCTCTCCCAGAGTAATGCATTTAAAGAAATCAAGCGAAATCAAATTTAAAACTTCATAATCATATCTTAATTAAACAATCACAATTTACTTGAGGATTGTAATTCATTTCATCTTGTCAGCTTGTTTATCTTTCTCATATCATGTACAATTGGCTGAATTTCACCTTTTTCTCTCCCTGAGTAATGCATTTAAAAAAATCAAGTGAAATCAAATCTAAAAACTTAGTGCAACTTCATAATCATATCTTAATTAAACAATCACAATTTACTTGAAGATTGTAATTAATTTCATCTTGTCAACTTGTTAACTAGACTCAAGTATAAGTACATATTGTTTGAGTTTTTTCTCTATTTTCTGCTTGTATTAATCTATTTATGCTTTTTCTTTGTTTTCTTTTTTGCTTGAAATTTGAATATGAAAAATATGGGGGAAAAAACATATAACTTGACTATGATGACCAGAACAATATCACATTATTTTCAGTTTTACTCTTTTTACTTTTTTAAAAAGAAAATCATTTATTCAGAGAATCTGCAGAAACTTCATCTCAACTCAGATAATGAGTTGTATGTATTTACTGATACCCATGCATAAACATGAAAAACACATGATAAATAATCTTATCATACCTATTTTTTAAATGTAAAATCCTTTATATTGTGATGAGGCAGGCAAAATCAAGCACCATTCTCTGCAATGAAGAATAATAAATGATTAATTTATATTTCATAGCACAGAATAGGTCATACATACAATGTACATTGTTAGTGATGAGTTGGCTTAATTATTATACAATTTAAACAGTAGCCTAAGAAATGATTCTGCATTTATTTATTATAATTGCACTCAAATAAAAAAATAATATAGCAATAACAAACTGCGCAGGTATATTAAGGCAGTACCCAGATCATTTTTCAGCAAATTTAGACTTTTTTCGTAAAAAGTGATATCGATAAATTGGAAAAGCCATATATAAAACATTTACTATTATTATCCATTGTATAGACGTCATTGAGTCTTAGGCTGAAAGAAGCACTCCACTACGACATCATCGCGTGACGTCTATAAATAGAAAAATTGCCTTAACGAAAAAGTGAAAAGTTCAACACTACCCCGGGGATAATTTACTTCTTTTTGTGAAAATAATTATGTAAAAACATCACCAGGTCATGAAAAGTGCTGCTAGAATCCTACTCTCCTGACACAGAAAAAAATATTCCAAAGTTTCGCATGAAACCTTACTAAAATTTTCACAATTTGAACATACGATCAAGGAATTGTCATCAATTCATGTTAACCACACGATTCTAGCAGCACTTTCCAAGTTCTCTAGAATACAAGCTTTCGATACAAACAAAATTTATGTTTCAAAGTATGTGGCGTAGTGTTGAACTTTTGCATCTTTGTTGTTATAGAACGACAGAGGAAAGGCTGATCGGGATGTTAAAACACTGCCTGTGTTCATTATAAGAAAACATGATAAGTATAAATCAGCGTACTTGATTCTTAATCTTTAATTCCTTATGAATCACACATAACAATCACGGTATATGCTTTAAAACTCCAATTTCATATATTTGTTGACATGATTTCTCGTCACGTTTAATTTTCACTCGGCAAATATTTGATCAATAGTTATGACGTCATGGGTTTGGTATTTTACCCCCGTGATAAATACTAAGCTTTTTATACCACCCAAAAAAGACAAGATTTAGTTTATATTATGTTTTTGAATTATTCCATTTACTTTTTGGACCTGAAATTAAACTTCAGATATAGATATTAAGAAATCATTATCTCTAAAGTTCACGACATACAGCTTACTATGACGTCATACTGTATAGGCAAGTAGGATATCTGGGTGCAGCCTTAACATACCCGCGTGAAAAAGGCGTAATACATCTTATTGTTTTAAAACACATTGAATCATGACAAAACTATTTGTAAATTTGTAACTCCCTCCCCTTCCTACACTACCTCTTCTTTCCACATCAGATTTTTGTCTATATTATAATAGAATAAACTTTTGATAGCTGAAGTCATTATAACATTGTTTAAAGGGGAAAATGTATAATATGCATACATGTACAGTGGGTAGTATACTTACACGTGCATGTTCTTGCACCAAACAACTGCGATATCGATCATGTCGATCTGTTCAAGTCCACCGTTGACGGTTCGTGTAGAATTATGCAGACAAACAGAGCACATTTAACACAGTAACATGTTATTGAACTATAAAACAAGTAGGAATAATTAATTATCCAAACATGCTGAAGAAAATAAGGTCTATTGATGTCCGAACTCTTCGTTGTTTACATGCAAAGATTCAGTGACGCAGCTAGGTTAAGGACTCCCATATCTACGTCAGCCTATGCAGAGATTCGGGAAAGCTATTATGACGTCACGTTGAAACAATTCAGATGAATCTCGATGAATAAATACTATCTGTTCATTTTAAAATACACTAAAATACTTTCGTTTCTTATAAATATTATAAAGATAAATGGATGTGCATCTTATCTTGCCAAAATAGCACTTTGAGTATGTAGAATGAAATCCAGCTTGATCTCGCTGTACTTACTGAGATGACGTCATTTCTTAGTTTGACACGCAGTTTCTCTGTACTTGGGGCGTGGATCAAGCTATTATCTTAGGTTGTAAAAATAAAAATAAATACGAAACAAGCTTAATTGGACCAAAATAAATGCATATTCTAATATATATTAATCCATATTTTATTGTCAAACTAAATTGATAATGTGTAGACCTTATATATAGCCGTAGGGAGCACATTTGTACAGTAATGAGCTAGAATGAGGGGTCCAGCCCCTCGAAAATATCAAAAGTTCAACGATATCCGCTTCACTATAAATTCTGAATTTTTAAACACGTGTAGCTATTACACCTACTATTCTGAAAAGTGCTGGGAGCTGGTTGCGCATTGTTTAAATATTCCGTAATGTAACATTATTCCAGTGCTTATTACATCTATGTCTGGAGTTTATAGAAAGACGGCTAAATCTTACATAATTCCCGAACATGAGGAAGTTGCTCCCAGCACTTTTCATGTTAAGGAATTTGTCTTAAACAACACAGAATAAATTTTATAGCGGAAAGATACCCGTATATCGTTGAACTTTTTCGATCTTTGTAGTAGTACATATATGTTCTAATTTTAAACCTGTCGCGTGACAAACAGCTGATGTAAGCGATGTCGTCTTGGCCGAACTCAGCAGAGACCTGATATATACAAGTGCAAACACCACAATTCACATTCATCAAAACTAATGCTGTTAAAAACAAATTAAAATTGTATTCATTTTCTCTGAATATATTAAGGCGTATATTTCATGGGCTTCCTTAACCTAGCTGCGGATCGTTCACTGTTTAATCGTACGCCAAGTTACTCGATGTTAATAATTAATGTGTGTTAAGAAAACAATGTTTATTTTCTATTGTTATTCAATAAATATTTCTTTTGTAAGCCTTTTAAATCTTATTCCGTTTTTGTAATTAGTTCTGAAATATAAATCAACCTTTACTCGAATCTGATTGGCTGTAGGATACAGGATAGGATAGGATAGGATAGGGTAGGGTAGGATTGGATTAACTACTATATGTTTATATCGTGAATCCTAAATCCTGAATCCTATCCAAACCCATCCCATGTCAACTTGTGGGATAGCAGCACTGTATGTATCAATTTTTTTAATTTATGTACGTTTTATCTCCGGAAATTACTTTACGAAATTGAGTTCAATCGTTCGTCGATTCTTTCGACTTCACACGAATTCAATTCAAATCATTATTCTCATTGTTTAGGCAAACAGCTTTTGATTACGTTTTCAACATGTCAATCAAAAGTAATCCAAAATTCAAACTCCTGAAAAAACAACATCAAAAATCAATCAAAACTAAACACCGTGTTTCAAATTTATAGACCTACTTAGAGTGTGACATTATACCTAAAGGTTTCCAGATTAATGTCACGCCTAACATAGGGCCAATCTCCAAACGCTTTCAAGAACGCTGGGAATGTATTACAAGGAGGTGTTCTAGACAATTGATGTCACTCTGTCTTTCTTGGAATATCCACAAGTTAGGACAATTTGAGAGAGATATCACGTCCTTAGAATCATCCCTCGCTGATAGCATGTCCCAAGCTAACATTGATGAAGCCCATAATATTATTTCCACCTACAATATGGTCCTAATTAATGATCTCAACAAGACTCAAAAGAAGAAAATTCTCCGAGACAATGTTCCACAGATCACAAACAACCGGTCAGAGGTCAGAGTTAACCAATCACGTGAACGCCGCTCTAACGCTTCAAGCGGGAAAAAAATCACGGGGGACGGACCCTTACAAATTCCTGACGTCTGTCCAGTGCTCAATAAATCTAGTGTTCCTTTCTCCGAATCGGAGAGCTCACTTCTTTCTATGGGGCTGAATTTCCGTCCCACGCCACATGAGGTCGATGAAAAACAAGTCAGAGAGGACACCCGAGCATTCTTTCGGAGACTTCGACTGAAGGAGCACTTCTCTAGAAAAGACTCCGATGATGATTCATACGACTCTTCCCAGCCAGAGTTGCACAACCTAGAGAAACACAAATTCGATCGGCCCAAAAGCAAATGGGAACCTGCACCGGGCAAATGCGAATCCCTTGAGTCGTACATTGACGCCGTTGAGTCAGACATTGAGAAACTCATTTCCATGCCAGACAAGGCCCCGGCAATTTAAATATGGAAGAAAGATCCGCCTTACAGTCATTAAAGAGTCGGGATGACATTGTGATCAAGAAAGAAGTCAAAGACTCTACAGTAGTAGTACTTGACAAAGAGACTTACATAACGGAGGCCCATAGACAACTCTCAGACGAACGTTTCTATAAGAAACTTGACTCTGACCCTACTAAAGAATTCTCCGTCGCTATCACCAAAACTCTTGATGAAATATTTGAAAATAACGAGATTGGTATAAACGTCTATGAGACACTCAATCCTATTGACTGTAGACCAGGGCAAGTTTCCTGCTTCCTAAGATACATAAAAGAGGCATGCCAGGTCGCACTATAGTTAGTGCAATCAGACACCCCACGGAGAAAATTTCTGAATACATTGATTTGCATCTCCGTCCACATGTATAACATTTGCCACCCTATCTCACGCACACTACAGACTATATCAACAAGACGCCCTCGACTGGTCTTCCAGATCATACCCTTCTCGAGACTATGGACGTTACCTCTCTGGACACCAACATTCCGCACGATGAGGGTATCGAGGCCTGTAGAGAAGTCTGGGACAGTGGATCAATACAAACTCCTTCCAGTGAGTCCCTTGTCAAGCTCTTTGAACATGTTCTCAAATGTAACAATTTTATGTTTAATGGTGAACAATACCTGCAGGTTAATGGCACTGTTATGGGCACAAGAATGGCCCCGATTTATGTTAATATTTTCATGGGCAAACTTGAAAGCAACCTGTTACTTCTAGCACCATTTAGGCCCTTAGCTAGTTGCGTTTCATTGACGAAATAGAGATTCCCACCTATATCTCATGCCGACTAGCTGTCATCCCCCACACACATTCAAGAGTGTGTCTAAGGATCTGGCTACCAGCATTCGTCGCATCTGTTCATCCCCTGCCTTATATCAAGAACGGAGCAGTCTCCTAAAGTCCCATTTAAGCAATAGAGGCTAGAAAGCCCACAAGGTACAAACTGCTATTGATGAGATCAGGACACGTCAGACAAAACCTGTTACTCTATAAGAAGAATGATAATAGCAGCAGGGTCCCTCTGGTAACCACATACCATCCAGTCCTTAAAAATCTCAGCGGTATTTCAAAAAACAACCTGCCAATTCTCCACTCTAATAAAAAAAAATGGCAGAAGTCTTTAAGGAACTTCCATTGACTGCATACAGGCGCCCGAGAAACTTAAACGACATGGTAGTAAGAACCAGATTGGACTATCCATTACCTAACGGAAGCGTTAGAGCTGACATGAGATGTCTTCTCTGTAAGCACAGCTCTGACACAGACAGCTTTAACAGCCTTGTTACAGCCTAGGGAATTTGTCCTGTCAAACAGACAACTGCATATATCTCATCAGTTGTAAAGTTTGTTCCAAACAGTACGTTGTGGAAACGGAGATCTCCGCAGGAGAATCAATAATCACCTTTCGACAATTAAGACAACGAAACTTAATGAACCCGTTGGGGAACATTTTAACCTTAAAGGTCATAAATGGCAGTAGTATTTAACATAATCCGAAATGGACCGATGCTCAGAGAAAAGGCAGGGAAAAGTTCTGGATGCACAGACTGAAATCATTCCGCACTAATGGTGTCAACAAACTAAATGACTTCACCAGGATGAACGTGAACTAGACCCAATTCCTGATGGTAACAAACAACTTTATTCTCTCTATATAGTGTTAACTTTACCGTTAATTCGCATTATTAATTCTGGAACAACCCACATGCAAAGAGCTGGGTACGTTAAGACCGATTTACGGCCCTGTAAAATCGGCAAAAATAAAACGCACGATTACATTCTATCAATTGTATCAATTAACTGTTAAGGTTTCCCTGTGTGTGAAATAGGAATAAATTTTTCTCAACTCACGTGCCCTTTCATTTATATAATGTTCAAACCCGGTCTAATATTCCGGAATTCCCCCATTTTGGACGTTTTCCTCCTCTTCAAGTCTATATTTCGATATGGCCGCATCCGAGTATGTATGCGAAACTTTGCAGAAAGAACAAATACACTACGAGATTTAATATTAAAGAGAAAAAATAACTTTACAAACGTGCGACCACATCCGTATTTACAAAAAACTGACGTAAAAAATGCTGCATTTTTGTAAAGACGTCACCTTTTCTCCACATTCAAATCTATATTTTTAAAGAAATTAATTGTTTAATTCTATATCTGAAGGCTTAATTATTTTTATTGTCTTTTAAATTCAATTCTGAAAAAAAAAATTAATTTAATACAATTTTTTATGCAAATGAAAACCATATGAACCTTTCTCAGTGAAATTTACTATGGGACATTACATGTAAATTAGTGACGGAATGCATTGAAAAAAATGACGTCACAAAGAGCAATCATGTTGAAAATATTTACTTGCAACAAATTCTTCAGTCTTCACAAATATGATAAATATTCAATCAATATTAAAAAGTAATTTAACGACATAAGTTTGGATGGTTCAGACAATCAATTTACATTTAACACTACATGTACCTCCAATTAAAACGCGCGTCTCCTTCATAGTGGACATTGACTTTATTTGACTTCAAGAAAAGATTATTTTTAACATTTCTATTGAAAATCATCAGCTTTCTTACGTATGTTTTATTCGTTTTCAATTTATATTTGTCTGGGATTCATGAATGTCAAAAGACAATAGCTAATGATTGGGAAAGGGGGAGGTAGATGGGAAGCTTGGCGTATAGCAGTCACCATTTAAACATTTCTTTTCAAAACTTGTTATCCTTGTCACTGTATTGTTGCAGATTTTTATTTGACAAATTAAAATTAATTATGTCAGAAAGGATTCTAGTGTTTTATCGCATAATCAGGAAGTGTTTTATATATGACTGAATACTTCTAAATCTGCCACTGCCGACCTACAGTTACTTATTGAAGGTCTGCAGCTGGGAATGGAAAAGTTCTTATTTACACATACATTTATCATGCTGATCGGAATATTGACATCATTGTTTTCAAGTAAAATCGGGTTTAATTTATAATTTACAAGGAATTTTAGATATTTATGTTGACAAGTTTATAAGGCTTGAAAAAGGTATACAGTGGTGTACTCTTTCGGCATTTTTTAAGTGAAACACAATCAACCTTCTTATTGTCTATAAATAAAGATTATCTGTTCCCAGTTCTGTAAGGAATACAAACACGATCTTGCATTACTTGTCGACAAGACACCTCCCTTTCCGCTCCATAATCGATGATTTAACTCATTATTTTTTTTTTTCAGAAATTGATTTCCTAATACATTTTTAACGCATTCCATGTCTTGAAATGAAAAAACAAGAGAAAAAAAGATTGCTCTATAGATATTTATCTGTATAAAAAAACGAATGTACATATAAACTACATGTACACTATTGTTAATCTTGAAGTAAGCGAATATTTTTAAAAGGATTTTATCCAGATTATCCATGAAATAATATTAATATATTTCATATAGGAAAGATGTTTAGTATTCCAATAGATGTTCATCGGGGCTGGAGGAGCGTCCTGTCCAATATCACCTCTGTGAAAACGGCCGTGCACATTATCGCTAAATTTCAAAGATTCAACGTCCGTCTATGATGATTATCCGTTCCAGAAAAAAACATATTAAAAGTATTTTATCGTTACTACAAGGACAAATGCACAGAATTGCGAAGGAAATGCCCCAGAGAGTTAATGTATCCAAAGGAAGTGATAAAATTATCATTGTCACCGAAATTTATCAAATATCTTACCTACGGTTGTGTAACATGTAAACATAGGGAGGAGTTCTAAAGATGAAATATATGGAGATAACGAGCGGTATTCAAGCTCAAAAGTCCATTAAACAAACAAAATAGGAGCAGAGCAAACAAAGACCTAGAAATTCTTTATCTATTTTAATGCAGTTTTTGTCTTAGTAGATGACTAGATGAATCGTCCCGCAATTCATGTCAGCAGTTTGTCAGGTATATTTTTAAAGATTTTTTTTATCAGACACTAATATGTAAAAGAAACATAATCAAGCTAGTATTATAATCCGGGAATGGCAAGGATAACTCTATAAAGAAGCAATGTGACGTGTTTTGCGTATTGTTCCAAGTAACAAAATAACATCAGATTTCGCATAATTTGATAACTGAACTAGAAATAAAATCTCTATGTAGCTTATAAAAAGGGACGTAAAAGTGAATTTTGATTCTTCTATGTGAGTGTTCTGTTATTCTGCATTTTGATTATTTGTATTTTGTCTATGTAAATAGAAGTGTGGGGGGGGGGGGGGGGTTCTGATAATCAAGTTATACATGTACTGTAATGAGTACCAATAAAAAAATTATATCAAGAATTTGATTTAAAACTAAATACATCCCTTTCAAATTTCATTTGGCTCCTCACTCGACGGTGACCGTTGATCGATCTTTTACTGATCGATGAAATATATGGCGATAACGAACAGTATTCAAGCTCAAAAGTCCATTAAACAATACAAAATAGGAGCAGAGCAAACACGGACCTCCAAACATCAGAGGTGGGATCAGGTGCCATGGAGGAGTGAGCATCCCCTGCCGACCGGTCACACCCTCCGTGTGCTCCTTGTCATGATCGGGAAATAACGGAAAAATCCGTAGACAATTCAGTGTGTAAATAATGGCCTAACAATTAGTATGAAAAACGTCAGTCAGCATTTGACTCAATGATAAATTGTATTTGCTGACAAGGTCATTGTATCGACCATAGAACTTACGAAATGATGACTTTAAACGAGACAGCTGATATTCTTGTTTCATCAACTTATTTGTCAATAATTTACCTCGTTTTAGAAATTGTACATACGTAGAGCATGCTCTTGCGTATCGAATCAACTGAGAGATATATACCCCGTATGCAGGTGATGAAGGTATATTGCTGCATAAGTAAGGGAAATTGACGATTGAAAAGTTAAAGTCATCACGTTTATCATAAAGCTTGGTTGATTACCATTAACGTCTTTTTCAAGTAAAATATCCAAATATGAAACAGTTGTGTCAGACTCTGTGGTATCTTTTATCTCAAGTTCACCAGGATATATCGTATCGACATAAGAATGGAAATAGCCATTGTTAATTGACAATACATCGTCGATATATCTAAATGTCGAGTTGAAGGCCACAGCAAGTGTTTTCTTCTTTTCACGTACAAGATTTTGGACTAATTCTGCTTCATATGAATACAAAAAAAGGTCTGCTAGTAACGGGGCGCAATTGGTACCCATGGGAATTCCAATAGATTGTTGGAAGACCTGGTCTCCAAAAACCACATAGATATTGTCAATCAGAAACTCAAGCATCTTTTTAATGTCAACTTCAGAGAACTTGTGTGTACTATCAGAATGTTTTTAACAAGATAATTTTGCAATATATCAATGCAAGTGTCTGCCTTTTCATGCTGCATTGCTTTGAAGACGACATGCGCATATTTTCATAGCTGACGTGGATAAACTCTAAATGTAAATCATACACATAGTATTATATCCTTATTTTTATAACTTTTAGTTTTAAGGAATTATGCCCGTCAGAGTGTACTACAAGCTTCTGAATCCATTCCCGAGAATTCGTGTGTATTTCTTGTCGAATTCACTACACAGATTTAGGCATATAATTTTTTTATTTTGTTAATCAAATAATGAGTATGTACATGCAAAGTACTGTGTTTGTCTCTAAAATTAAATTATTAGCATTGGCTATATAAAATATTTTGTTCATCGAAAAGTGGATCTAAACAAATCGCACACCCTTTTTCTAAAACCTTCGGAGATTCACAGTTTTTATTTGAAGCAAAATTTTTCAAGGTCTGTAACGCAAGTCATGATAAGGCCATTCCATTTTTTTTCTATGTGCAGTGTACGCGGACAAACAAACACAAATTAAAATTGATAAATACAAAGCTTTGAAACACAAAGTTAACTCAAATTAAAATCAACATGCACATATGAATCTCTGAAATGCATTTTACTCTTTTGGGATTGAGATCTCTTTTTTAAGAGGTGTATTATTTTTTTATTTCAATAAACTAGTAGTTTAACTAAGTTTTATGGCGAGGAGAGGTCTCAAATGATAATAAGAAATTCTAGGACTGTTTTGAAAATGCTGCGTTTTCCCCCTTTTGGTTTGTGTGTTTTCTCGGATAGGAAGATAGGTTTTCGAATTTCGGATGGACGCTAAACAAAGAAAAAACTTGGAATGGCCTCATCAATCAGAACTCTATAACCGGTCTCATCTTGTGGTTTTAACATAGAAAGTGATTGTGTGTAGGTATATTGGGGATTATTCCTGGAAAGTGTATTTTACATGAACCATGCAGTAAAGTGGATCCACTGGAATGAATAAATAACGATCTATAAAAGAAATCCAAACATCAGAGAAAAAAAATTTAACGCAGTTTAAGACACCTCGTAACCCCGTAATAGTGAGTAATTTATACGTTTATCCAAAAAAAAAAAAAAAAAAAAAAAAAAAAAAGAAAAAAGAAAATAAGCCATTTGTTGTTAAAAAGGGGAGTGGTGTTGGTGGCTTTTTTATTGCCAAAAATCCAATTTTGAGTACTTTATATGGGACGTTCCAATTTTCTTTTTAATATTGATTCATGTATCTTTTATCTAATTTAATGTAACTTCATAGACAATGCGGAAAATGATTGAAGAAATCATTTTTACATAAAGAAATGATAAATTAGATACGAGCACAATTTTAAAAGAAGTACTACCTTGTCTCGTCTGTATGGATGAATCAAGCTTCATTACTTGTCTGGTGAAATGGTTTGTAATAAAATTATATTTTCCTTTAAATTATTATACTCCTTCCAGCTATTAAAGATACATTACGATGAATTGAAATAAAACTTCAAAATTGTTTTCTGGAACATAAGGCAGGTTAAAGTAAATAGTTTCCGGTTCAGAGAATTTACAGATTTCTTTTAACGTAACGTTAAAATCAGTAACGCTGTGATGACGTTATCACGTCAAAATTTGTAATTTCTAAAGAAAACTCCCCATTTTTCAGAAAAACGGTTTGTGATAATTAAAAAAAAAAATAAAATGATTTTGAAAAGACACATCGTAGGCATGTTTGTAAAAAACTGAAATCAAATTTGGAGACAGGGCCGCTCTGTTATACGTGTCGTACCCAGTTCTTTACTGCTTACATTTTTGTTTATTATTACATTTTTGTTCATTATTTCTTTTATCCGATTTAGTCCTAAAACATTTCCAAATGTATAATATATCCAAATTCATATTGTAAAATTTCCCGTCCATATTATCTTTCTTTGGTTTCTTTTTATCATGTATAGTTACGCCATGTTGAGAGAATGAGACAGTGTACGATTTACTACTTGGTGTAATTACTTAGCGATAATTAATTCGTTCAATTATGTAAATCACACTTCACCAGTAAACTTCAATTTGAACATATAACATTGTAAATACATAGTGTTTGGTAGTTTAGTAGTAGTGCAAGTATTTTTTTTTTTTTTTCCCCTTTGTTTTTATGACTTCTTAACTTTTTTCTTTGTCCTGAGGATTTGACAATTTGATAATTTCTATTGTTCGTGTCGTTGGACATTTTAGTGCTCTCTCTCTCTCTCTCTCTCTCTCTCTCTCTCTCTCTATATATATATATATATATATATACCATGACGACACCGTTCGTCGAAATCGAAAACCAATGCATGCAATTTTGTATCTTAGTGCAATCTACTTGTACGTTCAATCATTATTGAAATAGGACTAAAATTGTAGGAGGGATAGCATTTTGAAAGGATTTTACAGTATATTTCTATAGACAAATAGACAGCCGTAGGACGACAGTTACCTTACGATTGCATAAGCCCTCCTGGTCTGACCAGTAGATTAAAAAACGCACAACAGGTATATCTATTATACAGAGAAATTTTTGATTCATTTCCTATACATATTTAGCATCCACGACATGTTATTGCTCGTGCATATTATGAAGTCATATTATGATGTGATTGTTCTTTACTACTCGAGGCAATAAAACACATCGACAAATTAAACAACTTCGGTGCAACGGAATACCATATTTTAATTTTACATAAAATCTATATAATGCATAAAAGAATACTTTAGATTAATAAAATTACTGCAGAAAAATCCTATGCGCTGGCTCATTTGATCGGAATTTCAGGAAGCATACACCGGACTGTGTCTTTTTACGCTGTTTCAACTTAAAACTTTACAAATGGTAATTAAACAATTGAACTGTTAATGTTTGTGCAGCAATACTATCGATCCTTGATAAAATAGGATACGCCCTTGCAACTAAGCTTTTTGTTGATGTTCTTTATAATCTTGTGCAGTAGAGAACAATGACGTCACGATATGACGTCATAATATGTACTGTTTTTTTTATGTCCTGGGTAGCAAGAATGTATTAGTGACTTTCAACTTTCACCCAATGCTAGGTAAAGCCGTTAGGCATTTCAATGAGTTCCATTGCATATAAACGCCTTTACCTATAGTCTTAACTCACTTGCTTATTAATTTTTATTTGAAGACGAAAGAAAAGACACACAGAGTCTCCCACAGCTGTTTCATATCTAGATATTTTACTGACTATAGACGATTTTGGTCAACTAACACCGAAACTTTATGGCAAAGGGAATGACTTGAGGTTTTTCAAAGTTTATTTCCTTTTTTGCCCTTGCTTTCACATTTACCCTTAAACTGTATTTTTTTTTTTTTTTTTGTTCTTAGACTGAAGGAATTTAAAGTGCATCAAGGGGGCCTTTCTCGGAAAAGTTTTTGCGCGAATATCTTTTTTTATCTTATATGAAGTTGCGTAATGTTATTCAATCAACAAGAGACAATAACAAATTCTACTTTAAAAATAAATTTTTTGACAATTCTCCAATTTGTGACACATGCATAGGTACCTATGCATGCCCTCGCCCAACTCAAAGAAATTTGGTTACGGAAGTAAGTAATTCTAATAATAATAAGTAATCAAGAAACACTGAAGTAAAAATAGTAAGTGATAGGTGGAAAAATCTTCGGAATTAATAATAATTATAAAAAATAACTAATTTCTGTGGGTTAAAAAGGTTTTAATTCGGGCCGTAATTAGTCAGTCGGTGGGGAGAGGGCAATCAAAGAATTTTTTCCCGAGGACATGCGTATTTTTTTTTTTTTTTTTTTTTTATTTTTAAATGTTCGGTCTTTCTGACCGTTTTTACTCTGAAAATTTTTACAATTTGCCCTAAACTGCTATATTTTATGTTTAAAAAACATTTTTTTTTTTATTTCTTGGATGAATGATGTGTAAAAATAAAATTATAGCAGGGGCGAATACATGTATGTCTGAGGCGCAGAAACGTTTAATGCAAGCGTTTGTAGACTGAAAAGGTCCTGGATTTTAACTCTCCTACATGTGCAATCGGCAGATGGAGTGCTGATTCAAAAAAAAAAAAAAAAAAAAAAAAAAAAAAAAAAAATAGTAGTGGGAGTCCCTTGTATAAGTGAAATATTTTTGAGGTTGATCTCTTAAAATTTCACAAGTTGGCACACAAAACTTCATTAAGTTTTAAAAAGCTAATTCATTTAATTCAATTTTATGATTTTCAGAATATAATATTGAACGGAATTTGGAAGGAGGAATGACGCCTAATAAATAAACTAGATGATTAAATTGATCGATTATAATCTTGTAAGCTCATAGATATGAATGAAATGAATACACTTTTAAATTGATTTCTATTAATCGAAAATCGACGGTCAGCCTGAGATTTGGCTTTACTGTGTACGTATCTTAAGCACTGGGGCAGAACAGGGTACTACTTGTATATTCCAGGTAAGTTGTAGTGGTCAGTGTAACAATGGGCAGTAATTACCTATTGTTCTTCGTCTGCGACCACCAGTGTTAATGTAGTAAACACACTTGGAGAAGGAAAAATCTTCATGGACGCACAAAAGATTTACCTTGTTATAGATTTTGTTGACAAATCAAATTGATACTAGAAAAACATCATGTGAAATAGGAGACAGTACTGAAATAATAAAAAAAAAAAAAAGTTATGAACAAATTCAATTAAACATACATTAACTTAAAGGTCTATTTATTTTTATTCACTCAGATCTCCTCTCAGTATTTTTAAATACTCATTTGCTAGTTTTACTTATATTTCTTGAGAAATAGTATAAGGGGGAATGAGGGGCTTACTTCAAGCACTACTGGACGAAAAAATGGCTGAAAATCCCTAATTTTACTGATGATATTTGATAATTACTGATACTGTGCTGTTCTTGCTAATAAATACTGATATCCACTGATATTTTTACTGTTGTTGCTGATAATTTTAATTGTTTCTGATAAATACCGATAATTTCTGTCGTCTTTCCTATTGAGTCTGATAAATACTGTTGCTGTGCTGTCGATGCTGAGATTTGCTGAGAAGTTGCTAAAATAGAGCTTATGGCTATTAAACTTTCTTCAATCTTTACTTTCTTTTTATATAATTTAACAACAACATTTTCATATTTCTTTAAATTTACTGTTTGTGGCAAAAATTATGACATTGATCTCAATTACAATACGGTTGTGAAAATTTTGACAATTAAAATTAAATTAAATGATTAAATGAAATCGTCAGCGTATGGGCAAATGTTTTCCAAGATGAAAATAGTATGTCTGTAAGCAGAATAAATGGAATTTTTCTTTTGCATGAAGATTTCATTTTAACATACAGTCACTGTAATACTATAGAACATTTAAACCATTTTTTTAAAAAAGGATTGATCGCTCTCTCCCGATTCAAAGAAATTTGGGTAAGGAGGTCGGTGTTTTTTTCATTCAAAAACATTGGAAATAGTCATTAATGGATGGAAAAAAATCGGGATAAAAAATGTTTCCTGCAGGTTAGAAAAAATTTGATTCGGACCGTTTTTATCACTCGGTCAAGAGAGGACAAACAATCATTTTCTTTTTTAAGATGGCCTTACATGTAGGTATACTTTTTCTCTTTTCCAAAGAAATGTATTTTGTTTATTTTTTAAAAGTTAGGTCTTTCTGATCTTATTTTCCCCCCAAAACTGATAAATTTTATGCTTTTAAGAAAAAATGATTAAATGATGAAAACACGGGTGAATATGTTCAGTCTGGAGGCACTTACTTTTTTAATGAACGTAATGCAAGCGTTTATAGATCGTAGATCGTCAAAGAATATAACTCTGCAACATGTACATACAAATGCAACTGGCATATGGGGGCTGATTAAAAATCAGTTGTCAGAATCCCTAGAGTAAGTGCAATGGTATACACGTGTACATGTAATTTTTATGTTCTCTTACAATTTCAAAAATCAGCACACTAAACATTTTTATTCAATAAGTTTTAAAAATCTCATGATTGTGTAATTACATATAACGTACTAACAAATAAAGAAAGACACGTATTTAATTGATTGAAAATCACACTGCATAATATTTCTATTGTACAGATGGCTTAAAAAAAATAAAATTAAAATTGAAAAAAAAAACAACGATAGATAGAAAGTTTGATACCACAAAATGATATTGAAAAAAAAAACGCGAGGAGGACATAAATTATAGAACTAGAGCGCACTAGCTAAAGGAGATAATTCAACAAATTAAAGATGATTAAATCTTATTTTTTGAACCTGTCACATTCTTTATTTAAAGGGCATAGTATATGTTACATGAATATATTTTTGTGCGAAATATATAATACTATACCTTGTTAAAAGGAGAATTGTGCGTAAAAGGAGGTGGGTTGGGGGGGGGGGGATTCTCAACTACTGGAGCATTGATAATTCCAACCATTGACTGTATTAAAGATGCCTCCTAAAAACTTTTTACGACGGTACAAATACACGTGGAAAAATATGAGATGGGATTTAACTTTTTTTTAAAACCTTTGTGAAAAAACTTTTTTTAAAAAAAGTACATTGGTAGAGTTACCACTGCATGATCAACACCATTTCTCCCTTAGATATTGACAACTAAGGAGAAATATAAAGATAAATGAAAACCTAAACATTTATGGTCTAATTTTAACATTAAGGTGTAAAAATAATAATAATAATTAAAAAAAAATGAATAATGAAATATGAAAACAAATAATTCATGTTACTTTCCCATTTCGACTCTAACTACTAGTAAGTAGACTGTAATAAATATATTGACAAAATACTCTCTTTTAATGAACTATATGGAGATAACGAACAGTATTCAAGCTCAAAAGTCCATTAAACAATACAAAATAGGAGCAGAGCAAACACGGACCTCCAAACATCAGAGGTGGGATCAGGTGCCATGGAGGAGTGAGCATCCCCTGCCGACCGGTCACACCCTCCGTGTGCTCCTTGTCATGATCGGGAAATAACGGAAAAATCCGTCGACAATTCAGTGTGTAAATAATGGCCTAACAATAGTATGAAAAACGTCAGTCAGCATTTGACTCAATGATAAATTGTATTTGCTGACAAGGTCATTGTATCGACCATAGAACTTACGAAATAATGACTTTAAACGAGACAGCTGATATTCTTGTTTCATCAACTTATTTGTCAATAATTTACCTCGTTTAAAACAATTTATTATCACTCAGGCGTTTTTAGCACTTTTCAGCTCAAGAACAATGACCACAGTAATTATATCAGTAAATCTCAGCATCAACAGCACAGCAACAGTATTTATCAGTATTTATCAGACTCAACAGTAAAGACGACAGTAATTATCGGTATTTATCAGAAACCACTAAAATTATCAGCAACAACAGTAATAATAACAGTAAATGTCAGTATTTATTAGCAAGAACAGCACAGTGTCAGTAATTATCAATAATTATCAGTAAAATTTGGGATTCTCAGAAATTTTTTTTCGTCCAGTAGCGAAGTCGGAATCTGTTTGGCCTGTTAAAAGGAGACAAGAAATTAATAAAGAATATCTCGACTTAATCTTATTATAAATTACTTTATGTGTACTTAAAATAGCGGGCTTCATATTTTAGCGGCTTTGGCGGCGTCCAACAATGCGCTAAGTCATGAATACCGCTAATAAATTATTTATAAATACACTATATGGCAAGATTGTGTGTAGCACTAATTCATGAATACACCAACAACTCAATATGCAGTGATTGCGCTAAATTTTGAATATGCCAATTTATGTACACGTACAGTATGTTTTGCAACATATGTATATTACAAATAAAGATCACTTAATTAGTGAAAGCAGTCTGTAATGATATTAGTATCAACTGTTCACACCGATTCAGAAATGGGGAAATTCCACGTCGCTGAATCCGAAAAAAAAAATCTGTTATAAATTATGAATGTCAATAACATGTTGATCGCACTCATGAATAAATGTCCCAGTTAAGAATTTTGTTTTAATTCATGTATATAATAAATACGTGATCATTATAACTAAAGTAACAAAGATTTTAGAATCAACCTAGCACCAATCAGCTCAGTTGACAGCAATTAACCCCAATTTCCGTCAAAATGGGAACTAATTGCAAAATTTTCCAAACTTAATTTTTATCAATCTACAAGATAATCTGAATAAACAATAAGAATGTATGTTGTTATTTACATACAACATGTATGTTGATATAATTTCTCATGTTATCCTAAATAAAAATCATGGAATATTTTTTAAATGTATTTAGAATGCATTTAGAGGAAACTATGGTAAAATGAAAGCGAAAAGATTCTGCAAGACTTTCCTTTGGATACCAACAACTTTGACCCTTTCACTTTGACGTTTGACTTACCTTAAAAAATAACCTTGGCCATAACATTTAAGCATTTTATGCTAGGGCTTTTATACTTCACGTACATGTGTATCACTTGTGACAAGACCTTCCCTTTAGGGACCATTTGACCTTGATCTTGACATTTTACTTACGTTTGAAAACTTTAACCTTCGGCATAACTTTTCAAAGCTTGGTGCTAGGGTTTTTATGTTTCACAGGTATATTCCTCGAGAAAAGACCTGATCTGGAGTTTGACTTGGAATTGAGAAACTTTAACCATCGCCATAAGTTGCCATACATTGGCATCAGTGTTTCAAAAACACATCTTTTTTTATGCCTCCGTATCGAAGATTCGGGTATATAGTTTTTGCCCTGTCCGTCCGTCTGTCTGTCTATCTGTTTGTCTGTTTGTCCATAAAAAAAACTTTAACATTGCCTATAACTTTTGATTGGTTGGTGCTATGGCTTTCATATATCACATGTGTATTACTTGTGACAAGACCTTTCTTTGGGTACCATTATTTTTGACCTTGGAGTTTGATCCAGTTTTGCAAAATTTTGCCGAACTTTCATCTTGGCCATAGCTTTTGAACAGTTGTTGCTAGGGCTATCATGCTTCACATTTGTTATCCTCGTGACCATTCCTTACGTGGAATACCAACAACTTTGACCCTTTGATCTTCACCTTGGACTTTTGACCTACTTTTGAAAAAACTTTAACCTTGGCCATAACTTTTGAACGGTTGGTGTTAGGGCTTTCATACTTTACTTATGTAATCCTTGTGACAAGTCCTTTATTTGGATTTCAACAAATTTGATCCTCTGACCTTGACCTTGGATTTTGACTTACTTTTGGGAAACTTTAACCTTGGACATGACTTTTGAAAGAAAGTGCTTTCCTATTCAACATGCCTATTCCTTGTGACAAGACTTTCCTTTGGATTCCAACAATTGTAATCCATTGACTTTAACCTTGGAGTTTGACCTACTTTTAGAAAACTTTATCCTTGGCCATAACTTTTGACCGATTGGTGCTACGACTATCATATTTCACATGTGTATTTCGTGTGAGAAGGCCTTTCCTTGGGCACCAAAAATTTTGACCATGTGACCTTGACCTGGAAGTTTTACTTACTTTTGAAAAACTTAAGCCGTGTCCATGGTTCTATTCAATCGTTTAATGCTAGGATGTTCATATTTCACAGGTATATTCCTCGGGACAAGACCTTAAGACCTTACTTTGGATACCAACATATTTGATTTGCATTTGAGAAAGTTTAACCATTGCTATAAGTTGCCATACGGGGACATCAGTGTTTCACAAACACATCTTGTTTTTTCTGCAACCTTTAATTACCATACTAAGAAAGACAAAGAAAGATCTAGACATTGTATATTCACTGGTTGGAAATCACACTTCGTAAGATTTCTAGTAAACTGATGGCTTAAAAAATTAACAGCAAAAAAAAAAAAAAAAAAAAAAAAAGAAAGAAAAAAAAGATAAATAAATATGATAAAATAAAACAAGGAATGACAGAAAGCTTGGTATCACACAATGATATAAAAATATCGCATGGAGGGTATTAATCATAGATTGAACTAGAGTGTAACACATTTTGAAGCTAGAAGATCCAGCTTCAATTCAACAAATTAAAAATGATGAAATTTTATTATTTGAATCCATCACATAATAAGTATATTCTTCATTAAAAGGGCATAGTATATGTTACAGGAATATGTTTTTGTGCGAAATATTCAAAACTGCCTTACAAGGAGAATTGTAAAGGGGGAGGGGGGTCTCAACTATAAGAGCAAACGGAACCTTTTCATACATGTAACTTGTCCATTCTCTACATGAAAATGCAGATTGATAACTGATTAAAAGATTGATAAAGAAAAATAATAATAAAGCAATAAACAAATAAAAAATTGATGAAATGTAAAAAAAATATGTATAATGTAATTTTCTAATTGAGAAGGTTACTAGCAAGTATACTGTAATGAATTTGTTTTTAAAATATACTCTTCTGAAACATTTCATTATTACTCAGGCTATTTAAGCACCTTTTAAACTTAAGAATAATGACCACAGTAATTCTCAGCATCGACAGCACAGCCACAGTGTTTTTCATTAACTTATCAGCAATATCAGTAATAGAGGGCCCGTGAGAGCGAAGCTCTCTCTATAGGTAACAGGTATGTATATAAAATATATTGAATTCTATAGTAAATTATATTTTTATTACAATACTTATGGAACTGAGAACCTTATCGTCAATATGTTCATAGTCTTTTCCATCTTGAATCTTGCGACAAAGTCCCGCATAAACGAGATGTTTGTTAATTATAACTTTAATTCCAATCCTGCGTTAATAAAGTTTCATCGTTTCAAATAATCAAAAACTCCTTTTAGGACATATCCTTGTTAATTTCGTTTTCAACTAAACTGCAATCGTCATAGACCCGACATGTGACGTCATTCATTGACTGAATCAGCGGAAACTGCCGACTTTTAACAACCTGTAATAATTGATATTTCGTATGTGTACACTCTTTTTAAAAATAGATTTGTTCAACTTTTAATAAACCATACTATGTTTTTGGAGAAAAATTATTTTTAAAAATCAGTTTAACAAATTCCAGGGACGTCACTGTCTTGACTTCGTACATGTCCGATATGCACTATGGAGGGGCGGATCTTTCTTTCCACAAAAATCTTACGCGTTTAGGGGAAAAAACTAATTTCTTTGTTAATTAAATTTACTAATTACGAATGTCTTCAGGATTAGTCACAATACAAAACAAGCTAGAAATATAAGAGTATAATTTTCCTCTTGAATAATTAAAAAAAAATGCTTTTGTGGTAAAATATCTTTTTGAAAAGGTCTACTGAATTCTGGCATGGACTCAAGAAGGGGAAGGGAGGGGGTAGGGATTTTGATTTTTTATATATATTTTTTTTAATTCTTGTACCCTAATTGTTTTTGTTTACCAGCTTGTTAATATATACATTTGCAGGTGAGGTCTGTCTCAATTTTGTTGTTTTTGCGAATTTGTTTTTTTTTTCCCCAAAATAATTATCATTTATAAGTGTCAATTATCAGTTTCATGACCTCACCAACAAAAGAAAAATCTTTTAACATGTTTGAAGCTCAAACTACCACATATGACTCTGCTATCTATTTGTAAGTAGATATTTCCTCTGACCAAACACATGTTCCATATTCTAAATACATTTGAACGGATCAATTTTAAAAATGTTGAGGATTTCTAATTTTTGTTTTAAAAAGTAATATTAAAAATATAGAACAGAAAATCTATTCAGCCAGTTGGAACCCATGATGGATTATGATAGTGTATAAAGTCAAAAAATCCTTTGAGAAACACTAAGTTAAACAATGTATGATTGACAGAGAGTTCAGTTTACATGTAACACAGTAACAGTAAATAAATATACACAAACGTATATGACTTCTATGTTGCAGCAAATGAACTGCATACTATAATTGTATATATACCTATACTGTACTGCAAAACACATGGCATGTATAATTTTAATAAAGGTTTCTGTACTAATAAATGAGAATTTACGCATGCACTAGCAGTAAGAGATCGTGGGTTTTTTTTCTTTGTCGTGGTGACAAACTTGGAAATAATGTGAAACTATCAAGCCTAGTGAAAAGAGCTTGTGGCTTATGTGGACAGAGGTATTGTTCACTAACTTTTAAATCCTTTCGGGACTTTTTTTGTGTGTGGATATTTTGAGCCCAAGTCCAGTGATCTGACAGTTTTAGTTTGTTTATTGCCTGTGCAGTCAGTGAGTGATCAGAGAGTTGAGTTCACTAGCTGTGGACTGTGGTTTGTATTTTCAACACAGCGCACATGTCAAAATCTTTTGAACATTTGGCTAAACATTCTTCAGGATCCATTGATTCCAAACCTTCTCCATCTTTAGTGCAAAAAACAAAAAATCCAATCTATCTTCAATGTCTGTTGACACGGATATGGTCAGTCCTAGCCAAAACACTGTCCATCTACCCAAAGTTCCAGTTTCAAGTACCTTACCCTCAGATGGCATTTCCTGGACAATACCAACTAGCATCCCAGGCATTATATATATAAATCTGATGTCGAAGTCCAGCGTTTTGCTCAAGCTGTGCGGGGTATCATTGTGACAGAAGTACAAAATATGAATGATCCCTTAAGAGAACAGATAACTATGCTCCAAAAGGAGAACATGTCACTCAAAAAGGAAAGCGACGATCTTGAGATGCATGGTAGTTGTATAAGGATCGCGGGAATTCCTAAGGAGCAAGAGGATACTGATAATATCATCATAGTTATAACACTAGATAAGAAAATTCACTACAAGACATTCAAACTAGAACTCAACTATACTATAATTCTTTTTTTTCAGTACAGTACGTATTTGTAATAAATTGCCTTTGATGATTCAAAATAATCCACCCCTTTCGAGTCTCAAATTATACTTAACTTCTAGTTTATTTAGAAAACCCAGATATTTCTTTGTTGGAAGTAGGCTTGGTCAAATTTTACATACTAGGAAACTCAGACTGGAATGCAGTTCTTTACACAGAAATATTTGTATTTTTCCACTCTGTTCATGTGGTGAGATTGAAAATATCGATTTTTTTTTTTAATTTTAATCATTTTACAGGAGTGCGAAATAGAATCATTCTTACCTCATACTATAACTGTTGATCAAGGAGTGGTCAAATCTTTCAGAAAGGGAAAACCAAAATATTTTTCTTGTGGTTCAAAACTTTCATATAGTAAAAGATTTTAAAAACAAATTTCTTGATATTTTTTACCTCGAAACATAATTCGGTCTCATCCTTTTCAGTTGAAATTTTGTATGTGATCTGGTATGAATGACTGATGTTAATTTTTACTTTATTTAAAAAATGGAATTTTTGGAGATTTTTCATAAACTTCAATTCCAGTAAACTGTTCACAATATATATGCATACTTTTTTTTTCTTTCCGAGTGTACTATATTAGTTGTCATCTACGTACACTGTACATGTTCTCTCACTTGTTGAATTTGCAGAAAGAAGGATAGAAATAAGCTTCAGGGCTTGTTTCCCAATTCTATTGTATCTATTACTAGTGTGTTTGTAAATTTTTAACTTTGTCAACCTGTCAATAAAATATTGTTTAAACTAAACTGCATACTATAATTGTATATATACCTATACTGTACTGCAAAACACATGACATGTATATTTAAATAAAATTCTCTGTAATAGTAACTGTTCCATTGGTTTAAGAAAACAGAAAATACAGAATCTTCATTTGACATTACCCATTGTTATTCATGTGTATAGGTCAATTTTGTTGAACAGTACTACAAATATAATTGAACTGCGGTTTCTCAAACACTGATATCTGGAATAGTATGGATATCTCAAAGTAAACGGGACGTCCCAATAACTTATTCGTAAAGAAATTAACCCTTTATATATCGAATGCTTGGATATCTCGAACTTTTTTGGTCCCATCTAGTTCGAGGTAACGAAGTTTGACTGTATATTTTTTCAAAGCTTCCGTACATGATAATTAAGATATAACAATAATCTACAATAGGAAGTGTATGTCATTTTCTCTTGAAATAAAATAATTACATGCAGACTTGCTTTTAATTTTGTGAGAATAACCAAAGTATCCTGTTTTTTTTGTTTTTTTTTTTTTTTTGTTTTTTTTTTTTTTTTCATGTTCAGGTATTTTTCAAAAAACGATCCTTTCGAACCGATCCCCCCCCCCGATCCTTTTACTACCCCCCCCCCCCCTCCAGAAAAGAATTAATAGCTCCTCAGGCCAAAAATGTCAAAATTCAAAGCGGCAGACAGTTTGTTCTTTCTTTTTTTAGCAAGTGTTTTGCCTTTTTTCATATCAGTCGTTCAACGGAATGATGATATTGACTGATTCTTAGTTATTTTTTTTCTTTCTTTTTTTCTTTCTTTTTTTGTTCTCTTACACTAACTATGATATTTATTCAACTTTAAATAATGTTATTCTAAACATTTGTTCAAAAGTTAACTCATAAAACACTGTATTAACAAAAAACATTTTGTTTATCTAATAAAAACATCTATCTATTAACATTTATGAAAAGGGAATAACTCAATTTTCTTTTTTAACTTGGAAAAATAGAAAGGATGACTGCACTTAAGGACATACAAAATTTGCGACAAAATAAACTTTCAAAACAAGCATTTTTTCTTTTCATTGCAAGAATGATCAACATCTAATTTACAACTTTATGTAATTACGTTTTATAAAAATGTGCATTTACAAAGTTCGAATCTGTTTTCAAAGGCAGGGGTCATCACAATTTCTTGAATCTCCGTTCGATAGTAAGGATGCCCACTGTTTAAGTGACTTTATACATAGTCAGCGCATGTTTGTCTTTTGTTCTACGTTTAACAGTGGTTGTATATTTGCATAAATAATATTATTATTCCTCATTATAATTATTCTATACAACGCGTTATCTGATTGGTTCTAGATTATCACGTGACAAGGCCATATAACTTTATACTTCCCTGTCGTCGTCATGCTTTTCATCATATTCAACCTCTTCGGAGAGCTAGTGCATTTTCCCGCAACAGTTATCGATAGTAGAACGAAAACTCCCGAAAGTAGTAGACGTCACAATAGCCTGGTTCACGTCACAAAATTGCTGATGGAAACACTATGTTAAAATTGAAAGTGAATTTAAGAGCAGTATCGAATTCGAAAGTGCATGTTTATTTTTAATTTTTTTCTTCTTGTTTCGGTGTAATAAACAATTGATTGCATGAATGTTCAGGAAACGTGAAGATTTATTCAGCCAAGAAATATCATATTCCCCTTGGGCGATTTTTCTTGGCTGAGTAAATCTTTATATTTCACTCACGACAAACATGCACTCATGGTTAAAAAAGAAAAAAAAATGCTTCTTCTTACTTTCGCTTTCTGTGTTGTAACCAGTATTTGTGACATGTTGAAAATTATAATTCATCACGTGATTTGTTACCTCAGAATACTTTGGGAATACTAAATTCCGTCACGTGACTTGTAAGGTTGTTTTGTGCTAACTAGGACATTGTGTTCGAACATTAAAGTCATTTGGCATTGATAAAAAATCTACTTTAATCACATTGACGTGTTTATATTGTTAATTTCGATTTGAAACCTTTGTCAAAAGTGTATTTGTACCGTACAGAATGAAGAGGGAGATTGGAAAGAGCAATCACGTTTTTTTTTTAATCATGTCATTGCTATTCTAAGTCTAATTTTTAGACCCATTCTTACAATGTTAGCCCCACTTCTCGTGCATATCTAATGATAAATCAAGGGCAGGTGGGCGTAAATTCACTATATTTGGAAAGACGATGTTGGTGTCAATTTCGGTAACATCAAAATGACGTTAGATTACGTGACGTTAGAAAATTAATGTGACGTTACTTTTTTGACCTACATTTTCTATGATAGAAAAAATATAAAACCTAGTATGTTGTCAAATATACAATGCGGTTCATTGGAAATAATCAAATTCTCTGCTATTTTGCATGTTTATTGCGGGAGGGAAATATGTGCATAATTTGCCTCATTTAATGAAAAGCTCGGTAAAAATTACAAACTTCATTTGACATCATATTTGAATTTATCTGCTTTTTATTTCATTGAGACCCATTCAAAACAATTCCATGTCATATCAGCAGGCCCTAGTACCAACCCTCTGTTTTCAGTATAGTGTAGATATGTTGCTGATTAAGCATTGAATTTAATTTTTTTCATTCAAAGCCCCTATCCCCACTTCACCTTTAACCCCCGCCTTCGCATAGACACTTACATACTGAGTACTTCCTTTTGTTACAGTAGATCTAACTATTTCAAATAATTCATTTGAAAAATGGAGAGGAAACAAAATCGATCGAACCCCCCCCCCCCCCAACTTTCTCAATGAAAAGGATTTTTCGATGTGGGGGAGTTTTGGAGGTTTTATATTTATTTTAAAAAATATATCTAATTTTTTCCTTACCCCCCCCCCACACTTTTGATTTCATATGTGTCGCAACGTGCCTCACAGATTTGGATAATGATCGTAGGTTCGTAATCCTTGGGATACAGTTTTACTTGTTTTATCTTTAAACCAAACCTGTAAGCCATGAAGGATAAGACTTTAAAAATATTTTCCAGCTCATTTCATATTAGAAGATTATAAAAAAAAACTCAGAAATTTATATTATTGTCAATTTAGAATAGGTTACTTTAAGATTTTCAAAAACATTTTATTAATTTTGTCAAATTTCTGCATTTCAATTTCAAGAATGAAAGAATTAAAAATATTAATCGACCAGCTCATTTCAAATTCCTTAAGCATGTTTTAAACCAGTTGGTCCCCTCACATTTTTGGTCAGTGTAGGGTTTTTTTCGTGCTTGTCAGATTTTTTGGGAAGCCTCCCCCCCCCCCCCCCACACACACACACTTTTGAAACCGGGCCTATTAATAGGAAGCAATATTGATATATGTATGATAGTTTTTTGTTTTTGTTTTTTTTTTTTTTTTTTGATACTCGATCATATCTTCTTTACACCTTTTACATCCAATACGTGGATAAATTATAATGAGGTCCATTCGCCAAACCTCGGATGATACCGTCTTTCATCAATTAAACTATTAAATTATCAAATTAGATGAGGTACTTTTACGAATCGGCCAAGGTGTGCCGAGTGTGATGAGGTCTTTGGGTCCGTTCCTGGGTTTCTGGAAAGGCTGTACAGGGGATTATATAGAGGGAGTATCCTTTCCCTAAACTAGACTTTGTTTATATAAATGGTTACCATTTTGGTCGGTTTAGATGCATTTGGAAGCATTTTTTTATTTCAAAGAAAAATATGAAACATAACTAAAATAGATAAATAATGAAAAGATGAAAAAAGGAAGGGCCAGTTACTTATATCCAAATATTGTCATTATTGAGTTCAAAAGAAAAACAAAAGATTTGTAATTAAAAGAAATAGCGTAATATACCCCGATCTCGCCTTATTATGTTTCCATGACAAAGTCGGCATTTTGAATGTTGTTTGTATGCCTATTTTTGTTCACGGTATCATAATAAAATACGATTTTGTTTTAATTCAAATGCTAGCGGGTTGATGACAAAACGAAATAATTATCAATATGCTAGTGAAAATCTGAAATTTAAGTCAAATTACAACGTCCAACTAACCCCCCACGCCCACCCAATCCGACCCCAACCCTTAATCAATATTCGACTACCCAATGTAAAATGCCTTCCAATGCCCCATGTACATGTAGGACGGTTTGCCAGCAGCAAATAGACTTGACACACTTTATTGTCAGAAAATTCATATTTGAAATCGTTATCCTTATATAAATTTTTGTGTATGTGCTTTTTTTCTCTTTTCTAAAATTCAAACTGCGAGTGATGAGTACTTTTGGACAGATTCTGACAAGGATATATACTGAAACAGTGTATACACTGTACATGTTTTGATTCTATATATAAATACACCTGACATAACTTTAAATTGTTCATAATATTAATCATTATTGGTACATTTTTATTTCATCCATATCAGCAAAAAGAGTAAGTTTTTGGATAAAATCATTAAATGTTTCAGATGGTATTTTATGCAAGTGCACGTAATAACGTCTAAAACGCCTTATTTTTATGTCTGTGACATAGCATGTTGACATTTATTTTTTGTTAAGATTTTGTCACCATTCAATTGATATTAATTTGGAATATACTTATAACTTTTTGAAGAAATGCACATTTGAAAAAAAATCGTTTAATTTTCAATATGTCTATATTTAATGACTACATATATGATTTATCCAACCACAGTTGTGCCATGGTAATTAGATTCATTAATTTTGGACAATGTGTGACATTCAATGTTGACATCGCAGAAAGCTTCTAAAACGTACACTTCTATCAAGAATCAATTCAATTTTATATATCATTGAAGTTTTGATTTTGCACATTTTGTATTTAATGATGTATGGTGCCAAATTAGAAAAAAATAGTTCTAAAAATGAAAACAATTTATTGCGTGTCGTATTTAAATGTGACGTTTTTGCCGTCAAATTTCATTGTGACACATAAAATTCTGTATAGATATGTTTTTCTTAATAAAATGACAACGTTTTTGTAGAATTTAAAAAATATTTTACCATTGATTTTTCACTCAGTATTACAAAATTAGCCATTCTACGGATCTAAAAAACTTTGTGACACACTATCTTATTCAATATCCTCCCAATGAATCTTCTAAATATCAGGTACCCAACATACATGTGAACACACAATATCATTCTATTCTTAAAGATAGTTCTTTACACGCCAAAAGGATTATCGAGATGTAATTTCAAAATTTATTTAGCTTATTTAATATTTTTCTAAGAACCCAAAGGCATTTCATGTTCATTCCATATTTCTTCGGTTAACGCTGATCTACATCTCTGTCTTACATTTTGAGGGACGCGTTCACAGCATACGGATTAAATGTCATCACAATTGTAAGAATTTACATAATTTACATCATATTTTGAATTTTTCTGCTAAATTTTATGTTTGTATTGTTTGTTTTATGGAAGTTATCAACATTTTGATATTGCATGTGCGACGCTCCCGTTACCTATCTACATACGTTTTGGACGTAATTGAAGGAATAGTGGAATTCATATATTTGATAGATGGAATTTTTTGACCAATATATATATATTAAAAATGTATCAAGTATACAACTACCGACCGAATGATATATAGTTTTCATACAGTTAACTGTTTCAAAATTATAAAAATAGCGCAAATGCTGTCGCAATGGAAATTTTGACTTTTTGACACCAACATCGTGCGCGACGTCCAAGCGGTAAGGACAAAAAAAACTGAATCATTTTATTGAATCACTGTCTAAAATCATTTAAAGATTTAAAGTTAGTTCCAAATTGACAGGATTCTTTCATAAACATACAAAAGTGAAATAAGGTTTAGATTTAAAAGCAAGAGAAGCAACTGAAAAGACCCAAAAACAGGCGTTATGTGCATTCATCCTTTAAAAAAATAGAAAAGAATTTTAGCTTGCTTTTATGTTGGTTTTAGAAATTTTAAAAACCATCTGAATCAGATTTTGTGGCTAAAAATGGTTGACTCAGCAACGAACGGCTGTAAAGGTTTTCGTATATCTTTGAAATTCCTTTGCCGTAACATTTAATAATTTTTACAAGATTTATGAAGACAAAAAGCTTGCCAGAAGTTCAATCATTAATTGGACTGATTGTTTTATTGACGGAAGGGAGATGTTTGAAAATGTTGTTTGTTCTGTTGCCCAGTGAAAGCAAGGTGGGGGAGAGACGTGTCCTTAGTTGATCAAGTTGTTATGAGAGATCGCCAAGTTATGGTTAGAAAATTATTGAATATCTAAACATTAATATAATTATTAAATACCTAATATATTGTTTACTTTTGGCTTTAAACATATCAGATATGATAAAAAGAAGGCGCTCATGCTTTATCCACATTGGACAAACGACTCTCCCAAGACAGAAGACACGGGTTTTGATGGTCACCATGTTCATTCTGGGGAAGGATATCCTTATCTACCCATCCTATTGCCGAGATTTAGCCATTTCTGACAAATGAACTGTTCTTGTTATAAAGTAACATGCATAATAAGAAATATCAGACTCGGAAAAATCTTAAAGCTTCTGTGAACAGAACGCTACGGAGCATGTCACGTGACTGTCTGTATCACGTGAATCGATCATGGGCAGAACGGTGGCAGATGTGCATTAAATTTGGAGAGGACTACTTTAAAAAAAAAATAATGGTCACTGAAACCTTATTTTATTTCTTTTATGGAAGCAATTAAATAAGTTCGCGAACTTTTTGATCACCCCTCGTACACGCATTGCTATATTTTTTTTCTGAAACTTTTCTAGCATGCAACTTTTAGGCTCACGATACACAGCCCTAGTGGTGGTTGAGTGATCAGTTTCCCAGTGCCCTGATAAACTAGGAGGTAAATAATCTTTCTGTAGTTTGGCTCCCAAGTTCGACTTCTGATGTGGTTTCTGAAAATTGTCCTTATTTGTATTGGATGTTAAGACCATGCACTGTGAGTAACAGATAGACATTAAATGTCTGGATATTTCTAGAGTGTGTCTTTAAATTTGCATGTAGTCGTGAAAGATAAAGAAATGATTAGGCAAGTTCTTCGCTGTAGGACAGATACAAAGGTGAAAGAGTTAACATTTAGGTTTTAGAGTTTTTGGGCCTAGGTAGGTTGAATACTAGACTGGTCCGGTGCACGCTCTCTCTTTCCCCGTTATACTTTTTGATTTCGAGTGCTCTGGAGAGGCTTATTACACCTACAGTTTATTTTAGATTTCATTAAAGCACCACTCATAATCTAGATTTCAAATATCCAAATGGAAGTTTTGATGCCATAAAATTTTTTAGAGATTTTTTTAAAAACTTTTTTTCTGATTTTAGTTAAATGTTTTATTTCAAGTTTAGTATTAATAGAATTGCAGAAATTTTAGTGTCAAGTGATGGATATATTCTTTAGACATGTACACAAAATGACAATACTTCATATTATTATATAGTCTCTTTATAGTCCCTATATAATCTATGCAAACGCAAACAGTTCATTACACTACATATTCACTGGATTTGAAGCCGTATTCACCGGAGGGTCAGTGCGCGTGCAGCGGCATTGTGACGTCACGATCAACACCTCAAACAACGTTGTAAACGATGGTTGCAACGGCCGGAGCCAGCTGTGTATCTGAGCAGGAAAAATGTCAGACAAGTCTATTGCAGGATTATTTTCTAAATAATTGATGTCTTACACACAGCGAAAGGAAAACACGGAAGTTACAACTTGTAATCTGGATTTTTTTTTTATTTTTCTGCGACAGAAGTTCGTAAATGAAAATGGTGTCGTCATACAGTCTGTCTTATTTATTCAAATCCGGACTATATAATAAAACAACTATGGACTCTTTCGGTGCGGTCAATATTGATATTTTTCTGGTGAATAACAAACCATATTCACCACCGAAAGTTTCCATAATTGTATAATATTCAATATTATTTTTATTAGAAGAAATAGTTTTCCCCAAATAAACAATGTCATTTTCTCATTAATCTGTGCATGAATAAGATGAAAAATCAGTTATAAATAGATAAGGAATGTTTTTCAATGAATAACATTTGACAAAGTGATTGAAGAATGTATTAACGAAATGAAGTTCCAATTCAAAAAAAAAAAAAAAAAAAAAAAAAAAAAATTGGATTAAAAAGTCCACATGCAAGAGTTATTTTTCCTAATTCCCCCAGACTCAAAACACTAAAGAACGTTTGAAAATGTAAAATTCAGATATGGCTAAAGTTTCTAGAGTATATATTCAAAAAAAATAAAAATAAAATAAAATCTAAGGACAAATACATAAATCAACAAGAGTACTGTAAATAGCGCAAGTCAATTATTATTTATTTCATCAAGGTTGTAGATACATGTATTAATGGAATTTCCTCCATACATACGTGTTGTCATTGGTAGAGCTCGTCGCTTTCGCTATGACATTGAACATTACTTGCATTTGTTTATAATGAATCCGTTACTTTGTTTTCACTGTTTAAAACATGATGCATCGCATGTTCAGTCTATTTTTAAAGCATTTTGAAGATTTATATCATATTTATAAGGGAACCTGAATTGCCTCGTCCCCGGTGGAAAACGGACGAAGCAATACAGATTTATTTTTAACATTGTAATGAGCCTCCTTAAATATTATTATTTGAATGAAAAAAAAAAATTAATTGAGGTTAGAGAAGGGATTCTTTTCAAGAGGATTGAGTGAACGTCTCTGTTGATTTTAACACTGATGATGATAGTACTTTTTTTTTTATTTAACAATGTTTTTTGTTTGAACATATTTTATTGTCAATCAAAACTACTAGTTCCTCTCCTTAATATAACACATAATAATAATTGTCAAGCCAAAAATATCAAAAACTTAAACAAATAAAATAGTTACATATATTAACAAGCTATTTAAACCTACAGGATTCATTTATGAACTTGTGAACAGCAGCAAACAATAAAATGAAGAAATGTTCTCTTGATGCCTTCGCTCTCACTAAAGGTCGCACCGTCTTACATATTAATTAACTAATTCAGAGAATTTGTCTCCCCCGCTTAGAGAAAGCAGGAGAGCATGTGCAGTTCGGTGGGGGGGGGGGGGGTAGGACCCCCCTCCCCTTGGATTTGTAGAATTATTAAATGAATACATGAATATTGAAGCAAATAAAAATGCCAATATGGATATAAAGATTTGATTGCTTATTCTTTAATATGTGTAAATAAGAGTATTTTTATATAGAATTCTTATCAAACTGTAATAATGATTTTATGATTTTGTACAAGCCAGACATCATAACTTTTTCATTTCACATGCCGAATACTATAATACTATCATTTAATAAATCCAAACCAAAAAAAAAAAAAAAAAGGATCGTCCGGGATTTGAACCCGGGACCTCTCGCTTGCTAAGCGAGAGTCATACCTCCTAGACAACGGAGGCACTTGATTTTACGGCAATTTAAATGCAAACATTACGTCACATATAATGTTTATATTCATGTTTGATATTGTCAAAATTTTACACAATGCATGGTGTCTAATTTAGCCTTTACTAAACAGTTCTAATAGATGTAATTAGAATATAAAGTCCACCGACAACCTGTATTATACGTAATAACTCTCTACATGCCCCTGTGCTAAAAATAGTACCAAGCGACTTTTAATACAATAAATAAATTAAAAAAAGAAAACGGAGCGGGGCACTTTGAGATGGGCGAGAGAGGCCATAGGGAGTTATGGAACAAAATTTCATTGCAAAAGATCAAAAGCTTCTTGAGATATCGCCCGGAAACGAAAATGGTATTGCAGACGCAATGTATGAATTTACGAACTTGAACTTTGATCTTTTGATCTCAAAATCAATAGGGGTCTTCTTTGGGCCTAAGGGGGTTACTATGTAAAATTTCATTGCAAAAGCTCAAAAGATTCTCGAGATATCGAGCGGAAACGAAAGTATTAAAACAGACAGAATTTAATAATTTATGACCTTGACCTTTGAACTTTTAACCTCAAAATCAATAGGGTTCTTTAGGCCATAGGGAGTTGCTATGCAAAATTTCGTTGCGAAAGCTCAAAAGGTTCTCGAGATATCGCGCGGAAACGAAAGTTTTACAGACAGACAGAAATACAGATGGACGGACGGACAGACAGATCCAAATTAATATCCCCCACTTTCAGTGAAAGCGGGAGACAATAAGCGCAGCGAGCTCAAAACACTAAAGTGCAAGAACAAAGGAAAATCGGAATGAAATCTGTGTATTTTCCTGTGTAACCTTCCCATAAATTCCTTCGCTACCAGGATTCCATGCTGTAGGCCTTATGGCGAATATAACAGTCCCTCAGTTTCGTAAAGATTTAATTCATGCTAGAGCTTAAAAGGAACAAAAATAGTTGCATCTACTCTATAATGCCTTTTGTTAAAATATTGCGCTTAACCTATTTAGACTCCGTTCAAACATGACACTTACATACGTTATAGCATGCAAATTACAAACGACGTCAGTTTAGACTGTGTCTCGTGCAGTTTGAAGTTTAAGGAGTTGGATCTTGGATCAAATTTGCAAGTGTAACTTAGCTGTATGAATCTGCACTCGCCCAAACGGTCACACTGTAAATCGTATTAACAGTAGATCAGTAATTATCAGCAGGAACAGCACAGTATTAGTAATTATAAAATGTTACAAAAAAATATGGGATTCTCGGCACTTTTTTGTCCAGTGGTGGTAATTAGCTCTTTTATCAATCATGTAAATAGTGTTCATCATCACTTCCATTTTCAAATTACAGCATGGAATAAAATATAATGTCATTGAACACTTAAACTCTATGTAATTTACTCTAAGGAATATTTTGATTTCTTTTGATGAAAACTGCAAACACTTAAGATAGAGTTTCTTTAATTATACAATAAGGACGGGTACGTGTACATTGATGCAAGACATCAAATAGACCACAAAATGTTTAGACGTGCTAGTATCCTGTGATTTTGCACTGCGGTGAAGGACTTAACAATAAATGTGAAATATCAAAAGCACCATAGGTCCCTCACTCGAAACTGAAGCATATTCTAAAAAAAATATTCTAATTATTCCAACTTTTCTTTTAGTGTAATTTATTCGTTTATTTTAAATGTTTTAATTTATACCGGAAGACTCATAAAATGTGTTCCAATCTTGCACTCTCCCTTTGCTAAGAATTATTTCTTTTGAAGAGATTTCGTTGATCCATAAATTAAAAATGAAGAAAATTAAGTGAAAGAATATCAATAATTATGATTTTATTTTGAACCAATTAAATATTTCATTCGTAGTTTCTTTAGTTCTATAGTAACAATAATCAAAAGAACATCGCATTTCCCCTTTTCCCCTTTCCAAACACATTCACAAATAGGTCGGCCTCTCCTGCAGCCGATAAGTTTCCTTTAATCATTTTTTTTATTGCAATTCTTTTATCTGATATTTTTTTATTTTTTTCTTCCTATAAACATTATACAATAATAAGATTAACATGCTTTTTCACTTAACAATATTTAATGCATTCTTCATTTTTTTTTTTTTTTTTTTTTTTTTTGATTTCATGTTTGTTTAGTAAAGTGCATTTAGCATTCTTCTTCAGGATGTTGTCATTCCTTTGAATTAATGACTGTTTCTACGACGGCGATATACAGATTTCAAGTTGATGGAGACGTTCATTCTATTATTCCTGAGATGATTGAAATTAGAAGTGTCCTCAATGCAACAGATTGTTATTATATGGGAAATTTATCGTTCATTACAATACACGATACCCTATTAATTTCTGCATCCCAAGACTCATCTCACACCATTTTTAACTTTGGAAATCCCGACAAGGTAGGTAAATCTCAACAAATAAAGATGTTTTTTTTTGCATTTTTTTTTCTTTTTTTCAACATTTTACTTTTGCTATTTACAGGTATTTGTCGATGAAATATATCGAAATGTTTATTTTGTTGACAACTTGTTGAAAATCATTGGTGCTACACCATTCCACAGTTGGAAGACTCAACAGAAATCAAAATTTAAACTTATCACATTTTTGATGGGCACTGTGACAGATGTGTCGATAGATCCTGAAGAGGGGTAAGATTATATTTACGTATGTTTAGTCACTCGCAAAAGTATCCTAAAGTGTGTAATAAAGAAAAGAAAAAAATCAAGAGTTTAAAAATGTTTTAGAGGCATATAAATCTTATTGATTGATTGATTATTGTTATACATCCAATCCGAGAGCTTTTCAGTTTTCACTCATATAGACACGTTGCTCTCAGAGTCACATTCTCTATCCAGAGTTGTCGTTCGTCCCCACATACACCTCTGTGCTTGATATACAAGATTCTTGGAAAAATTCTAAATGATTAAAAGTTGTATTAATGATCGTTTTTAATTATATTTCTCATCGGAAAACATAATCTATCTATTTTAATTTATTACACCTTAAAAGGAATTTTGAATTAAGATTTTAATTTTTACTCCGCAAAATAATTCCCTTAAAACTTTGAAAATAAATCGTTTTGAGGGATTATAGATTTAAAATAAATAATGAATTATTATCTTTGTCGATAATTACACTAATTAATTACTATTTAAATTTCAAATTTTCACCGTTTAAAATATGTTCGAGAATCTTGTACAACGAGCGTTGACAGATGTGTTGTGAGCGTAGCGGAAGACAACGCTGGATAGAGTATGTCAGAGCCATTGAACCTGTCACGGTTGCTTAGTGGAAAAGTGTAAATTCGGGATCTGGAGGCCCGGGATCAATTCAAGTTCGCCGTGCCGCGTCAAACTTTAGACGTAAACAAAGGTAGTAACTGTTCCCTCGCCAAGCACTCGGCATTAAAAGTGAATTTAGTCAGGGGTCTTTCGGATTAGACCATTAAAACCAAGGTCCCATGTTACGGTAGGCGTTATCCAACCAGGTTCAAATAAGTATTTATCATACCTAAGTTTGCAAGAATATTGACCAAGCCGTGCACATTTTTTTTTTTTTTCAAAGTGCGATAATATGGTCGATACACAGGCGCCTAAAGTCTAGATCGATAGCCCCCCCCCCCCCCCCCCCCCCACCTTGAATTAAAAAAAAATGTAAGAGCTAATACTGCCTCAAAAATACAAAAATACCCCGTCAATCTCATCCATATGATGTTCTATGCAAGCAGATTGTACATTTTCTGACGTTTAGAGTGGCCTTGTACGGTAGAATAAAAATGCACAAGCTAAGAAACAAAATTTGTAAACAAACGGGGGTTTCTATGCTTCGAGTCATATTTCAAAGGTAATAACAGTGTTATCTATCATACTTTTGCAAGCACTCTGTCAGGGAGATGTTCTTCTACTAGTCTCTTTAACCTAAACTCCATCATTAGTTTTTTCAAATGTCCGGTAATCTGACAATTTATTAATCGGATGCATAAAATTTTCTCCATTGACTGCTTTGAAGGAGGTTTTGGAGTTCCCAGATCTGATTCGTATTATCTGAATGGTTAACAATGATACAGTTTAAATCTTCTAACAAGATTAGCTTTTTAAAAACAAAGCTGACAGTCAGCCACTGGAATACAGAAGGTTTCTTTCTTGTTTTGTGATGGTATATGATTTGTTTTATCCATCATGTTGTGTTCCTTGAAAGTCAATGTAATCTAAGTTAAATTCGCCTAATCCTTTTCTTGTTTGTATAATAATGCTATATATGATAAAAAATAAAGCATAGAATAAATTTTAGTTAGACTACATCGTGATCATTGTGATGACCTCCCATTGATTTTAAATTATCTTGGGCGCGGACATAAGAGAAAGTCAGAAATGAACAAAGCCACTAAGATCCCTATCATTGAACGTTGATGAATGTAATTATACATTTTCATTTTTACTGTGAAATTCTATGAATGTTATAGATTATGATGCATAGAAGGAAGGTAGACTTTGGGTTAGATTGCTTAAATTATTATCAAACAAATGGCTCATGGACCACAGCGCTCACCTGAGAAACTTTGACCTTGCTGTTCTTCACCAGATTTCCCCCTTGTAATACCAACTTTTGCCCCGCCCTACCCCTGTGGGTCATGATTTGAACAATTTCGAATCTACAATACCCCAGGATGCTTCCATATACCTTTCAGCTTTTCAGGCCCAGTGGTTCTTGAGAAGAAGATTTTAAAGATTTTTCCCATTTATTTCAATGTAAAACTTGGGTTCCCTATTGTGGTCCCACCCTACCACCGCGGGTCATGATTGGAATAACTTAGAATCTAAACTACCCCAGAATGCTTCCACATAAGTTTAAGCCTTTCTGGCCAAGTAGTTTTTGAAAAGAAGATTTTTCCTATATATTTCAATGTAAAAATTGGATCCCTAATTGTGGCCCCGCCCTACCCCCGGGGGTCATGAGTTTTACATTTTAGAATCTACACTCCCCCAGGATACTTCCACATAAGTTTCAGCTTTTCTGGCCAAGTGGTTCTTGAAGAATTTTTTTAAAAAATCTTATATATTTCAATGTGAAAATTGGATTTCCTATCGTGGCCCCACCTTTCCCCTCAGGGGTCATTATTTGAACAATTTAGAATCTACACTACCCCAGGATGCGTCCAAATAAGTTTTATCTTTTGTGGCCTGTGGTTCTCGAGGTGGTGATTTTAAAAAAAAAAATCCTATATATTTAAAGGGGAAAATTGGATATCCTATCATGCCCCCCCCCCTTCTCCCAGGGATCACCTTTTTTCAACCAGTAGTTAATGGTTTTTCCTATATATTTCAATGTAAAAGTTGGATTACCTATTGTGGCCCCGCCCTATCCCCGGGGTCATGATTTGAACAATTTAGAATCTATACTACCAAAGGATGCTTCCACATAAGTTTCAGCCTTTCTGGCCTAGTGATTCTTGATAAGAAGATTTTTAAAAAAAAAAAAATCCTATATATTTAAAGGGGAAAATTGGATATTCTATCATGGCCCCACCCTACTCCCGGGGGTCATGATTTGAACAAATTAGATTCTACACTATCCCAGAATGCTTCCACATAGCTTTCACCTTTCTTGACCCATTAGTTCGTGAGAAGATGATTTTTAAATTTTTTCCTATATATTTCAATGTAAAAATTGGATTCCCTGTTGTGACCCCGCCCTACCCCCTGGTGTCACGATTTAAACAATTTGGAATCTACACTACCCAAGGATGCTTCCACATAAGTTTCAGCTTTTCTGGCCAACTGAAACTTGAGAAGAAAATTTGAAAGATTTTTCCTATACATTTCAATGTAAAAATTGGATTTCCTATCGTGGCCCCGCCCTATCCCTGAGGGTCATGATTTGAACAATTTAGAATCTTCACTACCCAAGGATGCGTCCACATAAGTTTTAGCTATGTTGGCAAGTAGTTCCCGAGAAGAAGATTTAAAAAAAAAATCATAACTATATATTTAAAGAGAAAAATTGGATTTCCTTTCGTGGCCCAACCCTACCCCCGGGGGTCATGATTTAAACATTTAGAATTTACACTAGCCTAGGATTCTTCCACATAAGTTTCAGCTTTTCTGGCCCAGGGATTCTTGAGAAGATTTTTAAAGATGTTCCCTATATATTTCAATGTAAAAATTGGATTCCCCACTGTGGCCCCGCCCTACCCCCGGGGTAGAATTTAGAATTTACACTACACAAGGATGTTTCCACATAAGTTTCAGTTTATCTGGCCCAGTGGTTCTTGAGAAGAAATTTTTTTTAATGACCCCACCCTATTTTTGTCTTTTCTTGATTATCTCCCCTTGTATGGGGGCATGGACCTTCATTTTAGAATTTAAACTTCCCTTTACCCATGGATGCTTTGTACCAACTTTGGTTAAAATTGACTAAGCAGTTCTTGCAAAGAAGTTGAAAATATTAAAAGTTTATAGACGGACTGACGGACGAACGGACGACGGCCCAATTGGTGATCAGAAAACACGAGCTTTCAGCTCAGATGAGCTAACAAACGGTTTTTATAATCGTGCAGGTTCGAGACAACGCATGATTTTTTTTTTTTTTTTTTGGTTGGTTGGTTTGGGGGGTTACGACATGTATATTTAAATCAATTTCTAAGTTTACCCCCCCCCCCGTTCACACAGAGCTTCGACTTTACGACGATCATCCCGATCAAGCCATGATCTGAAAAAAGATTTTGATCGTGGCGGATCGGAGCCGATTGGCGTCTAAATCTAGCAATTTGGTAAATTATGGTCTTCATTACGAACGTACTAGTCGCCCGCGTGACGCAGTGGTTAAAGCGTCTGCTCTAGAGTCGCGGAGTAAGGAGTTGATCCTTACGTCGCGGGCTCGAATCCCACTGCGGGACGTGGCGACCGGTCCTTCGGATGAGACTGTATAAACCGAGGTCCCGTGTCGCAGTAGGTACTGGCACAAAAAAATCCCTCACTGCTCAATGGCCCTAAGTGCCGAGTATAGGTCAAAATTTGTAGCCCTCCACCGGCAAATGGTGGCGTCTCCATATGAGTGAAAAATTCTCGAGAGGGACGTTAAACAACAAACAAACAAACAAAACGAACGTACTACGATGCCCCTACGTCAAACGCGCTGCTAACACGCTTTTACTACGATGTTATGCAGACTGTTGCCGACCAGCGGCCGCGTTTACTGCGTTTACGCTACGCTGCCGCTACGATTTTCAAGATCATACTACCACGCTACACAGACCTAAATGACTGAACGACGATATCGCTACGGTGGTGCCGATCATATTACGATTGTATTACGCTTCTAGTACGATTTACAAGGTAGTGGGAACATAGTAAGAACGTAGTGGGAGCGTTGTAAGTTCCCGACTGTACTACACTTTTACTGCGCTTTAACTACGATCACGAAGATCCCGAAGATCTCTGCACGATGCTTCCGCGCTGCTTGTACGATTTCGGCGCTTCTACTATGCTCTTTTTACGACTTTTTTACTACCCCGATAATTGTTGGCCACGATCCCGCTACGCTTGTTTTGAGCATGTTCAAAATAAGCGTGGCGAGAGCGTAGAACTCTCCGATCATGAAGATCCTACCGCGATCATATTGCGCTTATGAAGACTCCACTACGTTTCTCCTGCGATTTGTCACGATCAGCCAAGTTTTCGGCCACGCTTTGATCATAGTAGAAGCGGCATCTATGTGTGAAAGGGGGGCTTAATCATCCATTGTAGTGCTATTGGGAAAGAAAAGAATTGCTTCCAAAATAGAAGTGAAAGCCAAGAAACAATTTAAGCTGGCAATTCTAATAATAGACAAGAGATCCTTGTAACATATACCAATGACAAAATATGATATTTCTTATAGGTAAGCAATGGTTACCATGGTTTTAATACCACGAAGGGATTTTAAATTTAATCTCTTAGTTTAATCTTATCCTAACTTTTAAAAAGCATATTTCTTTGTAACTTATGATCAATTTTTTAAGTCGTTGGTGTGACCCTAATTTTCATATTTCAAAAAATTCAAATTTAATTCCTTAAATAGAGTGTTGCTATGGAAATAAGGCGAAAAAACATGCAAAAAAATCTGAAAAAACATTCTGTTTCCTTGGATTCCTACCCTTGTAGATTCCAAAAACTTTAATGATTGATATATATGTACAACTAACCTGACATTCAGTTTTGACAACCACCCAATCTCCAACTGGATGCAAAACGCCGGTACATAGGGTTTAATATTGACATAAAATTAATAAAATCGAACATTTTTTCTTCTTGGTAACCATAGCAACAGTGTTGTATTTTTCAACAAACTTTATCATTATATGATATTCAACTTTAGTTCTACTAGATAAGTACTAATCAAGGTGAGTCAAATAACGTTTCTTTATTAAAAGGTAAGTAAATTCCTAAAGCAGCAAAAAATATTACTTTAAACAACTAGTACGTTGTTGCCTTGTTATACTGCAAAGTAACAATTAACCCCAATTTGTCTTATGTTGTCGGTGTTGCAAGGTCCTAAGGATGTATATGTGCCAGTCATGAATTTTATTCTTTTTCCTCAAGATAGTAGCATTAACCCAATCATAGCAACAGTTTTTGCATGGTAATACTGTGTTACCATGGCAACCATGACAGTTATTTTTAGAATAATATTACCAATACCTAATTACGTAAGGTTAAATATTTTTGTATTGTTTTCTTAGGTTGTTGATTGAGTTTGATCATGTAACATCTATCATTTGTGAATATTGAGCGTTTTTCAGCATTTTTCAGCATCTAAAATGTATTCCAAATGTACCCATGGTTACCACTTACTTAGAGATAAATTCTAAATTTTTTTTTTATAGCATAAGTGGCAACAAGGTGTCATAATTTTGGGAGAATGGTTTGTTTGTTTTTCTTAGTCTTTATAAGGCTTAATAAAGATTCAAAGTAGCTGAAAATCTCCCTTTTTTTCGCTTTTCTTGATGGTACCATGGCAACCAAGACACACAGCAACGAAATTTTATTTGATATATGTTTCTGATATCAAGTTGTAATAATGGACAAAGTTTCATCAAAATCGGAGACCATGTGTGGCAAAGAAGTTTAAGTGGTTACAGAGAATCGCTATCAATGGTTATGTTAGATTACAAATATTTATTTATTTACATAATTCATAGTTGTTTGACAAAAATACCCGAAAATATTTTTTTTAATGTTTGATATGTTAAGATGTAATTTCTGATCGACTTCCGGATATAATCAAATGGTGTTAGTGGACCCAATGAGTTTTGATTCACTTGGATTTTTTGATGCAGAGTTTCAGGGTAGAGAAGATTTACAATAATTTTGAAGGGTAGTTTTAGCTTGTAAAATATAGATTAATATTAATCCTTCTATTTGTTTGCGAGAATTTATAAAAATATAATATCCAGGATTACAGTAATCAAGGCTATTATATCATCATCTATATTCGCCGACTAAATAATATAAAAAAAATAATTTTTGTTACTTATTGTTAAGCTGTTATACATTTCCGATGTGTTGATAGAAAAATATCTAAACCACGATTGTAACAGTGAACATATGTATCGCTAATAGCAACGGTATTTTTAAGAGAATATAATATTGTACAATTTACTTTTTTGAGGTATTAATAGCAATAATTATATCGTTCATTTGATCTGTAAATCGGACTTCACCAGAGTAACACCAGATAGCCTTGTCTTTAATTTCCGATGTATTGATTTAAAAAAAATCCCTTATATTAAAAAAAGAAAAGAAAAAACACAAGCAAAATATTTATTTTACAATTCACATTCCTTTAATAACTAACAAAACGGTTCTTCCCCAACAAAAAAATACTATAGTTAACTATAGTTTACTATAGTAAATCAAAGTGTCAAAATTATCACTATAGTAAATCAAAGTTTTCAAAATGATCACTATACTAAATCAAAGTTTTCACCGTAGTAAATCAAAGTTTTCATGGTGATCACTATAGTTAATCAAAGTGTCAAAGTTATCACTATAGTAAATCATAGTTTTTATAGTGTCAAAGTTGTCACTATAGTTAACTATAGTAAACTATAGTTAACTATAGTATTTTTTGTCAGGGTTACCACACGATCACGCACGATTAAAACCGCAAACGATTGAACCCGATGCAGGCATGATTTCGCACGTTGCACGAACGATCCTGCACCATTGGTTTGTCAACAATAACGTTGCAGCTACTGTATTTGTATTTGTTATCTCCATATTTCATATATATTTAAAGTGACATCAACATAATTAATATTAATTAACTTTCTGAAAAGTAATGACAGTGTTCTAGTATTCCATATTGACAGTCAAAGAAAGTTTTCGCACATATTTATTGATCTGAGATTTCCTAAGCAAACACCCCTTTCCCCAAACTCAAAAGAAACTGATGAGTCAACACAAGGGATCTGCTGTGGGAACATATCAATCAGATATACGGATCGTGCAATCTCGTTGTCGATGAAAAAAAATATTAATTGGGGGTTAATATATTCCAGTGATTTTCTAAACTTTTGTCAATCTGTCATTTATATGATTTTTGTAAACGGTACTTAAAAGACGGCATTACTATGGAGAAGATGACTTAACGCGGGTTTAAATCTTTTATTACTTTTTTTTACTTTTATTGTCCCCCGCTTTCACTGAAAGTGGGTAATATTAATTTCGGTCTGTCTGTCCGTCCGTCCGTCCGTCCGTCCGTCTGTATTTCTGTCTGTCTGTAACACTTTCGTTTCCGCGCGATATCTCGAGAACCCTTTGAGCTTTCGCAATGAAATCTTGCATAGCAACTCCCTATCGCCTAAAGAAGAACTGTATTGATTTTGAGGTCAAAAGGTCGAAGGTCAAGGTCATAACTTCATAAATTCTGTCTGTTTAAACACTTTCGTTTCCGCGCGATATCTCACGAATTCTTTGAGCTTTTGTAATGAAATTTTACATGACAACTCCCTGTGGCCTAAGGAAGACCTCTATAGGTTTTGAGGTCCAAAGGTCAAAGTTCAAGGTCATAAATTCATAAATTCCGTCTGTGTGTAACACTTTTGTTTCCGGGCCATATCTCAAGAAGCTTTTGAGCTTTTGCAATGAAATTTTATACCATAACTCCCTATAGCCTCTCTCGCCCCTCTCGATGTGTCCCACCCCTAGACAGAAAATGATAAATGTCCTACGGACCCGGTTTAACGATAGAATGCGTTTCGTGTATTGTCAATGTAGCAAAAGAAAATACGGGGGATAACTCTAACTCAGTTCATTTACTATGAAAAATCCCGACAGTTCCGAATGTCAATATGGTGTGTAAATTTGAAACGAGTAAAAAAGTTGGTGAAAAAGTGTTGAATTCTTCCATAATATGGATTAAATTTTTAGATGAAAGGTATTTACAGTCTCAAAAAGGTTTTTTATGATTAATTTGACTGTTATTTTTAATGCAACTTTATTAATTTTCTCCAAAATCGTTTCGGAGCGATTCTGCAATTTTCTGCTACATTACGGGTATATGGGGAGCATTCTAACTGTGGTGAGGGTCATCTCGAGACACAGTTAGATTATTCTAACTATGCACCCCGTTTTTTTATTTTATTTATTTATTGTATTAAAAGTCGCTTGGCACTATTTTTAGCACAGGGGCATGTGGAGTATTATTACGTATAATACAGGTTGTAGGCGGACTTTATATTCGAATTACATATATTAGAACTGTTTAAAGGCTAAATTAGACACCATGTATTGATTAAAATTTTGACAATATCGAACGTGAAAATAAACATTATATGTGACTTAATGTTTGCATTTAATTCTTAGTATATTCAAGTGCCTCTGTGGTCTAGTGGTCTGTTGCTTGCTTAGCAAGCGAGAGGCCCGGGTTCAATCTCCGGACGATTCTCTTCTTTTTTTTTTAATGTTTTTTTTTTTTTCTTTTTTTTGGATTTACTAAATGATACTATTCAACATGTGGAATGAAAAAGTTATGATGTCTGGCGTGTACAAACTCATAAAATCATCATTACAGTGTGATAAATATTCTGTATAGAATCTTCTATGTACATGATGTACACATATTAAAGAATAAGCAATCAAATCTTTATATCCATAATGGCTTTTTTTAAATTTGCTTCAATATACATGTATACATTTAATAATTCTACAAATACGAGGGGGGGGGGCAGTGTGACCCCCCCCCCCCGAACTGCGCATGCTCTTCTTTTTTCCCTAAGCGGGGGACACAAATTCTCTGAATTATCTTGTTGCTTACTTAATTTCAATTATATTAGCTTTGTTAAGAATATGGTGTATCTGAAATTCAATTTTCAAGTCAAAATAATTTTATACTCTATCACTATGAAAGAATAAGGTCTGTTTTTAGGTCTTCCGTTTTCAGCGGAAGTCCTATAGTGATTCTACTGTTTCTTATCATTATTATTAGGTCTTCCGTTTTCAACGGAAGACTATAGTGATTCTACTGTTTCTTCTTCTTCTTCTTCTTATTATTATTATTTTTATTATTTTTTTGACTTCCTAATTTTGTGCACGCGATTTCTCGAAGACTGTTGGATGGATTTACATGAAATTTTCAGGAAAGATGTGTCGTAACATGAACTTGGTCTATCTGAGAGAAAATTTGGAAATTCACTTCCGGTGCCAAGTTACAGACCATTTTCTGATTTCAAAATGACATTTTGTCTGCGGATAATCTCCAGAACGACAAGAGATATAAATGTCAAACTTTCAGGGATTATAGTTCGCGATAGATACTAGCGGGGTCGCTACTTTTCATTCGTCGTTGGCACTTCCTGTCGCTTGCGGAAGTGATCAAAGAAACCGTAAAAATACAACTTTCTTTTTTAAAATTAATTTTTATATCATATTATTGCATTTCTTTTACAGTTGCGAAATTTGTTGGTCCCACCGGAAACAAAAACGTGAACTTCCGGTTATAAGAGAAAAACTACATAATTTGAGTATTTTTCTTTCCCATTAATTTCTTTTGTAGATAAAGTATTTGGAATGAATTTTAAATATGTTATTTAGACTGCAAATGACTAGAGTAACGTCAAATATCTTTGTAAAATTCACTTCCGGTCGCGAGTTTTTCTGTCCTCAATATGAGAAGTTGTCTAAGCAAGATCTCGAAAACGGTAAGAAATTAAAACACCAAACTTATATGAGCAACAGACCTTAAGATGTAGGCAAAAACATTTGGGTTCAGAGCGTCAGCCGTCACGTCCGGTCGTCACAGGAAGTGATCAAAGAAATCGAAAATTTCAACTTTTCTTTTTTTAATTAAAAATTGCATCACTTTATTGCAACTTTTTTTGCAGATTCGAAAGATGTTGATCCCACCGGAAACGAAAACGACAACTTCCGGTTATAAGAGAAAAGCTACATAATTTGAGTATTTTACTTTCCCATAAATATTCTTTATAGATAAAGTATTTGAGATGAATTTTAAATATGTTATTCACAGTGCAAACTGCTAGAGTTACCTTAAATATCTCACCTTTAATATATCAAAAATTCACCCCCGGTCGCATGTTTTCCTGTCCTCAAAAAGAGAAATTGTTTTGAACGAGATCTCAAAAACAGGTAAAAGATTAAAACACCAAACTTTTATGAGTAATAGACCTTGAGGAATAGGCGAAACCATTTGGGTTAAACGCGTCAGTCGTCACGTCCGCTTGTCACAGGAAGTGATCAAAGAAATCAAAAATCTTATTATTTTTTTTTTTAATTAAAACTTGCATCACTTTAAAATATGTTAGATTCCACTGGAAACAAAAAAGTCAACTTTCTCGCAAATATTGCCTATCGATAAAGTACTTGATATAATTTAATGTATGTTGTTGATACTGCAAATGTCTAGAGTAAAGTCAGAAATTTTTTATACAATTCACTTCCGGTCGCGTGTTTACCTGTCCTCAAAATTAGAATTTGTTCTCACAATATTGCTCGGCAACAGTAAACGACTCAAGTCTAAAACTCTCAGGACTGATAGTAAGTTATCAGTTTATCAAAATCGTGAGAAAATCTTGTATTGCTGTCACTTCCGGTCGTGACAGGAAGAGATGTAAAAAAGTGAATGGTTAATGGTTAGCACGTTGGATTTTCACGCTGATGACCAGGGTTAAATCTCCAGAGTGTCTGAATTTCTTTTATCACTTTTCAGCTTGAATTTTCGTTTTTTTTTTTTTTTTTTTTTTTTTTTTTTTGTTTTCCAGAATCGGACGGAAGACCTCTCATTGCTCGCAATGGGTTTCTAATTTTCTTATTTCTTTACTAATATAGACAGATGACATTTATTTTCCCTTTATTTAAGATAAAGTTAATAGATATTATGAAAGTTGGATCTTAAATTGAAAGAACTGGCCATGGGGGCTAAATCAATGTCACCCTCCATTCCATTCAATGTTTGTAGGATAAATCTTGTGATTTTTTTATAAGTGTAATACATAAAACGCACTTTCTTTTTCTTAGATAGCGCATGAATATTTTAGGTATATATTTTGGGTAGAACATCGTTCCAAGTTTCTGATTATGAGATCTGATTCAATTGGACGAAATGTGTCAACTCTGATTTTTGAAGGACTTCAGCAACCATCCGTTTTAGAGACAAGTATACACGAAAAGAGTCTTTATTGGTATGATATTTTAAAACAAACAGTCGAGAAAGCTGGATACAACGGGGAAGATAGAAGAGTTATCTTTCAATCTCCTTTCAATATACTAGGATTGAAACCAATTACTGTAAGCAAATACTGTTCAATACGCCTCTCTTAATATTTTGCAAAAAAGGAACATGAGCTTTTTGCCATCTCTCTCTCTCTCTCTCTCTCTCTCACACCACACAAACACACGCAAACATATATATTCAATGTTTTTATATATGTATTTTGATAGTAAAAAGATTAATTTGTATAAAAGGCAAACAAACAAATAAAAAAGCAATTAAATCTTAATTGTGTCGTTGAGACCAATTTTAATTGTTCACAGAGAGACGAAGTGGTATTTTTTGAAAAGGATGCCATATATCTTTTAATCAACTCTACAATACAGCAAGTACCATTTTCAAACGCCTCGGGAGCAATAAAATATATTGATATTGAAGATTATGATTTCACAAATGGTAATGAAAGTATTAGCATATTTTATTTTGAATTGAAAACTCTTCATCCGTTTAAATTTAACAATTTATCTTTAAAAAAAAGCTTCTGTCAATATGCTTTAGTGTTCATCCCTATTCAAATAATATATTTTTTGAGATAGATTTATTAAATACTAATTTTACTTTGGGATTTTCTTTTTTTTTTTTTTTTTTGGTTCAAAGATTTGTGCTCCCACCATCAATGTGATCATTTCTGCTTTCTCGGCGTTAATGGTGTAGAATGTAAATGTTTAGATGGCTATACCTTGAGTCTGAACGGGAAAAACTGCTTTGGTAAGTTTCAATTTATTCTTTTTTTAATTGTTATCTGTTTAATTTTTTTTTTTTTTTTTTTAACAAAAAATCAGTTTTGAATTACGTATACTGCTTTTTACGTGCGCCTTTGCATTTTTAAATTCAATTAAAGAATGTGGTCAATTTTGAACAAAATTGGAATTAAAATTGAATAAATCACAGTATTTCACTATTGAAAATGTAATAAAATGAAATAATTCGACTTATTTGTTCTAATTACTTTTCTAAATTTTGAGCGTTCGATTGATTAATTTAATTTTGTTTTACGTCCCATTCGAGAATTTTTCACTCATAAAGACACGTCACCATATACGGTGAAGGGATTCAAATTTTGACCTTTACACGGCACTCAGGGCCATTGAGCAGTGAGGGATCTTCATCGTGCCACGGGACCTCGGTTTTTAAGGTCTCATTCGAAGGACCCGCAACTTTCACTTCAAAGTGCCGAGCGCATGGCGAAGGAACAGTTGCTACCTATTCTTTATCGACTTAGGTCAGTCGCGGCCGAGATTCGAACTCACGACCTTCCGATCACGGAGAGAGCGCTCTACGGACTGAGCTACCGTGGCGGTTTGAGCGTTCGAACACAATGTCGGAGTTTTGCCTGATGTAAATTTCCATGGATCAATCAAAGCAGGCTGTTAGAACGCGGGAGGGTTGTCGACTCCTACCCCCTCCCCAAACACACATTTTTTTCTGAGAATATTTTGCTTTGGTAAATTTTCATTAAGATGATTGTTGGCCTCCCCATTTTTGCTGCCGTAAGGTCGGGCACTAGAAAATTTCAGGATTTGAAGGGGGAAAAAAAGTACCAAAAAGTGAGAGAAAGGCCCCCTTCCCTCCAACCCCTATAAATAGGATTTCTAGTGTTGGACAATTTAGTTTATTATTGGGTGGAGTCCCCCTTTTTAAAACCGTTGCTACGGGCCTGAAAAGTTCAATGTTAATTAAGTTCATTGTGTTCCACTCAAGAATTATCCATGCAATCGTGTGGTAACTGTGCCTTGTTTACAGCGGAACACATCTAAATGGTTTGTGTTAAGTACAAATTCTACTAAACGAACATTTACTAAATACTTATGTAATATGCAAGCTGTCACAAAAGTGAACTGGGCTGGCGCAACTCCTTGCATACAAAAGCCCCGGCGTGACCACTATAATATATCAATTATATTAGATACACATCATTATGGCAGTTCAGTATAGGTGTGAACCTCTTATAAATTCTTTAACGGTTTAATGACAGAGAGATGTACCCAGTCAGGACAATAATTCTCAGAAACTGAAATGGATATAAGACTATTTTATAAATGCATCCTTCGTTATGCTGAGATAAAATGTGGTTGGCAACTAAACTATTTACTTGCACCCGACCTTATCCCAGAGCGGGCTTCTTTTCATTTTTGCAAACAATGCTAGTTAACAATTGAAAACACTTTATTGTAGAAGCTTTTAATTTTCCCCCCAAATCTTTTATTGCAACATTGAATTAATGGACCTCATTGCGAAAAACAGAAAATCTGACCCCCTGCACTGGTTGCATGGACGGATTTCATGGCATATTTGGAATGGCTCGTAAGAGAAAGTTGTTTTCTATCAGTTAAAAAAAAATTAAAAAGCACTGCCTTTGTTTTATCCAATTTTATAGATCCTCAGATACATGTAGCAACAGGCATAGTGGTTTCGTGAAAGCATTTTTTCCGGATTTCCTTACCTTTCAAACTTTCGCCGGTATAGATTTTGCCCAATAGGCAGGTATACAATCTAGACGTCATAATAAAGCGAAAACTCATGATCAGTAGAAAGCGACAACGAAAGAATGAGGCAAGGAGAGAAATTTGCATGAGCCATAACGATTACCTGAGTTCTTGCGGCCATCTTATCATCATCAGACCTTTTCTTTTCTTTGCTATATACCTATGTAAAACTGTTATCCCACTTGTGACCCAGCTCTATTCCCAGGTCTAATGATTTGAACAAACTTCAATCTACTCGAGCTAAGGATGGTTATATATTAATATGACTAATCATGGCTTTGCTGTTCTTGAGAAGATTTTAATAAATATAGCCCCATCCTACCCCTGGGGTCATGATGAACAAATTGTATCTACCCTTCCTCAAGAAACTCCCATATCAATATTACTTAGCATGACTTTGATGTTCTTGAAAGATTTTTCCTCTATGAGACCTTCCGTTTTACTCTGATAGCCCATTGTGGCCCCAGCCTACACCCGGGGACATGATTTGAACAACTACCAGATGAAGCTTCCATGTCAATATGATTTATCACTGCTGTTCTTGAGACGATTATTAAAGACTTTTTTCTTATATATATATTCCTATGTAAAACTTTGGTCGCCCATTCTAGCCAAACTGTATCCCCGGTGTCAAGATGTAAACAAATTTGAATCTATACTAACTGAGGATGCTTCAATATCAGTATGACTAATCGTGGCTTTGCTGTTCTTGAGAAAAAGATTCTTTAAACATTTTTCCTTTATATTTCTGTGTTAAATTTTGATTGCCCATCGTGTCCCCACCCTAGCCGTAGGAGTCATGATTAAATTTGAAAAAATTGAATCTAAACTATCTAAGGATGCTCCCATATTAATACGACTAATCATGGCTTTGCTGTTCTTGAGAAGATGTTTTATAGATGTAGCCCCATCCTAACTCAGGGGGTCATGATTTGAAGAAATTTACACTACCTCAAGATACTTTCATTTGACTAATCATGGCTTTGTTGTTCTTGAAATTTTTTAAAAGATTTGTTTTCCCTATACTCTCGTGCGTTTAACTCTGATGCCCATTGTGGCCTCACCTTACACCTTGGGGTTATGATTTGAACAAACTGGAAACTACACTACCTGAGTATGCTGTAATATCAATATGACTAAAACAAGGCTTTGATATTCTTAAGGAGAAGATTTCTTGAATATTTTTATGCCCCCGTCTTGTCCGCAAAAACTTCAACCTTGCCCATAACTTTTGATTGGTTGGAGCTATGATTTTCATGTTTCACATGTGTATTCCTTGTGACAAGACCTTTCTTTGGGTACCATCATATTTGACCTTTTGACTTTAATCTTGGAGTTTGACCCATTTTTGCAAAATTTTATGAGACTTTAACCTTGTTTAACTTTTGAACAGTTGGTGCTATGGCTTTCATACTTCACATATGTAATCATTGTGACAAGACCTTCCTTTGGATACCAAACACTTTGACCCTTTGACCTTAACCTAGGAGTTTGACCTTCTTTCAAAAAACTCTAACCTTGGCCATGACTTTTGAGTGGTTTATGCTAGCGCTTTCATACTTCACATATGTAATCCTTTGGCAAGACCTTCCATTGGATACCAACAACTTTGACCCTGACCTTTGAGTTTGACCTACTTTTGAAAATCTTTAATATTTGCAATACCTTTTAAACATTTGGTTCTAAATCTTTCACACTTCACGTGTGCAATCATTGGGACAAGACTTTCCTTTGTATACCAACAGTTTTGGCATTGAACTTGACCTTAGAGTTTGACCTACTTTTAAAAAAATTTAACTTTGGCCATAACATGTGAACGTTTGGTTCTATGGCTTTCACATTTCACGAACACGTTAAACTTTATCACTTTTGACAAGACCTTCCCTTGGGGCCCCATTTGACCTTGACTTTTTACTTACTTTTAAAAATTTTTAGCCTTCGCCATAACTTTTGAACAGTTGGAGCTAGGGCTTTCAAATTTCACAAGTATATTCCTCGAGAAAAGACCTTTCTTTGGGTACCAACATTTTTGATCTCTTGACCTAGATTTTGACTTGCATTTGAGAAACTTTAACCTTCATCATAAGCTGCCATATGGGGGCATCAGTGTTTCACAAACACATCTTGTTTTCGATATTTTCCTATGTAAAACTTTGATTCACCACTGTGGCCCAACCCAATGAAAGGGGTCATCATTTCTACTCTACTTGAGGATGCTTCAATATCAATATGACTAATTATATCTTTGCTATTCGCAGGTAGATTAAGGCTTCCCGTAGAATATCACAGTGCACTCTGTGCCTTCACATCTCTGAACTACCAAAATTTGACGTCATAATGGAAAATGACGTCAAGTCACTGCAAACTTGAGGTGTTATGACGGGGAGAATGTCATGAACTTTACACTTTATTTCAAACTGCATGTAAAATGCTAGATAGCTATTGCAAAATTCATGGGTCGTCAGAGGTTTTTTTAAGTCTTATATGTCCGTATGATTTAAATCACACCGCTTACTTACCCTTGACTGAAATTCAGCATGTTCAAAATGCTTATGAAAAATGTACTTTTGAAATGTACTTTGTTTTATACCCGTGGTTGGAGGTAGAATTTATTTTGTGTGTATAGAAGAGTCTGGCGCAGGTGATTAATGAGGATTAATCTGAGAATTTTTGTGGAAATCTGTAAGAAGAGGTTGTTCTCTAACTGAATCTCGCTTGGGAAAAATGTGTGTTGGCTTTGTTTTAATACAGATTACAATATTGTGTGGAAAAAACCCTCAAATTTGAAGGTAAGTTGAATTTCTCAGGAAATGTTTTGTACCCAAGTAATACTATGACTTTTCCCAAGCACATTTCGGATACACAAGGATACGATGAGTTTATCTATATAACAAAATGTTAATAATTATTGTGTTAATCATCGGCGCCGAAGCGATTTATATGAAAAATTATGAATGACCGTCACGTGATCAACAAAGTAATGTGATATCATAACAATTATGTTAATATACAGCCGAGGAAATCCTCATTATAAACTGGAAGTACTAAAGTTCAATACTTATAAATTAAAACCAATACCGACCTCGCAATGACATATTATGTTTTGAGAGCATTTTAAAGCTTCGGGAAGCCTTAACATAGCTGCGTTCTCTGAGATGTTCTTTTGTAGATTTTTTCCGATAAATTCCTACATGTAAAATTGATCACACACTGTGGCCCACCCTTTCCCCTGGGGACATGGTTTGAACAAACCGGAATCTACCCTATATCAGGAAGGTTTTATAAAAGTTTCAACTTTTATTGGTTTATTGGCTCTGTTGTTCTTAAGAAGACTTTTAAAGGGGCTGGGACGGATATTTGAAGGTCATATTTCTAAAATTTTCTAAATAATATTATGACTTATATGTTGCTAGAGCATTTCACAATGAAATATATAATAAAATTCTTTTATCTAGAAATTATTAAAGCTAGGATTTTAGGGACGCGTTTGTTTGACACATATTCCTGCACTTTCACAAAGTAAACTTTATCCATAATACTTAAGAAAAGTAGAAATGTTGTTTGTATTAATAAAAAATATGAAAACTTTAATCAAGAAAGTTCAGAGTAGATATGCGAGAAAGTAAAACTAACTAACCAGCAGGGTCAGTCCGAGTTCAGTGATATGTGCAGACTAAACAAACTGAACACACTCGGTTATAAATAAACACTAACAATAACAGAGCTCGTGCCCTGTTTACAGACACAAGTCTTTGATGTGAAGTTGTGACGAATAACGTTTTCATTGAATTCTTAGAATATTGAAGTAAGTTCAAATAAAAAGTTTAAGCCGAATTATTTTTGGAATAAAAACAGACATTTAAAACTGTAAACAATGCAACTGTGTCCAGGCCCCTTTGAAGATGCCCCCCCCCCCCCCAATTTTCACTTAATCTTAATTATCTCCCTTTGAAAGAGGGCAGGGGCCTTCATTTGAAAAGAAAAAGAAAAACTTCATCCAGTTAATGCTTTGTGGAAAAATATCGTGTGGTTTATAATAATGAAAGAAAAAGTTGGGGCCAGTGATATTAAATTTTGAGATATTTGTCAAAGATGCTATTTTCAGACAAAAACCAATGTACATTTTATCTTGACTTATCAAGACTGTTTACGTCTTAGGTTGACGCGCTCAGCTATCTTAAGGAAAGAAATGGAAAATGCGATCTTATTACATTCTTAATACGTATAATTTGTACAAATTTTAAACATGTAGGAAACCTAATACAGATATCCAAAATGGATAGGTTTAAGGCTTACTCAGTACCAGTTACATCACATGTATCAGCTGTGTGTCACGTGACTGGTATAAAAATAGAATTGTTCAGCTGAATGAGTATAATAGCTCATAATTTCCACTTCGCTTAAATTCTGTCATGAATAAAAATAATGTAATGCAGACCAAAATCATCCCCCAGCACTTTTCAAATTATACATGAAATAAGCAATTGATATTCCTGTTTCAGCTCAAACCGTCTAGTTCATGCCCTTACACTTTTGATGATAACAGGTATACACTTATCGTGTTAGCGATATTCTTTACATTATTTGTCTTTGTGCAGCTTCATAGCACCTAGATAAATTATTTAATAGTCTACATTATAGTTTTCAATAAATTATTTCCTTATAATTTTATTGATTAGATATAAACATTGGCGATGGTTTTATATTTATTTAAGCAATTTTGCAACTATTAAACCAATGCATCAACTCCTCTGGATCATTTGTACTGCGTCAAGTCAATACTATTAACATCATTTATGACACAAGATTTGCTTCTAATATCTCGGCAGTATTGTTATTAAATGTTGTGACTTTACACGCTTTTATAAATGATTGATAAAATAAATGAATGCATGTGGTTAAATAGATTTTTGTCGCTTGTTAAATTTTTAATGAATCACAATGTAACTTCCCATGCGGTACATCACAGATGTGAACTGAGGCCTTTCTTAACGAAGTTCGTTCCTGAGCTTTTGAGCAGATTTTTGTCTTGACTTCTATATAAAAAAATCTGCATAATGTTTAAGTTCTTACAATACATTTAGATTCTACAATGCAAATTAAATTATATTCAATCAAAACCCCATGATTAAATTCCATACCGTGTTACTTAAGTGAGGAAATATATTTTGTGGCAAAAGGTTTAAGAAAATTATCAATTTTTCTCTTTCGAAATATTTGAAATATTGTTAGTTTAGATTCCTATTTTTACATACAGCCTGCACACAGAGTTATTTTGTGCAGTGAAATGTTTTATGCTGGTCCAAACTAATATATTAAAATAGAGCCGAGCTCGTTGCAAAGCAACAGGTAGATCTTCCGTTGGAGCTGCGGACAGGAAGAAGTGACCTTGAGTAAAGGTCATGCCACACTCTAAGTTTATAAGCAATCTTATAAGGGGCATCAACTGCTTCCAGATTTTATGAGACGGTGAAAGAAAAGTGAGATGGTGGGCAGGAGGGGGGGGGGGGGGGGAGGGTGTTACTGTTTAAACAGTTAAAAGCTTCCATGCTAATGAGTCTTTCAAAATGTTCCCTTTCCATATAGTTCTTCTAATATATATATGCGCCAATTTGCTTTGGTTTTAACTTTGTGCTCAGCTAATTTGTTGCAAGGCAGATTTAAACTACAGTGATAGAAAACTGCAAGCATAACATCAAAACAGAGGTAACATTTGGTTATACAATGAAAAAAATGCATATTATGCTCCAACATCAACCTACTTTTGCTGTTCATACAGATGCTAGTTTGATTATGCATGCCAGGGCCTTGAAAGAAAGATTATTAACATTTATTTTTTAATCATACATAAAGACCCATCCAATCAATTTGGAAACCTTAACTTTTATTCTGTACATGAACTGCATGCATTCATACCCCTATCTATATTATTGGATATGGCACATTTTGAATGATCTTCGATCATAAGATTCGGACCTTGTTTGCAAATTCAATCTGTTGTAAGGTCGAATGTTGACTTTCGGTTTTCATACAAATTTCTAGGTCATAATTTTCATACTGAATTAACTGCAGATTTCTCCATTAATCCAGTCATGACAAAGAGCACATGGCAGCCGTGACTGGTCGACAGGGTTAATTCCTCAATGAAACCTGATTCCACCTCTAACGTTTTGCTCTGCTCACAATTTGTATATTTTTGCAATTGATTTCTGAGTCGGATGACTGTTCGTCTGCATATTTCATTCAGACAACGAAAATCTACTCGCATTGATAATAAGATTCGAACAATTAAAAGATAAACCGTTATAAAATTTTCACCTGATTCCATTCTCTTTCTTTACAGTGCTCATAATATCCTTGAAATTTATTTCAAAATCATATTGAAACTTCTGGAAGACACAGAGAAGTAAACAAAAGTAAAATTTTAATGCAATATACTTTAGCAAGAAATGTTTAAATTAATATAGTAAATGTAATTTATCTTTCAGTTTCCCAGACTGATACCTCCAGGGAAATCTTTGTCGTTCTTGGTGGTAAAATATGTTCAACTGAAATTGATATCATAATTGGTAAATCGAGATCATTTCGTTGTCAAGAGGAATTCACTAACGTAACAGATATAGAAATTGACACAGACTCAACAAAAATTATTTTCGTCCGAGGGGATGAATTGAAGTGGACAATTTCTGAGACTGTGAAAGAACATTGGAAAGAAAGTATAATATTTCAGTCAGAAAAACCAATTAAAGGTACGTGGGCTTTCGTATTTTCCATACTAAGACGTATTATTATATACCCAACTGTGAATCACTCAGTTTTATGTTGATTTCATGCAATCACATGACCGTGTAATCCGACTTTCCGGATCATCATACTTTGGTTTTTAGTTTCTGAATCCATATCACCCCTCTCTGAAACTGATGACGTAGTACACAGTACGCATGACTTTTTTGCGTATGAAGTTATTCCTTGAAAAAAATATTTTGTTTAATGGCTAAACGTTGTTTAATATTTGATCTAATAAGTTTTTTAATATGTTGCTAGTTATAGAGAGGTACATAATAAATATGTCATAATAACAGCAACTTGATCCGAAAGAAAAGTTGTTGGCACCCGCGCTAAGAATGGCGATCCAGAGAACGTCAGTCCAACGCTATACTGATTACACCATAAAAACCTTTACATTTAGGCGTGTATTTCAAGTATATAAAGGTAGTTTTCGTACATTTGACACAAAACGTTCTTGAAGAAAAATTATCTAACATATTTCAAATCAATCAATAACCAAAATCGCAACTAGTTAAGAACTGGTACTTCTGAGTCATTAAATATGTTTTTGATATATCTCCTGATTAAAGAATGTTCAAGCTTTAATAAAATTGTCATTTAGATATAACGTCTACAAACTGGTTTGGGATTGAGAATGTAATAATTAAATTGTCGTATACATACAACAGTCAGCATGATTATTATAATAGATGCGCATCCGGCTCGTGCGCCATGCGTCAAAACCTGACTACTATTTCGACATAGTATAGTCCTGAAACGTTCTACTTTCCCACTTCAACGGTGAGGGAATGGTGAGGGAACGCTGTACGAACACAAAGCAAACGGTGAGCGAACGCAGAGCGAAAGGTGGGGAACGGTTTGTGAACGCTGAACGCAGTTTGGTGAACGGTCGGTAAACGGTGAACGGTGAGCGAACGCGGATCGCAAACGCGAGTGCAAAGTGAACGGTGAACGAATGGTGAACGCAAATTGAACGATAGATTCGAAATGTCTCCGATTTTTTCTTGCATTGCATGTATTCTATTATATTCTATTGCCTGGATTTAAAAAAATACATCTACTAAATAATTACATTTTGGAGTGCTTTTTATTTTCTTTTGTGTGTGTGGGTGTGTGTGTTAATGCAAGAGTTAATTTAGTAACCAGTACTGTAGCTTTTCCTAATGGCTGTTCTTTAGTGTTTTTGAGGATGAGTTTTGATCGGTTTGTGTTGATCGTTTCTTTGATAGTAGGATCGATTTCCGAAGTAGAGTAACCTCGCTTTGATAGGTGCGTCTTGAAGAAGTCATTAAGTGTTGCATGTAATATTGTAGGGTCAGTAGTATTTCTTGCATGTCTGATGCATTCTCCTTTAATGAATCCTTTAAATACAGCTGGGCTATGACCGCTCTGTCTGTGTAGGTACTGAAAGTTATTTGTCGGTTTGATAAACGACTTGATATCAAGTTTGTTAAAATTTTGAAATTTGAGTCCTTTGTAAACTGTAGTATCAAGGAGGTTCACAGTAGATGGAGAAATTTCAAATGTACGTAAATCTTAAATGCTTGTGACAGTGATTGCCAATGTTGAAGAATTCTATTTCTAGTTGGGTTCCATTAAATATTATAAAATCATCATCACGGTATAATTTTGCAGGCATGATGGAATTGTGCCATTATATGTCCTGTGATTTGATACATTCTGATGTCACAGATCTCTGGACTTGGGATCGCACCAATGCTTGCTCCTATAATTTGTTTGTAATATTTTCCGTCAAAGTCAAAGTAATTGTTTTCTAAGACGCATTTCAGTAAGAACGTTAGATCCTTAGGGTAAGGATATGGAATGTCTAATTCTGTTTTATTGGCCTGTGTGTAAGTCTCTTTCACTGAAGAGAGAAGTTCGTTGAATTCCATGTTCGTGTACATGTTCGACACATCATAAGGTATTAATAATGCGTTTGTTGGTAGTATAAGGCCTTCAATTTTGTTGACAAAGTCCGTTGTGTCTTTAATATAAGTTGATTGTTTTTGTAAAATAGGGACAAGAAAGTAATCACAATATTGCCCTAGTTTCCTTGTTGGCGTATCGCATTGCGAGATAATTGGTCTACCAGGTGGTAATTTTCTAAGGCTGCACTGATCATTAATTAGTGCGTTGTAAATGTTTTCAGGTATTTTGGGGGTTTTTGGTAAAAGGTAAAAATGCCCACATTTGAGTGAAGTTTTTTTTTGTCATTAAGAAACCTGTAAGTGGCTTTGTCCAATGACCCATTTGAATGCATTTCGGCAAGTTTAATTTGAATGTTTTCATGCAGTTTAAGCATGTTGGGTTCAGGTACTTGCATATACTTTTAGATTGCAGTTGGCGTTGTGCTTCTATGACATACCGATCCTTGTTCATGATGTAAATTGTTTTGCTTTTATCTGCTTTTTTAATAACGATGTCATTGTTATTTTTAAGAGATAAAATAGCTGCTCTTTCAGAATTTGAGATGTTTGATCTCTTTTTTTCAATATCCACCGAGGAAAGTTCCAGTTTTGTTTCATCTATATATTCCTCGAGTTCGCTGCATGTAAATGGCGGCTAAACGGCAGATTTTGTTTTAAAGGGGTGAATTGCAATGTTGTTTCCAGTATCAAAGTGGAATTTGCATCTGAGTTTTCTGGCAAATTCTTAAAAATCTTTGGGAAGCAGGTTTTTAGCATTGTCGCCTTTAGGCATTGGAATGAATTTTAAGCCTTTGCTCAGTACACAGCTAATTGTGCCACGTACGTGTAACATATGGTAGCACATACCATATGTTACAGGTATGTGAAACATACGTAACACATACGTGTATTCCAACCGCACGTTACACGTACGTGGTACAACGTATGGATAACGTGCGTGTGACAACATACGTTTCACGTAACGTACGTGAAACGTGCAGTTGAAATACACGTACGAGGGGTTATCAAAAAGTTCGTGGACTAGCATCATAAAATTAAAACCGCTTTAGGTACATCAATGATTTTTTACACATTTAGTTAGCATCATCTTTTCTATCTATAGAATAAACCATAAATCATAATTTTTATTTTTTAATAAATTGTTAGTGTTTTTGTAAGCAAAGGTATGTCCAGGCGGCGTAACCTCTAATATGACGTTTTTTTTCTACCTGAGTGTAACTGAGAAAAACTCTTTAGATATGAGTATTTGTCATCAAAAAATCTCGTTAATTCAGGCATGTGGTACGACACATTTGTTCAGTAAAACTTACAATTTTTACCCCATTCTGTAATTTCTATGAAATTTTATCGTAAATTTTATATGGAGTGTCCAAACAATTCTGGGCTTGAAAATAACGTCAAAATGGGGGAGGGGTTTCTTTTTCAAACACTATAAAGTTTCGCCCCTGGAAAAATTGGTATTGACCTAAGGAATGTTTAAACTGACTACAGAAAAATAAAATGCATCCAGAGTACTTGTTTTTAATGCCAAAAAAGATTCAGAGAGATGAAATATGCAGAGTTAGTGTCGATTTGTAGTCAGGGTGTCAAAAGTCAGTCACGTCGAAAAGTGACGTTGATCATGTGTGGTAGAAATTGAACTCCAACAAGCTAAGTATTCTGGCATAATCAAGTGAGGATCTTTCCCCATATAAAGATCCATTTACAATATTATATGCATTGAAAACAGCTGCTCATGACATTGTAAATTCATATAAATAAGAGGGGCTTAAGTCCTTACTTAACTCCAGGTAATCTCATCAAGATAAGTGTATGAGGTAGAGAGAGCGGGCATTAAGAAACAATGACGTTAAGCGGACGTCATGACACTAAACGGCGACAGCGCCGGGTGATCACATAAAGTCTTTTTAATTTTAGAATAATTTGGCAAATAATCAACGTATCAAGCTAAAATTTTCAACATTTCTTAAACTTTTGTTGTTTTATGTTCTGCATAAATTTTGTAAGCAAAGACTACATATTATTAATTTTATCGCGTCAGTCCACGAACTTTTTGATAACCCCTCGTATGTGTTACGTACGTTTCACGTACGTGTAACATATGGTATGTGCTACCAAACGTTACACGTACGTTTAGAAACGCATGGTTTACATGTGTATTGTCAACCACACGTTAAACGTACGTTAATGAACGTGTGGTTTACATATGTATTGTCAACCATACGTTACACATACGTTAATAAACACATGGTTTATATGTGTATTATAAAGCATACATTAACATATTTCACACACATGGTTTACATTTATTATCAACCACACGTTACATATACGTTAATATATGCATGGTTTACATGTATTATAAACCACACATTACATGTACGTTAATGACAAGTATGAGTATTATCAGGTACCTTACATGTATGTTAATAAAAATTGGTTTACATGTGTGTGAAAAGCTAGATGTGTTTGAGGAGGCTGTATATTTTCTATATTAATGGTACTTTTACATACATGTACAATACATGTAGGTCAACTATAATTAAATTCAATCCTTTTTATTTTTTTTTTAATTTCAATTTCGTTTAATTAATTAGTAAAACTATTATTTAATTTTGGTCAATAAGTGAAAAAAATTCCTGAAAGTTTTATTGTAGCTGGGACTATAATATTCTAAAATTGGTGACATTTTCAAATACAGGAACTTTTTGTACAAAAGTACTCAGACCAAATACTTTTTTTTACTTAAAAGTTCAAAGTGAATTTGGAGAACTAATCAAGATAATGTTTAACAATCAATAACCTGTAAATGTGTAATTCATGAAACAGAGTATTGCGATCAACTTGGTCTAAGTATAAAATCCCTCTTAAAAACGGGACTCTAGATCATGAGTTGCATGGATTTTAATCATTATACTGTAATATGTTTTAAAGATTCATGATTAGCTATTTTTTTTTCTTCAAAAAATAATATCATATCATGATCTATGATTAAAACCCAATCACCTCTGAAAGCTCACAGGTGTGTGCGTTGATGACTTGTTGTGCGTGTTTTGCGTCTTTAATGTTCCAATTTATTTCACATTGTTTACCTTATGTCCACTTGCATGTCTGACATGGAGTAATCAGTTCGCATTGGTGTATAGTTTACTCTTAAAGCGGTAAAACATAGTCTTCATACAACTACAAGTACACCAATCTCGTAATGTGTATATCGGATATCGGTAGAGGAACATAAAATTCAAATTGATCATCGGTAAATATAATCATTCCGAATTCAGGAGCAAAAGGTGAATTTAAAAAAACAGAAAATCACGATAATTTCACAACAAAACACACATGGAATTCACCTAAATAGATATTAGATAATTATACAGTAGGTAGCGTCCTTATAACACTAAAATATGTAAAAAAAAAAAAATACGTTCCGGAATTTTCACCTCCAATTATTATTTACGTTACGGGTGACGTCACTGGTAAGAAGTCTGACGTCTGCAAGACAGTGTCTGGAGTTAGGCTATGATAACGGTGAGGAATATATAACATCAACAGTTATTTAATTACTTTATATTTCAGACTGTGTTGCATGTAAACTAACGGGCGTGTTTCTTTTATTTTAGTGTATAACGTAATGTAAACTAAGTAAGAAAATATTGACGCAGTCAGCGTCTTGGTCAGCACCCCAACTCAACACTGGCACATTATATCAAAGTTCAGGTGAGGTTTAAAACATACTGTTATAAAAAATATTTATTGTAACTGATTTTTTTAGCCTACCAATAAGATGCAAATAAAACCCTTGATGTAGGCCTTTCAACTAATTTTTCAAGTTGCACATATGGTAAAAAAACAGTTGATAGATAGATTTGTAGGTACATGAAATTCTCAAAAGAAGTTTATAAACTATACATACCTTTAATTAAATCATAAAAAAAAATAATTATTAACATTTGATTTGTAAGATGTTGTGTTTTAAGGACAGGTAACTCAAGTGTACAAAACGACCAACAAAGTGCCGATTTTTGAGTTATCGTTTATAGGAATGACATATAGGCTGCTTCAATTGGTATTGTTATGTTCAGAAAAGGGTTCTTTATATTCTTTGGTACACAAAAGGGTTGACCAAAACAAGGAGAATGTCTTCACTCTATACCTGGAATAACGGGATCAATGAATGGGGAATGGACTATATATTCAAGATTTTTAACTCTCTCCGACAGTTGTTGTGAAGAAGAAAATATAATGCCATGTTTTTTTTGTGTGTGCATTGGTGTGCTTCATCTATGAAGATATATATTTCTACAATTAAATGCAACAATAAATTATCTTATTCTTTCCACTAAGCACGAAGAAGAACCATAAAAATTTAATCAGGTCAAAATTAAGAAGGGGGATGGATTTCACTTTCTATTTTTATTAAAAATTTCACTTATATATTATTGTACAGTGTCGGTAACTACATGATAAATAAGTTTAACATTTGAGCTAAATTTTAAAACCACTGAATTCCGCTGACAGTGAAGGAACACTTTGGAAATGCTAAAACTTGACATGCTTAAAAACAGTTAGCTTCCTCGGACTCGCTGTAAACAAGTTCCGGTAACGGGTTATCGTTCTTTTCATCGAACCCTAGCGGCAGTTGAAAGGCCAACTTGACGGAAAAAGTTCCACCCACCCAATGTATTTCTTTACAAAACATGTAGAGGAAATATGAATTATCTTTTAGGGCAATTAGGTGTAACACTTATTTTTCAGATGTCTTTTTCATACAGTCCTTATGAATATAATTAACGTATTTTAATGAGATTGTGATTTTTTTTTTATGTGATTTTAAATGTACACTCCAGGATGGTGGCTGAAGCTCTGACATCTCCTAGATGTAAACACCTAAATGCCAAGTCTGGACTTCAAAAACAGATTCTGAAAGTTTAACCAGCATTAAAGTAATACTGTTTAAAAAGAAATCAGATTTTCTGATCCCATTGCTTTTAGACTTGCAATTACATATATATCATGTAATGATGTGCATTACATTTCTATCACAAGAGGAGAAAATGTTAAATGTTATCAGTAAAATAAGTAATTTTTCATCTTGTTTGTTTTGCTTTACAAGTCTGAAATGCAATTTTTTTTACCTCAAGGACAAAATGTATACACTTCGAACAGACACAAAAACATATAGGTCCATGCCAAGCTATGAAAGATTTATGCTGAGGGTAAGTTCTATTATTAGTTCTATTATATAGAATTTAATTGTCAGACATATGGTTATGTCTAAAATTTTACTGTTGTATTTATATCTGTGTTAAGCAATATTTGCACCTAAGCTGACTTACATGTAATCACTTTTTTTTTTTTTAACTAATTAGGTAACCTGAGTCAGTCATGACCTATTGCTATCTGTTTTTAGCTCACCTGAGCTGAAAGCTCAAGTGAGCTTTTCTGATCACATTTTGTCTGTAGTCTGTCTGTGTAGCTGTCCGTCTGTCTGTAAACTTTTCACATTTTCGACTTCTTCTCCAGAACCACTGGCCTTATTTCAACCAAACTTGCCACAAACCATCCTTGGGTAAAGGGGATTCAAGTTTGTTTAAATAAGGGGCCACACCCTCATTAAAGGGGAGATAATTAAGAAATAGTGAAAATTTAGTGGGATGTTTTAAAAATCTTCTTCTCAAGAACCACTGGGCCAAAAAAAGTTGAAATTTATTGGAAACCTTGTATGTCAAAGTGTAAATTCAAATTTGTTTAAATCATGAGCACCGGGGGTAGGTTGGGGCCACAATGGGGGATCAAAGTTTTACATAGGAATATATAAGAAAAAATCGTTAAAAATCTTCTTCTCAAGAACAGCAAAGCCTTGTTTCGTCATATTGATAAGGAAGCAGGTAGTGTAGATTCAAAATTGTTCAAATCATGACCCCCAGGGGTAGGGAGGGGCCACAATGGGGGATCAATATTTTACATAGGAATACATAGGAAAAAACTTTAAAATTCTTCTTCTCAAGAATAGCAAAGCCATGAATAGTCATTTTGAAATGGAAGCATCATCAGGTTGTGTAGATTCAAGTTTGTTGAAATCATGATATCCTTGGGTTAGGGTTGGACAATAATGGGGGATCAAAGTTTTACATAGGAATATATAGGAAAAAATCATCTTCTCAAGAACAGAAAAACCCTGATTAGTCATGTTTATATGAAAGATGATCATCAGGTAGTGTAGATTCAATTTTGTTCAAATCATGAACCTCAGGGGTAGGGAGGGGCCACAACTGGGGATCGAGTTTTTATCGCATAAATTAATAAAGCATCTGTAGTTGAATGAAAACAAAAATAGTGCATTTTATGGTCTCTGCTCCCCCTGGGGCCTAAGTGATAGAGCTAAAACCATCAAAATTAATGCAATTTCTTTAAACCTGGACATCAAGCAAACTGTTCATGACACCAGGGTAATTTAAGTGATTCAGGTGTTAGGGCGGGGTTCATTGATCATATAGTATTATTATGTATCGATTCATTGAAAATCTATATAATGCTCCTCCTGAGTTTAAAGCAAACAAACTAAGTTCATAACTATGATGAACAAGTTTTATTCTCTGAGTTCACTCGCAATACTTCAATTTTAAATTTGTCAAGTAGAGATCGAATTATAAGGTAGATACTTGAGGATTGTGAAAAGTCTAGTTTAAACGACCAAGGTTATTAATACTAAAAAAAAAAGTTATTCGACTCTATATTTTAGTTCTATAGGGAATCAACCAGGAGTTATATGTGGAAAATAATATTGATCAAAAAATTATGTTTTTCCTTATGAAAGTTCATTTAATACATGTATTTTCTTTTTCTTTACAGATAAAAGAGAATTGCAGAAGAATAGATTGATGCATGTTAAAAAAATTCAACATTAAATTTGGCTTAGATTTGAATATGTCTTTTGTTGTGATTGAGTTTGAGGGCAATATGGATCAGGAAATTAGAGGTGAAGGATATCCAGACATGTACCTTCAAAATGTGGATCATTCAACAGATGAAAAGAAAATAAGCCTTTGAAGAAAATTATGTCAAATGCATGAATTGAATCATTTTTGTTTCACCTTTGTTTACAGTACTGTGTTTCTCAAAACATGCGTTACACACACATTGCACACGTACGTTATTCATACGTGAACCATATGAATAACGTACGTGTGCAACGTGTGTGTAACGTATGGTAGTCAATACGTATGTTTAACGTACGTGTCACGCATGATATTCATACGTGTGTAAACGTACGTTTAACGTACGTGGTGCTTTTTTCATGTGATAAGTACGTGAAGTCACATACGTATCACATACGTTTAACGTACGTGATACGTACGTGGCACATAGTCAATACGTATGTTTAACGTACGTGTCACGCATGATATTCATACGTGTATAAACGTACGTTTAACGTACGTGGTGCTTTTTTCATGTGATACGTACGTGAAGTCACATACGTATCACATACGTTTAACGTACGTGATACGTACGTGGCACATTTTGCTGTGTAAGGAGAGTTCATGTTTGGATAGGTTGTATCTTGATAGATTTAGAACAAACTTTTCCCCTGTGGCCGTAGTTTTTTGCAGTTTTTTTTTAACTCTCCGTAGATAATTACAAGTGCGTTTAGCATTTTTGCATTGTTTACTCCGTCTATTTATTCGTCGAGCCATTCAGATAGAGGAGCAATAGGAGGAAATATTGTGTATAGCGAGGCGCTATAGATCACCATTGAGTATTTTGATGAAATAGCAAATCCGTCTAATTATCAATGTGTGTTGATAGATTAGAGGACAGCGAGAGTGCGTGGCTATAGGAAACTGATAGCCAGATTTTGGTGATTGGTTATGGTCACGTAGAAGGGGCTGTGTTTGTTTAAGAGCATAGCCAATGGATGGCTTATATAAAACAAATTTATGGTAATTATTTCTTGAAAATGTTAAATCCGTCTGATATATGTAGTGACATAATATAAGAGGCAATGATAAGCATCCGTCTTAATATCCTATGATGATAATAAGAGGATTACTTTGTTAAAAGATTATTTTTCGTCAAAAATGACACAAATAATAAAAGATTGCAAACCATACATGAACTGGTGTATACGATACGAGACATAGTAATGAAGTTTACATGAATTAATTTAATAATTCACATAAACCAAATACAGAAACATAGTTGCACTTATGCTGAATAGTAATGTTATTTATTATATACCCAACTGTTTGTCACTCAGTTTTACTGTTGAATTTATGCAATCATGTGACGGTGTGATCCGACGTTCCGGATCACCACACTGTGGTTTTCTGAATCCATATCACCCCTCTCTGAAACTGATGACGTAGTACACAGATAAATGACGTTTTTATTCTCGCGTATCAAAAAGTTCCTTTACAAAATGGATTGTTTAATGGATTAAAGTTATGTAATTGATCCAAAAAGCTTCCTATTATTATATTTTGCTAGTTGGAAAGGGGTATATAATAAATTTATCATTATAACAGTAACTTGATCCGAAGAGTCGTATCACGTCTCGTTGACAGGCGCGGATCATCAGATCTGATCTGATGATCCGCGCCTGTCAACTTGACGTGATACGACTCTTCGGATCAAGTTACTGTCATAATAATATATATATACAGGCATAATAGCGTTTTAGAGTCCGTCACTATCTAAGTAATATAGAGATAGCAACAGGTAAGTTAATAAGGCCTTTTCCTCTGCATGTGACCGCGGTGATGGTAGTGACCTTCATTCCTCGATCTTTCATGGTTTTTGTTAGCCGATTTGTTGGCTGAGTGTCTAGGTCTAGACGGGTAGCTTGGCAGAGTCTGAAGTTTGATTCGATGGTCTTGTAATTCAGAGGTGTGTTGTTTGGTGATGGTTTTGATAGCATCATCAAGCTTGTTTGTTTATTGTTTTTTTTTTTTTTTTTTTTTCGAAAGTGAAGGTGTAGCTGTCCGTTCCTTCTTGTCTCTGTCTTAAAAGTCTGTTCTCAGTTTGTTGCTTTCTGTCTCTTTTTCTTGGATGGAACGTTCAAGAAATGATATCACAGAATTTCCTAAAGCTTTGGTGGTTTCCTGCTGCAGTTCTGTGAAGAATTTGTTAAAATTGTTTTTTTCCTCTTTAGGGAGGTTCAGTTCACAATGGAGTTTAGCTCCGAACCAAGATGGAAAACTGCCCGATCTTAAACCATGGGAGATGCTTTCCTTACGCTTGGCGTATAATAAGCGGCTGGATAAGATTCCTTTGATTGAGTCCAAAATTTTAGAGTTTGTTGCAAACAGTGCTTTGTCGGACTCAGGCAGGTTAATAGACATGTCCAGATCATTTATGATGGCTTCCTGGTTTGAGGGGACATGGTCCTTCAAAATATCCATATATTCGCAATTTGACATTGTGGTAGAAGTTTTCTTGAGAGAGAGCTTGTTGAAACATTGGTACATAGTAACAGAATGAAGAGTATTATTGCATGTCAGCATACTTGAGCAAGTCGATGTATTTGATTTATAAGAGAATCGTAATAAACGATCTTTGAAGTTGCAATTCATTCCTTTACAAACATGTGCTAATTTGGTAAAGGAAGTGCTGGTAATAAAATGTCTTAGGAGACAATAGAAGCAGAAAGTGTGGTCGGATTGTTGGATGGCCTAATAAACCACACAAGTCGATCGCTGTCCAAGGGAGGGCGATGCACGGGATACTGCCGGTGGGACATTGTCTCTAGTCAAAGTGTGAAAATTAGCGACATCAATCAACCAGACTTTTAAGAGATTTATTAGGACCTGACACTCCAAACCACACTTATAGTAAATATTTTTTTTTTCTTTTTTGCAGATTGATTTGAATTATGAAAGTAGTTGTAGAGTGTTTCGGCAGTTAAGTAGCCTCATCAGGGGTCACAGACACATAATAATATGTTCATTTTAGGTGGGACCAGATTATCTCGTCACCTATGTTCTTGTGTTTGTTGTAAGCTATGATTGGTTGGGAATTAAATAAAGTTTTGCATTCTGGATTTCTAAGAATGGTATTCCAATATTTCAGAATTCGTTTTTTCAGACCTTTAATGCAAGGTTTAATTTAGTAACCGGTTCCTAACAAAACAAAAAGTCTGGTTGATTGATGTCGCTAATTTTCACGCGTTTTAATCGCAGGTTGCCACTCCACACATTTTTTTGTTTAAGGAGAGGATCCCCTTCCCAAGTTATTTATAATTTTCGAGTTAAGGCAGTTTATTTTTTATATTTTAAATCACTATACATGATACCCTTATTTCTACTTACACGTGGTTTTGACTTGCTTGGACACATGGAAGAGAATGTGGAAATATAAAATCTTTGGGACAATTCCATTGACTTGTCTCAAGCTGCAAACGAAATTGAATGCGTATATTTATTTCGCGAACTCATTTTGAGTGAGTTATCTGTGTTCGATATGGGCAATTTTGATTAGCATGAACCTCTTACATTTGACAATGTGATGGAGGAGTTAGAGGAAAAATTCCAATGTGAGAAAGAGGAGACGGAAAGGTCTGCTTTCGTCGAGGACCCCGAAGTGTCTGAACTCATAACTTCAATAGAGAGTAAAAAATACGAAAAAAATACTAAATGAACACTCTCCGTATTTATGGAATAGGGAAAAGCAAAAATGACTTTAAACAGGTTGGGCACAATTCCCTTCTTTAGTAACTGTTACACTAAAATGGAATTGTTCCTCTTTTCATTAATAAAAAAGCATTACTGTATAAGGGAATTTTCACTCTATTCTCATGTTTGCTTTCAGTACAAGATTAAGTGCAAGAATATTTTCACATCCTCTAAATATTTATAGTCTATTTAGTGTATGTATGTTTAAAACTACAATATTTCCCACTGCAAAACGCTGAAAATGAGTGATAGAATATTTCTACGTATAGATTTCTTAAGGAAGCCTTTCGGTGTTACTGTGAGATTGAATAGGGTTAGCACTTGCTTACTCGTACATGAAATCATTCATTCTAATTTGATTCTATATCATTTCTTTCAAAGACAGTAAAAATATTTTTTTTAAATACCACTGTTTCGTTTACAGATTCAAATCGTTATTTTAAATATTAAATTTAAAAGATATTTATTCAAAAATGGTTTTAAAATGAATGCCCTTACAAGATTCCATACTTTTCATACTATTTCTCAATGGTTAAAATTAAATTAAAAGTTGTGAATTACTGTTGCATGTGAGTTTAAATTCCTGTGCCTATTCAAAAGATGTCACCTCCATGAATCCAAGTTATGAAATTTTCCCTTTTTGGACAAATAATAAAAATACTTCCAAGGGAAAAATTCACACCCGTTGCAAAAATATCGAAGTCGTCCGATTGAATCTCATCAATTTTTCGTCTGTAGCACTAAAGGAATGACATTTTTTGTCAGCGAAGTTGGTTTAATAAAGTTTAAACATAGCACATCGCATTTTTCATGCACTTTTTATTTAACAAACAGATTTCTTGCATTATTTTAAAAATATAATGAAAATTCCCTGGTACAGTAAAGTTTTTTTATTACTGAAAAGAGGAACAATTCCGTTTTAGCGTAACAGTTACTAAAAAGGGGAATTGTACCCAACTTGTTAAAAGGAACAGATTTCCGTAACTTGCACTTTTTACTGCCGAAAACATTAAGTCATTGCTAGGAAAATTTGTCATAGAAGCCCGGAAGAGAGATGGATCACCGTACTCTCCTCATTCTTGATACATGATAAATGTCGGTCTTCTTCGGCATATGCGTGAATTGGTAACCATCTGGATTTTTTGGAAGAAAAGAACTCGGACTTTTATGAATTTTAAGCAGTTAAGTGCAAGGATGGCACAGTTGACGGCTGAGGGTGTTGGATCAAATATAAAACAGGCATAGCCGATCACCTTAGAAACAGAAAATAACCTGTGGGAGTTTGGACTGCCAGGGAACGAAACTGCAAAAGCGATCATAAATACAGTTTTCCTTTACAATTGTAAATTATTTGGACTGCGTACGGTGGACGAACACAGGTAATTGTCAGTGGAGCAATTTGAGTTGGAAACTGACCAGGAAGGAAAGTTTATCAAATTTTCTAGGAGGGCCAACAAGACTTTTGTACGTATAATGTATTTTTGACTTTACTTTAAAAATTACTGAGTAAAAATTCCCTCTCTTATTTATTTAAATTTTAAATAATAAATAAATTTACATCTCAATACAAAAACTAAAAAAAATCGGATGAGGAAACTTTTTTGAAAATGAACTTGGGACAAGGTGTCAAAGCAATTATCAGATAATATCGATATATATTCATTTAATTTTATTCACATAATTCACTCAATGGAGGAAGTCTTCTCATGCAAAATGACACAGAAGCATATGCTGGTATCCAAGCGTGAGGTTGTATTAGTTTTAAGCCGTTTTTCTCTTTGTTATGTTTGTTTTTGCTAGGAGGCTTAAACCAATGTCATCATACAAGAAAAGAACTGAAACATCACTTTGCAAACGATCGTCTCTGTTTGATCTACAAGCTGTACATAGATTGTGTGAAAGAGAAGGGTTCGGAGCGTTTTTCTCCTCGAAAACTAGAAAACGTAGAGAATGGAAAAGTAAGATTTTAGGTCCTAACCGATAAGAGTCAACAAATTTACTGGGCTTTTAAAGAATATGTGCACAGATGCTAATATTCAAGATTCTTCACAAACCATTCAGGCAAACGTACGTGTGCCAGCTCTCTGTATCAAGCTTGAATTCCGAGACAAGAGATCATGACTAGAACTGGTCACGGATCGATAGAAAGTGACCGGAAATACGAAAGACCTTCCTCTGAAATGTTCCGTGAAGCTTCAGACCTGTGCGTTAGAAGCGGGAATTCCATCGGCTTCGGGGGATGAGATGGACAAAATAACTTGTAAAAAGATTAAAACCGAATGGGAGCAACAGAGTGGAAATCTGGAAGTCAATTTTACATGCAACTGTACTATTAACTATTAATTTGTAATTACAATTAATGTAATATGTGTCGGTAAAATGAAGAAGAAAGTTTTTCTTTTAATTTAGTACAGCAAGTACAGATTATCATTTGAAAATTATCAGCTCGTTTTGTTTTTTTTATTCCGAGTTTGTGGGTGTGGCTTATAGAAAAGTGTGGGATATCATATGTACAGATAATCTACACTTTAAAAAAGAAAGAACAGCTAAGTAAACTATAGTACAATTTCATATACTATATATTTGTAACTCTGAAAATCCCAATCGGGGGATTTTCCAAATACTACAAGTACGAATTTTATAAATATTAAGGAAATAAGCAGGGTTTCATTTAGAATATTGCAAATATAAACAGACGTATTTTGAACTAACTGGTATATTGTGTAACCATGTATACTAATAATCTAGATTTACACAAACTGTCCTTCCTGATATACTTTATTTTAAGGTCAGACGACACCTTCTTCAATAATATATAATTTTTCCGAAGAATTTCTCATTGAAGTATTGCTACTTCAACAACTTTCTACACCCAAAAAAAAAAAAAAAAAAAAAAAAAAAATGAGGTACCTTACCAGGCATATGTGCAAGATACCAGAAAGTGGTGTTTCCTATGTAATCCTATTTGAAATCACTTGAATTGTCAATATCACAATTTTTAATGTATTTATTTTCTAAAACATTTTAAAAACCTTTTAGAAATCACAAGATAATGTTAATATTATGAATATTTCTTAGATATTACAAGGAAAAACAAATCAGAAAATTGAGGAACGCGTCATCAGACTTAACAAATAAAATATACATGACTATCTTGTAGTATATTTTATTTCTTAAAATACAGTGTATCAGGAAAGAAAATATTTCTTTTTATATAAATATTACCTAAAATATTGCGATTACACACGAAATTTTCACTACAAATAAATTACTTACATATCTTAAGGGTTCTACAAAAAATTCGAGACTTTCTTTCTTAAAGTGTTTCATGTTTTAAACAGACTGTCCATTTAAAAAGTATAGATATTGACATATAAATCTAAAGAATATTAAGAATGAATAAAGTTTTCATTTTTAATTGATTAAATCATAGTTGTGAATATCAATTCGTTGGCCTATGTTTTATGTCGTTGAACAGGTTTCATGATCAAAATTCCATGATGCGGTCCAATTTTCAACGGACTAGGATCTAAATTTTACTATTCAACGTTGAAAAAATGTTCCATCCCCACCCACCCCCACCCCACCGGTCAAATTTCTACGTCACAGCTGCACGTGTATTTTGAACAAGTATTCTTAAATAACTTTTTTAGATGCACATATGTATATATATGTTTTGAGACTTACATTTTTATGTCAAAAAACGCATTGACTTCTCGATAAATGTTAATTAAAATATACTGCAAATAGTGACTAAGTGGCTGTGCTTGGAAAAAAGAGTGGGTGGGGGGTTCTTGATTACATCGAATGGCAAACGTACATAGTGTACGAAGGGAATTTTTTCTCTCTAACCATAGACTTTGACTATATACGTAAAGTAAAATACCTTATTCCTTTCAGCTCTTTTTCTAAATGCATGTATCTTACCGTATTTCAATTTAATATTTCAGCATCGTTCTAAATAAACATAATTACAACAACATTTATTTTGAGTATTAATTTAATAGATAAAATAACATTTAAGCTTTAAAAATAATAATAATAATTAGAAACTCATTGCGAGCAATGAGAGGTCTTCCGTCCGATTCTGAAAATAAAAACGAAAATTCAAGCTGAAAAAGTGATAAAAAGAAATTCAGACACTCTGGAGATTTAACCCTGGTCGTCATCTTGAAAATCCAACGTGCTAAACATAAACCATTCACTTTTTAGGTCACCTGAGTCACTCAGGTGACCTATTGCCATCCGTTTTCGTTCGTCAGCGTGCGTCGTGCGTCGTGTGTTGACATTTGAACATTTTTAGCTTCTTCTCTGACACCGCTTAACCAATTTCGACCAAATTTGGCATAGAGCATCTATGGGTAAAGGGGAATAAAAATTGTAAAGTTCATGGTCCCTGCCCCCCTGGGGCCTGAGGGGTTGGGCTTAAACCACCAAAAATAATGCAATCTTTAAACTCCTGGACATCAAGCAGTCAAACTGTTGGCATCATTGTAATAAGCATTGAACCCTCTACCAAAATTGTGAAATTCATGGTCAGGGGTTCTGGCCCCAGGATGGGGCTATATAGATCATATAGTGAAAGTGCATTATTTCTTTGAAAATCTTCTTCTCTTCTCCTGGATATTAAATAAAGTAACTAAGTACATAGTTATGATGAGCAAGAGTGCCTCTTCCAAAATTGTGAATTTCATGGCCCCAGGGTCAGGGGTTCTGCTTTTAGGGCGGGGCTCACTTGATTATATAGTAAAATTGTATTAATTCTTTGAAAATCTTCTTCTCTACTCCTGGATATTAAATTTAGTAACTAAGTATATTGTTATAATGAGCAAGAGTGCTTCTTCCAAATTTGTGAATTTCATGACCCCAGGGTCAGGGGTTCTACTGTTAGGGCGGGGCTCTATAGACTATATAGTGGCAATGCATTAATTCTTTGAAAATCTTCTTCTCTGCTCCTGGATATTAAATAAACTAACTAAGAACATAGTAATGATGTGCATGGCTGCCTTTTCAGAAATTCTGAATTTTATGGCCCCTGGGTCAGGGGTTCAGGTGTTAGGGCGGGGCTCTATTGATTATATAGTAAAATTGCATTAATTCTTTGAAAATCTTCTTCTATGCTCCTGGATATTGAATAAACTAAGTACATAGTGACGATGAGTTATGATGAGCATGGTTGCCCCATTCCAAAATTATGAACTTCATGGCCCCTGGGTCAAGGGTTCTGGTGTTAGGGAGGGCTCTATTGATTATATAGGGAAAATGCATAAATTCTTTCAAAATCTTCTTCTCTTCTCCTTGGTATTATTCAAACAAAGGAAGTGCATGGTTATGAATAGGAAGAATGCCTCTTCCAAATTGTGAAATTCATGGTCCCTGGGTCAGGGGTTAAGTGAAGAGGGAAGGGGAATCTAATGGTTATATATTGAAAATGCATAATTTCTTTCAAAATATTTTTTTCTACCACTGGTTATAAAGCAAAGAAACAAGTGTTTATGATAAGCAAGGGTGCTTCTTCCGGAATTGTGAGTTCATGGCCTCTGGGTCAGATGTTCTGGTGTAAGGATGGGGCTTTATTTATGTAATAATATAGTGAAAATGCATTTCTTTGAAAATCTTCTATGCTTCTGGGCAAGCAGAGTAGAATTTTAATATGCAAAGGTATTTTTAGCAGAATTTTGAACACCTGGACCATTTAGTCAAGTGTTCTGGTCATGTCCAGTGCTCTAGTAACTTGGTTTCTGCTTAGCAAAGTTATTCCCCTTTGTCATTCACCTTTGATAATTAATCACTGTAAGCAATGTATTTGAAAGGTTAATAGAATGCGAGAATTATGCAAGAATATTTATTGTATAATACAAAAATTACTTTCACACTTTTTTATGATCAGGTAGACTTAGAAATAATAAATGAATAAAATTGAGACAAAAATAACTTATCTTTTAAATGTTCTTTAAAGGCTAAGAGAGGCCAATGTGAGAAGTTATAATATGGAGTTAAAAAAATAGACATTTTGTTAAGTAGTCTGCATTGTAATAGTGATAAATGGGGGGCAGATAGATACTAGACCAATTATTTTGTTAATACTAATCATACTATATTTCTTACTTTTGGGCAACAAAGCCTCATTTATCAGTTTATGGATTTTCTAAATTGTTGTATTGTACTCAGGTGACCGTTAAGGCTCTTGGGCCTCTTGTTTTACATCACTTCCTGTCACGACCGGATGCAACGGCGATACAAGATTTTCTCTAGATTCAAATAAACTGATGACTAACTATCAGTTGTGAAAGTTTTAGACTTCAGTCGTTTACTGGTGCCGAGCAATATTGTGAGAACAAATTCTTATTTTGAGGACAGGTAAACACGTGACTGGAAGTGAATTTTATAAAAATCTCTGACTTTTCTCTAGACGTTGGCAGTATCTACAACATACATAAAATCATTTTAAGTACTTTATCGATAAGCAATATTTATGAGAAAGTTAAATATCTAAATAACGCATTTTATCTCCTAAAAACGGAAGTTGACTTTTTGTTTCAGGTTGAATCTAACATATTTCAAAACATCAAAAGAGATGCAATAAAGTGATGCAAATTTTAATTTAAAGAAGAAAAGTTTTTTTTTTTTTTTTTTTTTTTTTTGATCACTTTCTGTGACAAGCGGAAGTGACGACTGACGCGTTTAACCCAATGGATTCGCCTACTCCTCAAGGTCTATTACTCATAAAAGTTTAGTATTAAATCTTTTACCTGTTTTTGAGATCTCGCTCAGACAACTTCTCATTTTGAGGACAGGAAAACACGCGACCGGAAGGGAAATTTTTAAAGATATTTAAGGTTACTCTAGACATTTGCACTCTGAATAACATATTTAAAATTCATTTCCAAACTTTATCTATAAAGAATATTTATGGGAAAGTAAAATACTCAAATTATGATGTTTATCTCTTATAACCGGAAGTTGTCGTTTTTGTTTCCGGTGGGACAAACATCTTTCGAATCTGCGCAAAAAATGCAATAAAGTGATGCAATTTTTAATTGAAAAAAGAAAAGTTGAAATTTTCGATTTCTTTGATCACTTCCTGTGACGACCAGAAGTGAAGGCTGACGCTCTTCATCCAAATGGCTTTGCCTACATCTTAAGGTTTTTTGCTCATATAAGTTTGGTTTCTTAATCTCTTACCGTTTTCGAGATCTTGCTCAGACAACTTCTCATTTTAAGGACAGAAAATCACGCGACCGGAAGTGAATTTTACAAAGATATTTGACGTTACTCTATACATTTGCAGTCTGAATAACATATTAAAAATTCATTTCAAATACTTTATCTACAAAAGATATTAATTAGAAAGAAAAATACTCAAATTATGTAGTTTTTCTCTTATAACCGGCAGTTGACGTTTTTGTTTCCGGTGGGACTAACATAATTCGAACCTCCAAAAGATGCAATAATGTGATGTAAGTATTGATCTAAAGAAGAAAAGTTGAACTGAAGACGGAAGACCTTAAATATTGTAGTCTAACTATTTTTTGTATACAAAATGATGATTTTTTTAAACACAATATATTTATTATTGAATTTTAAAACCTGTAAATCCTTGCATATAAGTTCTTTTCCCTTTGAAGAGATCAGTCATTTCACTTCGGAGTTCCGAATAACAATGAAGACCGAACGATGAGTGAAGGCTGATCGCGAGGTGAACGCAAAGTGAAGGAACGGTGAGCGAAGGCTAAACGCTTTGTGAACGGTGAACACAAAACTATGAACGGTGAGCGCACGCTGGATGATGGGTGAACGGAAAAAAAAGGAAAATAGAACTTTTCAGGGACTGTACATCCAAATAGTTATACTATAATACATTTAATGCATTGAAAATATTTTACCACTTATTAGTAGGTAAACATCTGAAAAAAGACTGTGCATCCAAATAGTTATACTATAAAATATATTTAATGCATTGAAAATATTTTACCACTTATTAGTATGTAAACATCTGAAAAAAGACTGAAATACCGTATATCGGGTATATTATTATTATTTTTTTTACGTGATGTTAAGTTTATTAAATTTACTTGTTTCATTAATGCATTAAAAATGAAATGAGTAAATTCTCACAGCATTAAAGATTCACAAAATTAAAATACATAAATGTTTCATAGCTTTTTATTACTAGCACATGTTCATACCGATCTTCAATCTCATTCATATGTGTATGTCTTCTAGAAATAAAGGATATTGGTTTGCTCAAGCATCATCCGACTGACAAATTAATGCCGATTGTTTGCTGATTGAAAATGGTGAATGTATATGAAGATTTATTGCAAACAAAATTGTCTGATATGATAAAAGGAATTATTTAAATTTCTATGCACTTCCTAATTCGCAAACAATCAACACGTAAAACATTAATAAATCCAGTTCACTAATAAATTTATAAAAACTTACAAAACTTGCGATAATTCGTTTTAATGTAGTTCATTATTTTTTATTGATATAAAATTCCTTTAAAAATGGTGAATGAATTCTGGCGACCGGCAGACCTTTACAGTAGTTATATGAAAAAGAGTTTATAATTTCCAAAAAAAAAATTCTAAGCTCAATATTTTCTTGAAACATATGTTCCTCTGAAAATTATATATAATAAAGTTTTAATAATTCCTATGATAAAACAAAATACTGTTAGGCATAACAATGCTCATAGGAATTCTTCAATTCCGCCTATTTCATAACTTATTTTCTGTTAACAGCTAAAACAGCTCAGATAAATCTTATTTAAACCTTGATTCTTGATTTTTCTAGGTAATGATTTGTCAAAAATTAAAATACCCGTGATGCATTTTTGTAATTGGATATAATCAAATATTTTCATTTAGTGTATTTTCCTTTTAAGTTTCTTTTCAATATCGATTACTTTTGTTAGTTTTTTCTATTTTCTTAAAGCTGGACACGACTCGTAAATAGGCATACGCTATATTAGTTTTCCTATATATCAGCACCGGTCATGGGGTATTTCCTTTGCACTGGTAACACCTGAATGCTTTCTTGTCACGGGTACCTGCGTGGAATGGACGACACGTGTTCATGTTGGTTATCTTACATTACCGTTGTTTACATTTTACTGCAGTTTACATGTATTTGTGTTTGTACTACACTGACCTGTGCAACTGATGTAGGTTTCTTTGGTAACTTTCTCTTCTCCCATGAAAGAACCACACATGTGGTTACTTTGTCGCTACCGAGAGTTTTACAATAGCTACAGTATGTAGAATACGTCTGTCCACACCGGTGAAAACTGTTTACACGAAAGCTAGACCAAGTGAACGTCTTATATAGGAACCGTACAGGTAACAAAAAATGCAGCATAATTTGGCGGATAAACATAGATTCCTACCTTTTACGAATCGTGTTCAGCTTTAATCCGTATTATATGAACATAGGAATTTCTCGATCCTTATCGTGGAATGAGTGGTAAAATAAGATGCCTTCCAAATACATAAGATGAACGGAAAACTTGATAAACGTATAATATATAACAATGTAATATTGTATTCTTTCAGGTTTGCATCTGGACACAAGAGGAAAAAATATATTTTTTAGTGTTGCTTATATCATAAAACGTAGTAACTTTAGAGAAACCATGGATATCATACAAGACGAAGATGATATATTATCTTTCTCCGTTGACTCTACAAATGGGTAATTATAATTGTTGTGAACATGTACCTCTAATGAAAATCGATGCATTTTGGTTTTTCTGACGTGCAATAGAACATTCAAAGTACTTCCTAAACAGGACAATACAATCCTAGCATTTTTTTTAACATTAAACTATAAACTATGATGATATGCCTGTATAATATTTCTGAAAACATATTGAGGATTATTTATTTATTCCAATTTAAAAGCAGACAACATGCTAAGAATTTTCGACTTTTTCTTCTTTAATTAATGGCGTCGCCCGCGTGGCGCAGTGGTTAGAGCGTCTGCTCTAGAGTCGCGAAGTAAGGAGTTGATCCTTACGTCGCGGGTTCGAATCCCACTGTGGGACGTGGAGACCGGTCCTTCGGATGAGACCGTATAAACCGAGGTCCCGTGTCGCAGTAGGTGCTGGCACGAAAAAGATCCCTCACTGCTCAATGGCCTTAAGTGCCGAGTATAGGACAAAATTTGCAGCTCTCCACCGGCAAGTGGTGGCGTCTCCATATGAGTGAAAAATTCTCGAGAGGGACGTTAAACAACATACAATCAATCTTAAATTAATGGCAGACATTTTTTTTTTATAGATTTATTGTATGGGTCACAATTGAGAATTATTACATACAAATTGCAACTTTGAACGGGGAAAATAGACGGCGAGTATTGCAGACCTTAGATATATTTCTGGTCTATATGAACCCATTTTCTAAAAGGTAAACTGCATCATTTGCTACATTTTCTTACTATTGTAGTGATTTTGAAAATAAAACATTTAACATTTTTTTCTAGAATATACTGGTTAACTCATGGCGGAATAATGAGTGTCCAAATGGATGGACAATCTATACATGTAAACAGAAGGCTTAACTACCAAGCGCTGAAGTTTGTCATTTATCAGGTGTGTTGATAAACGGCATTTTTTTTTTCTTTTGTACTTTTATGGATGCTTGAATTTGTGAGCCATTTGATTTTGACCAAAAGCTACATTAAGGACTATTTTAGCAAAATTAATTAAATTAAAAGCAAATATAAGCAAGTCAAACTTATGGGCTGGCTTATTTCATTAAATACAACTAAAGCTATTATCAAAAATATCAAAAATATCATATATATATATATATATATATATATATATATATATATATATATATATATATATATATATATATATATATATATATATATATATATATATATATATATATATATATATATATATATATATATATATATATATATATATATATATATATATATTGCTACTTAAAGGAGCTCATAGTCTGGACTTCATTAAGTAAAAACAGAAAAACAGTTCTTTGCTCAGCAGATAATGACACAGAAAAGTCTATTTCGCGATGTGTAAATGTTGATGGAGAAATTTCAGATTTTTTCATTCACGATAACATGACCAAAATTATGAAAGGTATGTAAATAATATTGTTCAAAGTGTTTTTAAAAATTATAATTTGTATCTTTCATTCCAAATTCAATGTTAATAATATTTTCATCACATCAAATGTCTACTGTTATTTTTCAGATAATTGTGTTCCAAATAATGGCGGCTGTGAGCATCAGTGTGTTAGTGAAGCTTTTGCACGTTGCTTCTGCAACGTCGGTTATGAACTACAATCAAACATATCAAGTTGTGCTCGAGGTAACTGTAAAATGATGGCACTTTATTAAATTTGCATGTCATTAGACTGTAGTTATCCCTAACAATAAGTATTATTGACTTTATTTTACTTTTGCTTATAACTCTATCCTTTAACAATTTAATTTTATTCAAATCTCTTTAAATAATAACGATCTACTTTTTTTTTCTTTTTGTTTGCTTGCTTGGTCGGAACTTATTGCACGCTATATCTTTAAATTGTGAAACAATGACTTTGAAACCAAAACTAGTTGAAATAATTGATAAACCCGCTGTATAAGCATTATTTTAGTGGAAAAGAAGCCTCCAGTGTTCAATCATAAACACAATGAATATCTGAATAACTAATACGGACATTTGACTCTCAATAGTAAATTGCAATTTAGGTAAATACTTTTAAATGATTATTTTATTTTCAAATTATTTATTCATTTATTATCATCATCATCATTTGTAGTTGATGAAAAAATATCATTTTATGTTGTGGAAACTGTGTCAAATACGATATTCGGAGCCGGTGATTCCTACCACAAGGTCGAGATAATAACACAGGAAAGTGACCAAATAAACGATGTCTATATTGATCAATACAATGGAAACCTATTTACAGGCCATAAAGGTTACATAAAACACTATACATCTCTGAAGACATTTCCGACCTGGAAAAAGTACAACTTTCAAGGTAAAAGCCAATTTACCATTTATTGTCGGTGGTTTATTTAGTTATGCACAGAAAAAGTTGCATACCCATGCAGTAAATCAGCGTAATCCATGATCATAAAGATGTTTATTTTACAGGAAATGCAAGCAAACTATGCTACTTGACAAGTAGTGCTGTATTTTTTGCATCTCGAACAACACTGGGCTTCAGTCTCTATCGACTTTCCTTGCAAAATGGAACTCACGAAATAGTTTATACTGGAAAGGAGGATTTATTAGATATACTATGCATTGATTCTTTAAAGTATATATAAATATCGATCTAGCATATTATTCACGTGTAAACTATTTGAAATAACTAGAAATTGTCTTCGTAGAAATGTATGTTCAGAAATAAACATTCTCATTTCAGTTCTGTTTTGATTGCTGAAAACAGTAAACAACCAGTTATCAAAGGATTTAATGTAAAAAATGAAACCATAACAACAGTTCCCGGACAATTTCAAAGCGGATATCTTCGAATGAAGTTTTACAAGGATGGTAACGGGTGTCTACTTTTCCAAATAATCGGTTAAATATGTGAATGACCATCCATATTTTAATTACTGTTATATCACTCATTTTCGTGGGCTTAAATTTCCGTGGTTTAAGGAAAAATTAATGTTTCGTAGGGATTTGATTTCGTGGTTGAAAAAGTGAAGAAATGCTATATATATTGAAATTTTATTATCATTATTTCGTGGAGGACATAAATACTTCAGTCACTTCAAAACATGAACACAACGAAAATTAACCCCATTAGAAATATGGGATTTCACAGTGTTTAACCACATAAATAACAAGTGATGCTGATAGGCTTTTAAATAATATGGTTAACAAATATACTCTTTGGATATACATGAATTAGAATCTACACATCTGCATAATCCTTCAAAGATTCTCTTTAATATTTTTTTCTCAGATTACCAATTCTACTGTCTCGAAATGTCATCCAGTAAATTTCATAGAATTCATTTTGACTGGAAAAGGTACACAATCCTTGCAGAGGAAACATCTGTTATCTTTCAAGATTTTGATTTGGATGACAAGTTCATTTATGCTTTGGGAAAATATGATCGGTTTGTATATTAAACAATATATATATATATATATATATATATATATATATATATATATATATATATATATATATATATATATATATATATATATATATATATATATATATATATATATAATGCAATTTGGCATTTATTAACGCTGTTACAGACAAATAAATAGCTAAGAAATAAACTTCATTTCACTTATACACGCTTGATATGTATTTCTGATCTGAAACAGATGTTGATGACATTCGTACAATATTGGAGAATAATGTCCGCGGCATGTCCTTGATTTTGGCAATAGCCATAGAAGAAAAATCAATAAAAATAATCCTCTATAGAGATAGCTAATAACAACATTGTTAACTCATTTTTCTTTCAAAGAAAGAAGACAAATAGGGATCTATCTCTAATCTTTATTTCCGTTCATTAAAATAATAATATATTGTGTTTCTTGTTACTTGCAGATTGATATACAGAATTTCAAAGATATATGGTGTTCTTCATTCAAAAATTCGAATATCTCCATTAATTGGGAGACTACGTTTCATATTGATACCATTTGGTCCTAGCAAAAATCAAGGTATTCGAGTTCACTCCATATAAAACAAATCTGTTTTTTTGAAAAGGTTTGTAAAATTATATTACATAGGCGTACATCACAAAGTGTTGAAAATGCAGCGTAATGAATTATATAATCTTGGTGTGAGTTTTGACATAGGTGATAAAGATGTATATAAGAATGAAAGTTGCTTCTTAAATTTTTCTCCCCAAGATTAGAAGGACGACAGCTGGTCATATTATTAACAAATATTCCAATACATAGCACTATTTAATTTGATACAATCTTGACCCTCTGGTTAGGATAGGGTCGTAATAGAGGGATGAAAAAACATGGAGGTTTAAAAAGTTTTGTGTGTGTGTGATTTTCTAACTGTGGCCAAAAATAGTTATATAAAATTTCAATAAACCCCCTGTAATTCGTGTTACAGTTGCCTTTTGAGTTATAAGGAGGGCTTAAAAGAGAGGGTCAACTTTAGCATTGATATTTATAATATTTTATTATGTTTAATTTAATTACTTTAAGTAGTAAATGCTTTAATTTGGCACATCTTATTTTGTTACCAGTATAAAATAAGAAAACTGATTAAGTTTTGAATTCAGTTACATTTTATTTTGTTATGATTATGAAGTCTATTTTATTACTAATTAATGTTTATTTGTTGTAGCGATTTCTACTGACCAGAACAATTCAGAAAATAATTGGATTTTAAGTGCAATGGGAAGTTTAGCAGGACTGGTCGTAGTTGCGATAATTTTCTTCATTTGTTATCGAAAAAGACGAAGATTAAGGTTCAAAATTAGTTTTATATCTAAATCACTAAAGCTTTTTCCTTTCACGAGTATATAATATATGACCATTTAAGCATATACTAGAAATTAATTGCTCTTAACAAAAATGATAATATCATACACTACATATTACCTATATCTCTTAACTGAATTAGTAATTCCATCATATGAATGAATTCAAATCAAATTTTATGAAACAGTCTTTAATTCCTTTTTTTAAGAAAAAATCTCAATTTTTTTTCTATTCAGGGCTTTCGGTGAAAGATTCTCCACATGTGTTAAAGCCAAACCAGAGTTTTATATGGACAATTTTTCAAGAGTAGACAGTCTTCGTCATCCACCAAACAGGACATAACAAAGCACTTTTTGCATATATGCTTCTTTATGATATTTCTTACCATCATCTTATATAAAAGGCATGATCCATGTGTTTGTCATATGAATTGCTTTGTAACACGTTTGGTGAAAATTTGCACAGTGGTTCTGGAGAGAAAATCGAAAGGTTTATAACTGGACAGAGTCTGACAGACAAACACTGAGCAAATGTGAAGACTTTAGCTTACAGCTCAGGTGAGCTAAAAGGTTCGGATGAAAAAAAAATATACATGATAATATACTTACATTATCTTAAGATCCATCTGTGCCTAATATCACTGATACTGGTTTCAATAGATATTATCTTTATTCTCTCTAGGAAAGTTTAAAAAAAATTATAAATAGGTTTGACCTTGAAAATATGCCTATTATTATACTGACTTTACGGTGAATGTCAAAATGTTATGACACACATCCATTTAACTTGAAAACTGAGAAATTTTGGAGGAAATAAAATTCATTTAAGCCACATTTTTTTTTTTTTTATGGACAAAGGGAATTAAAATTCAGTGATCACTATTGGAGGATTTTACATGCAGTGGCATTGTACTGTGGAATAATTAATTTATGGAGGTTTATAAATTCTAACAATGCCGCACTTTTTCAACCATGAAATTAAATATTTTTTCTCAAATCTTGAAAAGAACAAGGAATGGTAACGACCGAATCTGGCCCCTTATTTGATGTAAAAATCAGAACAGAGTTAATACTGTGATAGTTTGTAGTTAAGAACTTAAAATGATGCTTGTTTTAAAACCAGCACTAATTTTGATTCAAAGTTACCATGGAGGTCACAAGAGGGTGCAGAAGTAGAACATTTTCCCTAATTTCCTCAATTCTGGTGGAATTTATTCATATTTGAGACACTTTTCTCGTTGGGAAACATAGAGCACAATCTTGCCTATCCGAGATTTTTATACATAAAATACATAAAATGCATCTGATACTAGTGTATGATATGAATAATTTCGGTAGATAAGCAAGCTTGTGCTCTATGTTTTCTGACACAAAATGTGATGTAAAATGGGAAATTTGCATAAAAATCAGAAAATTCTGAAATTGACATACTTTCTGAGCTCTCCGTGACCTCTATGTATCCCATAACACAGAACCAATGCTCATTTTGTGGCAGGGGTGACAGCAACTTTTAATTTATAAACTGTTGTGTCATTCTAAAAGACACCCGAAAGGGGTCTTAACCTATCTTGTCCTTTGACCCCTCAAAATTATATATATATATATATATATATATATATATATATATATATATATATATATATATATATATATATATATATATATATATATATATATATATATATATATATATATAGTATTTCTTTTCTTCTGATCAGAGACATAAACAACAAATAAATAAATAATTATTCCTATTTCTGTTGATTTAATAGCTCTTTTTTTTTAAAATAATAAATGATTGCTAAATACCAGTGAATGACTGCATAAGGCTAAATTGTCTTTTTTTTCTAAATGTTAGCAGCATATTTAATTTTTTTTTGAATCTGTAGAGTGTAGAGCATCTGTAGAGCTACTCTGTATAATTTATACGGAGTTCTGTAGGTTACAAGAGCATTTCTTGGCTTTTGTAGAGTAAAAAAGAGGAAGGAAATATAGAAATACATTTTTAATACATGCATTATCTTTTATCTGAAAACAAATCAATTTGACATTGTACACGTAATCTTGCAAAATTAATTTATGCATTGCAATTTGCAATTTCCATGTGCGAATCTGATTGACAGGCTTTCAGAGTAAAAGTAACAGAAAAATGACCTTTGCCAAGGAAACAATGATCCCTCTTATATTGGTAAGCATAGTTATATATCTGAAGGAATTGACTTTCGGTAGTCCGATCCTCACGTTCTGAACATCATGCACTGACTAATTGAACATGCTCACAAAAATGTCTCTGAATTCTCAAAGTAACACGAATTTATCCATAGCAATTATTCAAACTTCATCATTAATGTTAATCATATTATAGAGGAGAAATTAGTAATTTCAAATAAAATTTCAGCAAATGCGAATAAAGACACCTACTATGCATTTTCTACTTGGAAATTCATCAACAAAAACATTTTAGGAAAAAAAAAAAAAAAAAAAACTATAGGTATCCAGGCATTTGAAGAAAATTGCGTGAATTTTATACTTATACAGTACTTTAGCTTCTTCTATGTATTCAATTATTTTATAATGCAAAGTTTATAAAGTGTTTCCTATCATTGCAAAACACTGTAAATCATTTCTAATTTCATATCATGTTAATTAACATTGGTATCTAAGGTTATATTAAAGGAAAAGTCGATTTCTTTAAATCGGTATTTTTAACATATCTTTATAGGGTAAAATTATTAATGTTTTAAACGACTGTTTCTAAAACCTCAAAGAGCCTTTAATCATATTGAGATGCATAAAATGAAAATTGTTGCATGAAAAGATTTCATATTTTAGCTTCATTTTTAAACTTTTTGAATTAAATGATAAATTAAAGAGTTATCCTTCCTGGCTGAGGATCGGAGAAAGAAAGTATTCTTTCCCATCCCCCCCCCCCCTCCCACACACACACACACACACATCCTGAAATCGAAAAGATTTTTCAGGGATTTTTAATTTTGTTTTCTTGCATGTCAAATTTTCACGTTTGGCATCTGTTAAAGTTAATGTGAAACACTCCACCCACTCCATCCACCCCCAACCATCCATTGTAAAACAAAAATCTTTGATCCGTAACCTGAATTTTAATGATTTTTTTAATGTATTTATACAAATTAATGTCTCAGTTTAAGAACATGTTAAATAAATTTAATTAATGGTTTAAAAATCTTTGATAATAACATGTACATAGATATATTAGGCATTGCTAGGTATAACAAATATAGAGAAAATACATGTACATACTAGTTCGATAGGTGTCGGTCTTGGTTTCCACTGCATTATTCGTGTTATTAATTTATTTGCATCAAATGAATATAATAAATTCCTACAGTTTCTGCATACTTCTGCGGAAAGGAAAAATATTTATAAATTGAAGAAATGTGTGTGGCGATTTTTGGATAATAAACAAAGGAAACTAATTAATTTGAATTTTACATGCATTAAGTTACCAGTTTACTGTAAAGGGATGAATGGAGAAAATTCGGATAAGGAAGAAAACGACCGCTTTTAGATTTTTTTTTTTATATTGCATTATACCTTGTTTTTCATAAGGTTTTGTTGTTGATAAGATTCCAGGCTTATGAATCTTTTTCCCTCTTGAAACAACATGAACTTCCCTTGAGTCAGTGCTCCAGAACATCCAGCGGTTGCCGATATTTTTTTTTCGGTTTCTATCACAGAAGAGCTTCCAAGAGAGGTAATTCATGACAATAAAAGATGGGAAAAGTACCCTCATTATGATAAAAAATCCTTTCAATTTAAGCCTACTTAAGACTGCTTCTCAATTTTTAATTTTGAAAAAAACAGTAATAATGCTCACCTTTTAGAGAATAGCATCAGATATACATTTTCAGTCACTGAAAAAGGGTCAAAAATAGACTAAGTTCATGTAGAAAAACTAATAGCAATTAAAAAAATTTTGTTCACATGCAGACAAAATATAAAAATGCTAGTTTTTTTTTTTTTTTTTTTTTTTTTTTTTTTTTTTTTTTTTTTTTTAAATACTTTTAATCAGTTTTATTAATATTTATTGATTTTATATTTGTTGTACTATGCAAAAGTACTGCAAATTGACGCAATCTGAATTTATTTCTCTAAAGCATGTATTTTACTTACTTTGATATATGGTTACCATGGAAACGATTTGGCTAATCATTATATAATTTTACCAGTAATGATATTACTGTTAAAGAAGTTTTGAAATTTTTCAATTTTATAGTTTCCATCAATTACACTGAGTAAGCTTGATGATTTGTGACACGGCCTCTTAAATACTGTTTATCAATTCAATTGCTGATCTTTATTTGTTGATGGACTACGTAATACCGAATTATTTACTTAACTGGTACTTTCTGGACAACTAGTAAAAATTAAAAGAAATATAATTTTAACACCTTTTAAATAATGCCCTGTAAAAACATTCATGTAATTATTTAATTTAAACTTCTTTCTTTTCCATCTTATCAAAGCTTTTCACACACTTTTTACTCAACACATTTCATTTTACACTTTATTGACTAAGAACTCTTTTATATACCAGTATCTAAATTTTTTTTTGTGTCGTTTCGGAGGCCCGACGCATCACTTGCCACTTCCGTTTGTGTCCCCGAATGTATTTCTTTTAAAAATGTTAAAATTGCTGTTCGTCCTTAAAGGCTTTAATAAACTCGGAAGCTGGATTACTCGTAACTTTTGATTTATAATATATGATTTCGGGAAGAGTCCTAGGAATACGACACTACTACTTCCGACCCGCAGCGCCACTCCTTTCACTGGCAACATCCCCTCTTTCCAGACCAAAGACATATCGTTTTAGACCCAAAGTACGCCATAACACAGGTGCCAAATAATAAGATTTAAAATATTCTAGATACTCCTTTAAAGCAGAATACAACTGCGGGAAATTTAGCATCAGTTTTAGGTAAAATCACTTCAATCATTCCAGCGTTTGGTAGCAAATGTCAGGTGATGTCGAGGCATTTATACACGGCAGTATGTCAGAACTACTAGGGATTTGCATTTTAATATGCCAGATAATGTCAGAACATAATTAGAGTTTTGGTTAAAGAACTGCAGATTATTGATGAATATGCAAGCACATATGCAAGTGCAGGGTTCCTGGAAGAAGAAATTTTAGAGTTTGTCAAAAAATGTCAGAAATCGAGTGCATGAAAAGTTCCACCTGGAGAGAATTGAAATCGGTACAGTATATCTTAGAAATTTTTAGACGATAAAAATAAATGTCAAAATTTTAAATTCAAGCATTTCAAGCAGCAGCACTTTCCAGAAACTACAACATAGGTAGAAACAATTTGTTACTTAGATTTTAATTTTAACTAAGGCATGCCCTTGCAATATTGAAATTTCTTTATGACTTCCGTGCAGAACACATTTTGTGCATTTATCACGTGACTGTCAAATCAGGTGACCAAACAAAATTCAATTCACGAAGTGTGATATATACTATGTTCTCTCAATCAATATTGAAGTTATGTGATAATTTGATGGCTTCACAAAAATAGATTCAGTTGAAAAAGACATCTATTTGCTTTCATCTATATTCCGTTGATTTCCTCATACATTGTAGTATGCATTAACATTGCAACGTACTGTACAATATTTTACATGTTCAAGATTGTGCTGTCATTTTTTATCACGATGTTATCACATAGGGTGAGTTAACTATGCATCGGACACATACCTTGCTTCGGACGACTTTAAGCAATAAACTTTCATTGAACCTGAGTCTCCCTGTGCTTTTTCTTGTTTCTGTCTTGAGGGTGAAGATTTAAACTTTTTAATGATGACGACTTTTATTTTCAAGTTGTGATAAAAAGACCACAATAATGGTCTTGAAATTACGTCATATTGTGTATCATCAAAGGGGGGTAACTAGAATTTTACGAATTTGCATTTTTTTTTTTAGAGTTGTCGTACTTTTAATTAGACTTAGGTAAAATTTGTCAATGATTGATGATTTTTAAGAAAAGTTTTACTTTAATGTTTGTATAACATGTTTTATTTTTTTTTCTTTTTACTAGTATGTTTATTTCACCGTATATCGGACACAAATTAACCATGCATCGGACACTTTCCGATGCAAGGAAAATCACTTCCATTTTCATATAAACCCAAATGACAGCTTTTTTTTATGGAAATAGAATATAAAACCTCAAAATTTTCAGTGAAAATATAAGTTTTTGATAAATGACGACTAGAAGTGGACTCAGTTTATTTCTAAAACTAGATGATGATAACCCATGAGACAAAGGCGCAAGTTGCCATATTACTGGCATTGTAAAGCCTTTCTAAGGCGATGTGATGCAACTAAAATCTCTCCCATTTGTAGTTTGAAATAGTCATTCAAATTCAACTAGAAGGTTAATTTTTAAATAAAACACAAAAATGTTTCAATATCAAGATCAAGGTACAGTGTATGACATATTTTCCGGTTTAAATACCGAATGTCCGGTGCATGGTGAATATTGTCCAATCCATGGTGAATTCTAACCTATTTCGAAAAAAAAAATCGGTTTTTAGTGATATTTTCTCAATACAAAGTACATAATTGTGTCAAAAATTTATGTTTTAACCAAATACTACACGTTAAGCTCCATTTTAATAATATTCGGTCGGTAACGATAACTCTAGAACTTGCTGAAGTGCGAGGGTGTCCGATGCATCCGGTGAATTCACCCTTTGTGATATATTTATAACTTAAATATCTATTATTGATAAAGTTTTACATTAAAACAATAATTTTATTGATGTATTTATGAATTTGAAAGGATAATCTTCAAAGCACATGTACATCAAATATTGAAATACTTATATACATGTTATATACATGACATTTTTAGAACGCGTAAGGCAATCGAACTATAAAACTTTAGAACACAGAGGAATAGATGGATAGATGCATTTAATAATATCAGATAGACATATCTTTAAAAATTTAAAGTCTGGGATGGGATATTCCAAACATGAATGGTTTTAATCTAAGTCAAATAAAATTTAGATACTTTTAAGTGCTTTACATGATAATGATTCATTTACGTAGAACATTCTTTCATAGGTTCATGAATTGAATTTTGATCCGAACGATACGCTTCAGTGTTTTTTTTTTTTTTTAATTTTATCATGAGTTCTTGATAATGCGATTAAGATTTTTCCAGAATTCCTTCTGCAGGGATGAATCTTCTGGTATATAGTCAAGAAAATATTTTTTGTCAATTAAATCTTTTATAGCTGTGTCACAACCTCCTTCAAACAAATCAGGCATTAGAATAAGATGGACATATCCGAGGGATCCTCTTTCCTTTAAACCTTCCATTTTCGCCATGTTTAATTCATATGTTCGCCATTTTGATTTCAGATACGCTTTTGACACAACGCAAATAGTTCTTTTACTCCGACCAATTGCTTTCATGATGTTATCAATTTTAGAATTACCAATTTCGAAGTGAATATCACGAATTAATAACCTCAAACCTTTAGCTTCCAGTTTTGGTTTCATCTTCTGGAATACGAATCCCCTATTCTCGCCGACATAAGATATAAATGCATGGTAAGGATATTGCAATTTATCTTGCTTCATTCCATAGTGACTGATTTCTTCAAAGCTTTCATCAGTATTGACCCCAGCAAATCGGGTTTTGTAAGCAGATTAGATGATTCCTCTATTCGTTTAGATGAAGAAAAACTTTCATTTTGTCGTTAACTTTATAAAGGAAGTACTTTATGTGCCAGATGTTTTTCCGAATGATTATTACAAGTATAACACTAACTACTAGAGTAATCACAACAGTTGTTGTGACAATCCAAATGTTAAAATTCATACAGTCAAGTTTGAGTTTTTGGAGAGATTGTTCCATGTATTTAAAATCGAAATGATTGGTACGATCCGAGCAAGTATACTTTTGAAAACCTAAAAAATGCATTCTGCATTATACAACCATTTCAAGAATTCTAAATTTTCACATCTACAATACAAGTTGTTCTTTTGTAGGTTAATGATTACTTTTGATTTTTCGAAGATGTAAGTAAAAGCATGTATAGTTTCATTTGTAAAACTCGTTAATCTGTTATCGGAGAGATCAATATAAGAAAGGTCAGTCATGTGACGCAATCTGAAGTTATGATTAAGTTTTAGTATTCTTAATTTTGCCAGATTTTGAAAAGTACAGATTGGTATGTGAACAAGTCTGTTGTTTGATAGATCGAATTCTTCTAGTTTTCGCTGATATTTAAAGAATTGGCATCTTCTGTCCATTTGAATTGGTAGCGACAAAAAATTTCTTGCAATGTTTAAGTACTTTAATCCAGTACCGCTTGAAGTAAAACGGGGGGATATTCTAGAACAAAAATTGTCTGATAAATCTAGATTTTCGACATGCTCCAACCCAAACACAGGATGATTCCACGAAAAGAGCAGATTGTTCTGCACGTAGATGTTTTTCAATTTCGTTGCATTCATGATAAGTTTTGGAATCCCTCCATATAATTTCCTTGAATTAGCATACATTGTTGTAAGATTTGGAGGAATGTAAACTGTTATATTTGGCAAAAGTCTGTTTTCATGTACGTTTGAATATTGTTGGTATTTATTTTTACTCGACTCAACTGCGATTTTCTTTTCGTTGCATTTCTCAAAAAGATCCGGATAAAATCTTACAGGTTTCAAAAGTAATGTCATGTTATATTCTTTCAATTGACGTAGACGCAGCTATGTTAAGGCTTCCCGAAGCTTTAAAATGCGCTCAAAACATAATATGTCATTGCGAGGTCGGTTTTGGTTTTAATTTATAAGTATTGAACTTTAGTACTTCCAATTTATATAAAGGGTTTCCTCGGCTATATATTAGCATATTTGTTATGATATCACATGACTTTGTTGATCACGTGACAGTCATTTATAATTTTTTGAAGTGTTTCATATAAATCGCTTCGGTGCAGCTGATTAACACAATAATTATTAACATTTTGTTATATAAATAAACTCAGCGTATCCTTGTGTATCCGAAATGTGCTTGGGAAAAGTTATAGTATTACTTGGGTACAAAATATTTCCTGAGAAATTCAACTTACCTACAAATTTGAGGGTATTTTCCACACAATATCGTAATCTGTATTAAAACAAAGCCAACACACATTTTTCCCAAGCAAGATTCAGATAGAGAACAACCTCTTCTTACAGATCTCCACTAAAATTATCAGATTAATCCTCATTAATCACCTGCGCCAGACTCTTTTAAACACACAAAATAAATTCTACCTCCAACCACGGGTATAAAACAGAGTACATTTCAAAAGTATATTTTTCATAAGCATTTTGAACATGATGAATTTCAATCAAGGGTAGGTAAGTGGTGCATTTTTAAAATATTCGGACATATAAGACTTAAAAAACCTTTAACGACCCGTGAATTTTGCAAAAGCTATCTAGCATTTTACATGCAGTTTGAAATAAAGTGTAAAGTTCATGACACTCTCCCCGTCATAGCACCTCAAGTTTGCAGTGACCTGACGTCATTTTCCATTATGACGTCATATTTTGGTAGTTCAGAGATGTGAAGGCACAGGGTGCACTGTCATATTCTACGGGAAGCCTTAACCTACCTGCGGAGAGAAAAATTCAAATAGATATATTCCTGTTGTGAGTCGGTTTAAGGCGAAAGATAGTTTCTCCAATGTTGTAGGCATATTTGGCAAAACACCTTTTCCAATTAATTCTATCCTATTCTGTGAAAAAGAGGCCTCAACAAGTTTTGTTTGACGCAAGTTCTCGATATGGGAAATTGATAATATTGTTCCAATACCAAGTGAACAATGGATATTGTCTGCATGAAAAACTTTGATTGATGTTTCGCTCAGACCAAAGGTTGCATTTGGGAGAGAGACAAATCCTAATTCCTTATTGTGAGAAATATCGAGTTTTTTCAAGTGCCGAAGCAGTTTGAAGGGCCCTTTATCAACATAAGAAATTTTGCATTTACTTATATTGATATCCTTCAGAAAAGGTATGTTTTTGAAGAAATCTGCTGATAAACTTCTAATATTGCAAATACCTGTTATTCCTGATGTGTCAAGAACAGAAAGGTTCCGAAGATTTCTGAATCCATCGCCAAAAGTTAAATTAAAAAGTATGTCTATTTTAAGTATTTTCAAAGAAACAAGTCTGGAAAAAGCTCAATCAATAGAATTTGAATTCACGTCAGTTATTGCGTTCCTCTTAATATTCAATGTTTCTAAACTTCGCAGAGAAAGAAATACGTCCTGGTAATAGATTGATTCTGACAGTGTGAGATTATTCTGTTCGAGATTTAAATATCTTAAAACTGAAAGTCCATTGAATGGTTTACCAGGGAGAACTGAAATATTGTTTTTTGACAAATTAATAAATTTGATTTTCCTGGGAAATCTCCATTGTATTCCCGCTATGTTATTATCACTTAAATCTATCCATACTGTCTCTTCTGGAAGTGAAGTAATTTTATATCCCTTGCTCAGTCGACTACTACAATCAATTTTCAATCCTTGTTTAAATTTAAATCTGGTACACTTGCATACATCACATAAGTACGCTCTATCTGTAACCACTAATATCCACTGAAAGAAATAAAAACACACAAATAGCCAGTGATACACTTTCATGGTCAATCTTAACTGTGTTTTGTCACTCAAACACATCGAAAGACATTCTCTTTAATTTCCACTCATAGGTTTAAGCAATATAAATTACAATAAGAGCCAGTGGCATTAGTTTTTATTTTCTTCCGGGTTGATACAAAGTTCACACAAATTCATCACCTCTTACAAGTTCAAAATAAATAATGAACCAATTTTTATAAAAGTCACAATATCTTGTGAAGAGTTTTTTTTAACATTTTCTTTCAAAATAAGGTTATTGGGGGGGGGGGGGGGAGGGTCAAATGTATTTGCCTTACAATAGCCATATACTTTGTGGCATGTGAATATAAATATTATTGGCGATGAATATTTTTTTTATGGATAAATTTTCCGGGAAAACCCTATACCGTATATACCCGCCTATAAGTCGGTTGTATTTTTTAAGCTTAAAATTGAGGGATTGACCCGCTAAAATAGCAATCTTTTTATAACTTGCGGATACGTCGGATACAGAATTCTGGACCAAAGTTTAACTCCCAAAAAACCGACTTATTGGCGAGTATATACGGTACATTGTATATATTAACTACCAAAAATAATAGTTTTAAATTTTTTTTCGGGGTCTTCAGAATCTTTAAGTCTACGTACAAGAACAGATATACATGTAGCCTGAAACATATTATAAACATAAATGATGTTCAATTGTCAGATAATGTCAGACAGTGCACAAAATATTTAAACATATGAACACATATAAACAGACTGTTTAAACGTCAATTGCGCCCTTAACACGGACATATCAGATGTATTTTGAGATCTTGTAGAATCTTTCATATGGAATTATACAAAATTATGTAAAGTACAGTCTCTACAATATATAATTAGATAAGTCTTTATATAACCGAAATAAGATTTTAGACCTAAACCAGGTATTTTTATATTTAAAAGTTCAGATTTGGGTTTTTATTATCCAACGTATGTGTTTTGCGCCAGTTTTTCACTTTAAATTCGTCTGTAAAAAATTTCTCTAAAACAAATACTGAAGTAAAAGACAAACATATATCCATACGTTATATTCAGTATGTGAAATTTGTGAAAAATTGACCTCCTTGCTTTCAACAAAAAAAATTAATCCTGATGAAAATTAAATAAACATTCGATTGTTCTTTTACTAGTGTAATTCTTTCGCAAAAGATATATAGAGTATTTATTTTGTCTTGTTATATTGTAACTTTCTTTAGATTTCTGCATATAAAAACATTCCCTGTCCTGAATACAATATTTGACAAGATATAAAGAAGTATAATGGCAATTTCAAAGCTACTTAATGACGGAAGATATTTCTTCACAGTCGCAACTTTTGATAATAAATGTCCAAAGTGGTAAACTGTGTTTTTTTCCATTTAAATGTAGATACATATTTTACTACAATTCTTTCTATTTCCTGTTTAGAAAAAAGTCCGATTTTTTTTTTCAAAATACAAATATAAGAGCTATTACTTATCTGGTGATTAATCATTGAATAAAAGATAAATGAAACACTCAAATTCTACAAAAATATCCTGTTCAACAGCTAGTTGAGTAACTATTTCCCAGTAGGATAATGACACGTAGGGCTAGGACAATATTCGGAAATATACAACTAGAATTTTATACACTGATACGTTTACTTAAGTGCGTAAGAGATAAATGATCGAAATTTTACATTACACATTAGAGTTTTACATCCAAAGGTATACAACACTTCAAAATTGTCAATGTATCCATTGAGGGAGAATTGTGTAAAAAATCAGGATCAGGAGTATTTAAGTCAAAATGGATATTTGAGGGAGTCATATATGACTCGAGAGATTCCCGAAGTTGTAGTAATCATGGAAGAAATCTTGATCGTTTCCTTCTGATGATCATCAATAATTAACTTTTATTTTAAACTTTTTATCCGCAGTTTTCCTTTATTATTGTATTATTTTTTGTTTTAATAAACATTGAATTTGTAGTTTTTATTTATGCAAGATCATTAAAGTCACTAAAAGTTTTCCAGCTGTTTTACTGCTGCATGTACTATTGAATTGTAGTATCAGTATTGAAAACTTTATGGTTATACCAAAGCGAAAGAGAAACAAGAAAACTTTGGGGTAGATGTTAATAAGTACGGTCAAATATTAAAAGTTCGATTGTTATTTCTGCTGAGAGTATAATGAATATTTTCAATATGTTTTAGATGGGACAAAATCGACAGCAAGGCTCAACTCTGAGAAATCAAAAACGTCAAGGGATAAATTATATAAAGGCTGAAATTTTTTTACTGTACATAGAGGATAAAATCATAAGTAGCAAAGAAATCATTTCTTGTCTTATTGCATTTGATTTTTTTAACTTTCAAGGGCCAGTCCAACGTGATAATCATTATACTGTTCAAGGTTTTCTCCTATTATTTTCATTTTTTCAATAAATTTCATTTATCTAATAACACAGTCATGAAAAATTTGTTTGCAATTTTACTTGTATGATGCTTCACAAATTCTCAATACTTTTATACGATATCGAGAAAATACTTTGGACCTTTTGATCCCTAGTTTTAGGGTCCAGTCCCTATTTCATGTCATTATACTTTCATGTTAGATACTAAAATCTTATTGGTTTAGACGCAGTAATGTTACCTTCAGCGTTTGCAACACACTTGACAACGGGTAACACAACGATAATGTTTCATGCATGCAAATTATGCGCGTACGGTTCACCGTAGATCTTTCCAAACGTCACTTGTGGATTTGAAATAAGCCTAATAAACTTGACCTCATTAAAAGCTTGCGTCCGATGTTGCTTACTTGAAGACAACAAACGACAGACGAAACATGCTTGCGAGAGAAATAAAGAAACTTTAGATTGTAAAAGACTCTTTGAGTATCAAACAAATAATGAAGAAGTCGCTTAATCTTTTTTTTTTCTTGTTAGAATGTTTTTCAATTCTTGATGACTTATATCTACAGAGGGGTCTAAACGAAGTGCTTCCGAGGTAAAGGAAATTTCCTGAGAAATTCAACTTACCTGTAAATTTGAGGGTATTTTCCACACAGTATCGTAATCTGTAATAAAACGAAGCCAACACACATTTTTCCCAAGCAAGATTCAGTTAGAGAACAACCTCTTCTTACAGATTTCCACAAAAATTCTCAGATTAATCCTCATTAATCACCTGCACCAGACTCTTTTATACACAAAAAATAAATTCTACCTCCAACCACGGGTATAAAACAGAGTACATTTCAAAAGTATATTTTTCATAATCATTTTGATAATGCTGAATTTCAATCAAGGGTAGGTAAGTGGTGTATTTTTAAAATATTCGGACATAAAAGACTTAAAAAACCTTGAACGACCCATGAATTTTGCAATAGCTATCAAGCATTTTACATGCAGTTTGAAATAAAGTGTAAAGTTCATGACACTCTCCCCGTCATAGCACCTCAAGTTCGCAGTGACTTGATGTCATTTTACATTATGATGTCATATTTTGGTAGTTCAGAGATGTGAAGGCACAGAGTACACTGTAATATTCTACGGGAAGCCTTAACCTACCTGCGGATGACGTTGACGGACGTCACGGAGCAATGAGTAGCGATAAGATGCTGCTTTATATTCAGAAACCTCTAAAAGAAACTCAAAAAATAGTGGAGAAACCAGAAAATATATCCAAAAAATATTGACTGATTGATTGTTGTTGTCTTAGGTCCCATTCTAAAATTTTTCACTCATATAGAGACGTCACCATATACGGTGAAGGGCTTCAAATTTTGACCTTTACTCGGCACTCAGGGCCATTGAGCAGTGAGGGATCTTTATCGTGTCAACGCCTGCCATGACACGGGACCTCGGTTTTTAAGGTCTCTCCGAACGACCCGCAACTTTCACTTCAAAGTGCCGAGCGCTTGGCGAAGGAACAGTTATTACCTATTTTTTACCGACTTGGGTCAGTCGCGGACATGATTCGAACACACGATCTTCCGATCACGGAGCGAGCGCTCTAACTACTGAGCTACCGTGACGGCCCCCCGGTTCAGACGAAGAATGACAGTTCAAAATTACTTCGTTGCATTAAGACCTGTGTATCTCAATCTAAATTTTAAGTAAACTATCTTTTAATATTATGAAATGTGAAGTTAAAATCAAAACAACAGTTTAATAATCCCCCATCCGATGAAAAAGAAAAAAAACTTTTAAATAAGAATAACGAGTAATAATATCGCTGGTTTAATTTTTTAGCAGTGCGCCATCAAACAGAGGTTTTTGTTAAATGCATTATTTAGATATTTAAAAGAAATAATTCATATCAATAAAGAATTTTGAAATTTCTAGTTACATGTAATTAATGTTACCTGGAGAATGGTGTAGTCTATAAAAATCAATTAAAGAAATAAAAGTAAATAAAACACATGTTGTATATAAAGAAGCAATGCAATTCATTGTTAAGCTGATATCGTTGAATTTTTTGGTATTATCGATATGCTAAACCTGTCATTCTAGCCCGTTAATATACCACTGTGCCCACATCCTACTACAGTTTTATATAAAGTATACTCATTTTTATTGTAGTTTGACGATAAAACATGGATTTATACATTCAAGATTACATCTCTATTACGGTCCAATTTTGCTTGTTTCGTATTAATTTTTACTTTTTACAATCTTTATAATAGCTTGATCCACGTCTTAAATAAAGAGAATAAATAAACTAAGAAGTGACGTCATCTCAGTACAGTGAGATCAAGCTGGATTTCGTTCTACATTCGCCAAGTGCTTTCATCGAGAATCATTAGAGTATTGTTTTAACATGGCGTCATAATAGTTTTCCGGGTCCTCTGCATAGACTTACGTAAACATGGGTTGCTAGCTGCGTAAGAAGGTGGCTTGCGATCCCGGGATGGTCTTCCGGTATTTTCGGCAGAGCAGTATTTGTCAGATTCGTCTCGAGCTTCTTCTGTGCTAATTTTGGGGTCATAGGTATCTGTTTTATCTTGCCTGTTGATATGAATTTCTTTATAGCTGTGCAGTTTAGCTTTATCAATGATCTATTTTCATCTTCAAGAGTTGCTGCGTACCTGCGTTTCTAAGTCACAATTAATTTTTCCGAACTCGGTTAACAGCTTATCACGCTTAGGCCGATATTGTATAACGCTGTCGCCGATTTCAATTTCGGACTCTACGGTGCGGCACTTCCTCGTCTGCACTTCTTCTGAAGTTTACTTTCTGTCTTGCATCCATATCTCGTAATTTTTGGTGCTCGATTATTTTACTCGTCCCTAGTTATTTGGCACAGATTTTCCGATTATAGAACAATTCTGCTGGGCTTTTTCAAGTTGTAGAATGCAGGGATTTTCCGATTATAGAACAATTCTGTTGGGCTTTTTCTAGTTGTAGAATGCAGGGATACGCAAGTTGGAACTTGGGTAATTCTTGTCGTCAATCTTTGCCTTCCGCGTTTAAAGCCTTTATAGCTGTCAGCAATGTTCTGTTGGGCCTTTCTACCTTTCCATTTCCTTGCAGCCAGTATAGAGTGGTCCGAATATTTTTGATGCCATTTTAATTCGGATATCTGTTATACTCTTCGCATGCTGTATAGTAAGCCATGTCTCGCGAATACACTGTTTATTCCCACGAATACACTGTCAATACTGTAGCGAATGATTCTCTCACTTGATAGATCAAAATGGTCACTTTCCTGAAATCTGAGAAAAGTCTTTGAACACTAATAAGTGCTCTCCAGAGAGAAATGGACCCATCAGGTCTACAGCCAGTTTCTACCATGGTTTATTAGGTAATGCAACTGGTCGAACTTGTTCGGGTCAATTCTTGTTCGTAAATAGTTGAGATTGATGCCATGTTTTGAATAATTGCTCGGTTTCGTTATTAATACCTGGACATCATACATTCTCTCCCAATTTCTATTTCGTGGATACAATGTTCTGGTGTCCTTCATGGGACAGATATATTATTTACTTCCTGCGAAACTTTGGCAATATGATGCGTATTCCAAGCAAAACTATTCCATCAACGAGTGAAAGTTCTGCTTCCACGGTACGAACTTTTGGATTCAGATGGCCATCACCCGATTTCAGCTCCTACATGTAATAACCTCAGCAACTTCTCGGTTCTCCGATGTACTCCTACGAACTTCTTGAAAGGTTTGTGCTTTTGGCACAACATTTTTTGCAATGAAGGTTGTGTATTCGTCTGCAGTGTAGCGTATTCAGTCGATCTGATTTTGGCTCATTCTCGACAGAGCATCATCAGTATTCTTTGGTCCCGGTATATTGCAGATCTTACGAGGGTCATTCAAAAAATTCGTAGACAATGTCCCTCATCATCATATTATTTTTACAAGATTTAAAATCAACATATTTTCATGTGTAAAACATACATTTTTATAAATTTTGTCAAACAATTTGTTTCTATACTGGTAAGCTTTGATTCCTAAATAAGTTTTAATATTTTCATGTACCACTTACTATTCAAATGCAGTCGCTATTGCGAATTCGATTATATACATGTGTATAATGATAAATTAGATGACAGATTGGAGATTTCCTGCTAAAAGTATAAAGGTATATATCTTCTTCACCAGGCGACCTTAACTGTCTCCAGATATGTCAATATTTGCAAGTCACGTATTTAATATCTTAATATCTGTAAAAAGTAAAGAATCAATATGTTGTCAATGTCTCATTCCTTTAATAAATTTCCTTGTTAGTGCTAGCTTCTTCTGACTTAATGGCTGCTGTTATTGGTTTCCACCGTTACCCTTGTAAATCTTTTTAAAGATTTTAATAGAAATTACAGTTAAAATTTATACACTAATAAATACCAAAATCATTTTTTCCTTTAGTATCTCTACTTTCAACACTGCTATTAATTACAATCCCTAGTTAATACAGTAGTAGAGGATTTTTCAAACTAATCGTCAAAAATGAGGTCAGTCGCATGATAAGTGAATGCCCAAAGGAGGGGTAAAGAAGATAAGAAATATGATGAAATTTACATATGAGAACACAACTCAGACTCGTTGAAGAACTTTTATTACGGAGTTATGTGAAGACGCCCGAAGCATTAATTTCATTTGAAATATAATAATCATTACATTTCCAGTTCAGTTTTGACTTCAATATGTAGATTATTATCATAAATACAGACAATATGCACAAAGGAATACCACAACTACATATCAACATATTTGTTGCTACATCACATGACCCTGTTGATCACGTTATTGTCAATTATAACTTTTCAAGTGTTGCATGTAAATTGATTACACTTCCATCCTAAGCAAGATTCATTAAGAGAACATTCTCTTCTTGAATTTTCACAAAAAATTAAAAGTTATTCCTTATTAACTACTTGCCTGTTATTTACACACATATAAATTCTACCTCAAATTAGGGTCCTCTAAACGGAAGCATTTCAAAGTGAAGTTTTGCAATATCGTATTGAATACACTTATTTCATTCTCGGGAAGTTAAAGAAAGCAGCAGTTTGATACTCAATAATAGTTACACATACTCAGTCCTAAAACTATAGTCAAGACACGTACAGTTTACATTAACATTCTAGACCTTAACTTGTTGTTTATAATAAGATGTGAAATTAATGACACTCGCTCCGTCATAACAGCTCAAGATTGCAGTTACTTGACGTCATATTCAATAATGAAGTCATATTTTGATAGTTCAGAGACTGCACATAATGTACTGTGATATTATTCGAGAATTCTTTTCCTACCTGCGTATGCCTAAGAAAACACTTGTAAACGCATTTATGTCTCAATAAACAAACAAACAAACAAAAATCAAATCTTACTTAGCCATGAATTGTAAATCTTGTGATTCAAATCAAGGAGAATTTTCATTAGCTTTTCCATTCATAATTAAATGTTGATCTGTCACATTCTGCACAACAACACACTGCTTTTCACAAAATTTGTAGGAAAGAAAATAATAAACAGGATTCAATATTTTTCTTATAAGTAAAAATATCTGTAACCCATTTTAGAATAAGAATTTTTCACTTCAACGAATAACATTGGTTGATTATAAAACGTGAACGATAAAGAATTCGTTAAAAAAATTACAACCATAAAAATATATTTCTGAATTGAAAAAAAGGAGATTAAAAAATCAAATAAATGTAACCGGGTCAAGATGTCCTAATGTATCATGGTAATTTTTTTTTTCCAAAAAAAAATATCATAGCATACTGGAAACAATCCATATCGGAAAATGTTAATAGAAGACATTTGGGTATAAAAAAAAAATGAATCTATAAATTGGGTCAGTCAAAACGAAACTTCGAAGTCATTTTCACAAATATAATCTACAACCAAAAATAGATACAGATGATTGTGAGCAATGCCTGTGATTGTGAAATATTTACATCAATTGAATTTTTTTGCCTTAATTTCTTATCAGAAAAAATACTTCCTTTCATCAATCGGTAAACGACGTTTACAACCGATTTAAAACCCACCTGTATAGATGTGCAGTTAGCTTTTCCATCAATGAAAGGTGCAATGTCTTACATATTATTTACACATCATATACTATATATAAACCAACTTAATATTGTTAGATATAAAATAAAATATCAAATTTCTTAATTTCTTTATCAATACAGGAATTACCGGATGCAGTATTTGCAGACAAATTGACAAATCTCGTTTATGGGAGGGTTTTTTTTTTTTATTATTATTTCTGCTATAGCTGCAAATTTGATTCCCTTACTAACAAAGAAATCAAGATTTTGATTGTTTAATAATTTATGCAAGTAGTAAAGTCTCATATTCTTATAATCAAAAAGATGATTTTATTTGGCAGCTTTCCAGGCACAACATCCTCCATGCCTATGTTGGCACAAAATGCACGCTGTCTGTAAACGTTTACGATTTTATGTATAACAGTCATTCTACAAAAACAGGACCAATTAAGAATTTTTTATGTCGCTTACAAATTTACCGTTGTAATATCTAAACTATAAATTTAAAGGTCGATTTCAACTCTAAGACTTAACATGCACACATGGCTTTGAATATTCACCGATATATATGCACATTAAAGTTTTGATATGAACATAATGTCATATAGAAAAACATATTCCACTGCAAATCTTAATGTCGCTTCATTTATTTACAAATTACAAGATGAAATTTTCAGCCGTTAAATCGTTCCAAATAGATTGCAATGAATGTTGAAAAAATGTCTTTTATCCTATAAATAAATCACTTCTCGAAAAGAAATGCATGGATTTCCTTTCAGGCGAAATCATAAGCATGTCGCTTAAAATCGATTAACTTCCGTAACGATTTTGTTTTAAATTTTACACATAGAATGCAGATTTCAAAAAGAACTGAAACTTATCTGAAAGTGACCACGGAACCTTATATCATCGATTCTAGTTGCGAGTAAGCTATTTTAGACGATTACATTTTCGACATAACAAAGTGACGTAGACAGAAACAGTTGTCTCTCTTATAAATTTAACTTCCGTAACGGTAATTCAGGAAAGTTTTTGCATTATAGGTATATATATATATATATATATATATATATATATATATATATATATATATATATATATATATATATATATATATATATATATATATATATATATATATATATATATATATATATATATATATATATATATATATATATATATATTTTTTTTTTTTTTTTTTTTTTTTTTTTTTTTTTTTGGGGGGGGGGGGGGGGAGAATGCTTCATACTTTTGCTTAATATCCTAAAACAAACTTTGATTTTAACTTTTGAAGAGAATTTTAATTTTCATTGCTGGGAATTAACTTCCGTAACTATTAACTTCTGTAATGATATTTTTCCCGAAAATTTAATTTAAATTCGGATTCATGTAAGACTTCATAAACCATACTTTAGCGTTCTTTACTGAACATCAGAAACGAAAAATTGGTCAAATTCAGCTTTATTCAAAAAATAATAAGGCTTGATCAAGCATTAACTTCCGTAACATTACCTTAAAATCAATGGTATCAATGAAATTGTTGTAAGAAGTTAACGATACCCGATTTGTGGACAATTCTTTGTTTTCAAGTTCACTGATATGTCCTTCAGAGAATTATGATGTTCATTTTGCTATTGGAAACACTTATTTTTTTTTCATGTTTTATACTCAGAATTGGTCCATTTATCGCAGAATGACTGATAAATTCTTTGAATTTTTCCCTGGTACACTTGTACTGATCGGAATGATCGTGGATCTTTGTCAACATTTACTAGCATCATATTATATTCAAATGTAATAGACACATTTTAACATCAAATTCAAATGGTTTGAATGAAAAAAATACGATATATCCTCTATTCTCATTATATCGCGGGTTCCATTGTATCGCCTTATTTCCCAAAAATTAGGATATATAGCTCATATCCTTTTTGTTGATGGACTATCTGTCTGCCGTCTGAATGTTGACTTTTATGATGATTAAAAAGTATGGAACACCCGTTGGAAAAATATTTATTCAAATAAAACGAAATTTTACAGATTTCCATTCCCGTTTTTATATTAATTAGGCCATTGAATATATAACCAAGTAAAATCCATAATAAAGTTCATGTTTTGAAAGCCTTAAGTTTGTATTATACTTAAAATTTTCATGTAGATTTACATCATAATTTAAAAAAAATAAAAATTGTACTTTGTGTCCGTGCCAAACCTCCATGTTTTCAATATGCAATGAGACTCTCCACTTTTTGATGTAAATAAGACTTCCTGTTTTAAAAATAGACTACAAAGTAAACGAAGAGAGCTTAGAAAATAATTAGCCACTAGAAAGTTAGGCCATTAATAGGTTTATGAATAGTATTTGGTGAAAAGTTAAAGTGAGAATTTGGAATAACTTTTTCATGTAAAAGAAATAAGTACCGCGATATTATGAGACACCAGTATATTTTAAACTATTCAGAATCTAAAACTGAAAAAGTAGGATCATGGAACAGGTCATAATTTAGTAATTTAGAAACAATGCACTTGATAATGCCTGTAATCATTTTCTTTGCGAGACGGCGAACAAAACAAAACGAAAAATCTAGATCTTCATAGAAAGAACATCGTCGAAGAACATCACGGAGCAGCGGCTAGCAATGCAAATTAGTTATGCACTCAAAGAAACAGAAACTGTGTTAAAAGTTAGTCAAACATTTTCTGTGTAAATATCACAGGCGTAAGACTTTGCGTGAAATGTATAGAGAGAATATCTTTGGGGAAACTCATTACGTTTCTTTTGACGTTACCATCCATGCTAAGTGTAATCCGTGAAAGCAAGACATGATTTAAGAATAACACCAAATAAGTCCATGTTTGTATATAACTTGAGAAACGGGTCCAACAATCATAGTTTTTTTTAGTAATTAATCGGTAAACCTCGTGTTATTTGAAAACAAAATGAATTAAGAACTCATATGAATTCGAGTTTGAGATAACAGGTGCTAAATCGTTCTAGTTATAAAACCTTTGTTTACTTTTGGTTTTTGTGTACCGAAAGAAAACTGTATCATACGGGGACAAAATTATATTTGTGTACATTTAATGGTATGCTTCAATTTTAAGTCACTGTTGTTGCCATTTGTGTCTTTTCCCTCTACTTTTGTCTTTTCTTGATCCTCCATTGTTTCAACTTGTCAAAACAGGGACAAACCATCATACATATACATCCAACAAGGAGAGAAGCTACAAGCTAAAATGACGGAAACTTATATCTTAACGAGACTTGCAAACGAACTTTAACAACTGTCAAATTAACAGTTTGCAAAACAGGAAATAAAAAAAATACTTACCTTCATTATTCCCAAAGTGAAAACCAAAGTTAACAGTACATAAATTTGGTAGGTTTCGATGGTCTCATTATTAAGACTCGTAAATCTTGTAAAACAACTCTGAAAATAAATCAATAGATAGAGATTTAAAAAATGGGGATTTTTTTTTCAGTTGTATGTTTAATATAATATCTATGACATCATCGAAATAACACCTTTAAAACATTAATCAATTCCACGAAGACATGGTGTCTTTAATTACTTCACACTGTGTCAAGAAAAAGGATATGTTTGAAACGAGAAAACTGAAAAATATAAGAAAAATCTTTAATCTACATGTTTTTTTAAATCTAACATCAAGACCACCATATTTTCATTTTCAATTGATGTAAAAAAAAAAAAAAAAAAAAAAAAAAAAAAAAAGCTGGAGAATTTTAGAACAATACACTTTTATCCCCTGTATATGCCCCAAAAAAACGTCTAGCTAACACTAGATCTAGATGTTTGCTAAAATCTTTATTAAGCGATTGAGGGCCAAAACGAAAACCAACTATCCTTCTGTATTCATTAATTCAGAAGTGAAAAAAAGAATTAAACAGATTAAACAATTACTATGTACTGGTGCCTGCTGATAAAGCAGGTATTAACATTGTCTTTGTTTGTAAGGTTCATTGTTTAACATGTATTTTAGTGGATCTAGAAATTAATTCAACAAGTGGTAATCCACCTTATACCCAAAGCTTCCCTTCTAAGGAGGAAATTCTTCAAATGATATGTCAGTTTTGAATATTTTTTAATATTCCCAACAACCAACATGAATTTGAATTACCATATCTACATTGGATTCCGAAACTTCATAAAAATCATCACAACAAAGATACATACCGGGTTTCAGTAAATGGTCTACCAAGCCTCTTTCTTTACCCCTCAATAAAATATTTACAGTAGGGAAGGAGAAACTTCAGGAGCACTGCGCAACGATATATTCTAGAAGTGGTGTTAATCAGATGTGGATACTTAAAAATTCCAAGGAACTTTTAGAAAATTTGAAATCGCAAAACTTTTACCAAACTCAACAACATAAAAACGTTCGACTTTTCAACTTTATATACAACCATTCCCCACGATAAATTAAAGTCCAGGCTTTTTGATAACATAGACAGTTGCCTTTTCAATAAAAATGGAACTCGTAAATTCATTTACCTTGTCATTGCTCATTTGCAAAAATATTTTGCAAAAAACATTCTGATTGTACACACAAGTACTTTGAAATTGATATTACATTGTAAAAATGCTTGAGTTTCTGATTGACAATACTTATGTGGTTTATGGAGATCAGGTCTTCCAACAATCTATTGGAATTCCCATGGGTTCCAATTGCGCCCCGTTATAAGCAGACCTATTTTTGTATTCATAAGAAGCAAAATCTGTTCAAAATCTTGTACGTGAAAAGAAAAAAAAGGCACTTGCTGTCCCTTCAATTCGACATTTAGATATATCGACGACTTATTCTGAATTAACATTCAATGTTTTGATTATTTCCATCGTATGTCGATACGATAAATCCCAGTGAACTTGAAATGAAAGATACCACAGAGTCTAATACATCTGTTTCATATTTGAATATTTTACTAGAAAAATGTTAAATGTTATGATGCTTGCTCTTTAACTATAATCACTTTTTACCTGAAATCAAAATTTATGATGTCCTGTAGAAATGTATGTATTCAAATTGTGTCAATTGATTTTCATCAACATGTATCACTTTTTTTTACAATCCAAGGATAGATTCATACTGGCATCGGCCAAGCTCAAGGAAATGTCCTTTTAACACCTATGAATATCCCTGCTATAAGTACGAAGACCCTTCAGAATAGACGAATACGCAGCTAGATTAAGGACGCCCATGAAATATAAGCCTTAATATATTCAGAGAAAATAAATACAAATTTGATATTTTATTAACAGCATTAGTTTTGATGAATGTGAATTGTTGTGTTTGTACTTGTAAATATAGGGTCTCTGCTGAGTTCGGCCAAAGCGACATCACTTACATCAGCTGTTTGTCACGTGACAGGTTTAAAATTAGAATATATATGTACTACTTCAAAGATCGTAAAAGTTCAACGATATATGGGTATCTTTCCACTTTAAAATTTATTCTGTTTTGTTTGAGACAAATTTCTCAACATGAAAAGTGCTGGGAGCAACTTCCTTATGCTCGGAAATTGTGTAAAATTTCGCCGTCTTTCTATAAACTCCAGACATAGATGTAATGCGCACTGGAATAATGTTACATTACGGAATAAATAAACAATGCACAACCAGCTCCCTGCACTTTTCAGAATAGTAGGTGTAATAGCTACACGTGTTTAAAAATTCAAAATTTATAGTGAAGCGGATATCGTTGAACTTTTGATATTTTCGAGGGGCTGGACCCCTCATTCTAGAACGTTACTGTACAAATATGCTCCCTATCTCTATATATAAAGTCTACTCATTATCAATTTAGTTTGGCAATAAAATGTGGATAAATATATTTTAGAATATGTCTTTATTTTGGTCAAATTACGCTTGTATCGTATTTATTTTTATTTTTACAAAATACGATATTAGCTTGATCCACGCCTCAAGTACAGAGAAACTGCGTGTCAAAGTAAGAAATGACGTCATCTCAGTAAGTACAACGAGATCAAGCAAGCTTTCATTCTACATACTATATGTACTATTTTGGCAAGATAAGTTGCACACCCATTTATCTTTATAATAATTATAAGAAACGAAAGTATTTGAGTGTGTTTTAAAAAGAACATATAATATTTATTCATTGAGATTCATTTCTATTGTTTTAACGTGACGTCAGAATAGCTTTCCCGAACCTTTGCATAGGCTGACGTATATATGGGAGTCCTTAACCTAGCTGCGTAGAGACAGGGGTAGCCATTGAAAAAGTTGCTGAGGACACTATCCAACATGTTTTATAATATGAACTCCAAGCAACAGTTGAGTAAGTATATATATGTATGCATCCATAAATAGTGATGGTAAATTTAACAAATGCGCCAATATTTCCTGACGAAAACTAACTTTTGCATTTTTTGTAATGAATATTTCAAAATAAAATAATAATAATAATAATAATAATAATAATAATAATAGAAGCGATAATAATTATAACAATAATGATAAAATTTGAAATAAAATGAAATATGTGGAGATTACGAACAGTAATCGAGCTCAGAATTCATTAAACATTACAAAATACGAGCAGAGCAAACATGGACCTCTAAGACACCAGAGGAGGGATCAGGAGACATGGAGGAGTGAGCATCCCCTGCCGACCGGTCACACCCGCCATGTGCTCTTTATCATGATCGGGAAATAAAAAAAAGACATTCTTTTTTTTTTACAGATGCAAAGAAGCTGAAGAACTAAGAACAAGGTACGGTTTCAATATATATCTGGCCCTGTATTTTTCTAAAAATTTAGAAGTGATGTAAGAAATTTAAATTCATTCTTTCTGAATTATTGAAATTCCATGCAGTAAGAACATACAAATCGTTTTTCCAACATGACCTTCTAAATGCTAATTGTGACGTCATGAACTTGTGAATTTTTCCGTATTTACTTTAAAAGTTGCAGAAGACATCAATTTTCAGTGGAATTTTCTTTCAGACAACATACGGCGCATGCTCGCCCACAAAGATTTTGAGATATGTGATTTTTCAAAGCATTTCACACAATATATCTAAAAATTGAAGTGGGCGAGGCCTGCGGACACTATTTTCTAAAGGAAAATAAGCACAAAAATGAGTCATTTTGAAGATTTTCTGCATAAAACTTAGAAATGTACCAAAATAATGACCTCATATTTCCAGAATGGTCCTCCTTTATGCCATATTCTTTAATGATCTATCATATTCATCTATTCAACTCATGTTATAGTCAATTTCATAACCTTTTAAGAACATTAAAGTTTTTGGGCACAATAAAGCCCAAACGGTACCTTCTTCTTTTGAGTGAAGATGCTGGAAGCAGAAGAGAAGAAGTGTTAACTCATTTGACAGCCTTTCGGGTAAGTACCATTAGCTGTAAGTCTGTAATGTCTGCAATTTTTATGAGACGTGAGGTCCAGGTAATATTTTTTTTTTCTTTAATTTCTTTTCATTTTTATTGAACAGAGTGTAGTACCTAAACGGTTGCTATCAGAACAAAAGAGCGTTAATTGTTTCTATTCGTAAATTTTACGGCTACTAGCTGAAATAAATGTGTCGGAGAATCTTGGAACGAGAGGTAAAATTGTCGAAAAGTGACCCCAAATCGATTAAGTCTCAGAAAAATCAGAAAATTTCTTAAAATGATGTCAGATGTATTTTGTAGGACAACCTTCTAAAAAAATTATATATAGTAAAATTTCTGAAGCCTGTACCCATTCGCAAGTCAATATTCTCCAAGTTTCCATGCTTCTTTTCATCATTTATACGTTAGTTTGAGTTCATTTTGGTATGTAAAGATGTGTCAATCATAATTCGTAGATATGATAATTTTTTATATATATAAAAAAAAACTGTATTTTGAAAGAGATTTTTGGACAAAACACGATCTTCTTAAGTTACGGTTACCATCAGAAATGTTGGTATGTAGGCATCGGCTATAAACTGAAAATAATGCACCGGTTGCTATTTGAAATATAACTTGTTTTTCAATCAAGAAAAAGGCAATTAAAAATCTTATGGCTGCAGGCTTAAAAATATATTTAAAACATCCAAAGAGCATATGGAACACAATGTCTACATGTACAATGACATTTATCAACTTCACTCGAATTTGTTGTGTTCTTTGGAGTAGAGCTGATCTTCGAAAAACATTACTATACAAAATCAAAAAGAAAGCTATACGAAGGAAACGTAAGTTTAAATTAAATGAAAGAACTTTACCATCAGTACTTCAAAAGCTTTGGAAAGCTTTCGAAAACTATTTTTTTTTATTTTTGTAGGCTATATGTACACTTAGACTTAAAATAATATATCTTAGTGAATTTTCAGTATAACCTTTGACGGTAGTGCTTTGGTACGCTGTAGCATCAGAAAATACAATTAACATTAATTATTCAAACTATCGGATCTTTAATTGAATCTTGAATCTTGAATTATTAAATTTATACAGATAGAAGAGACAATCAAACCCACACCCGGAGGGCTCGAAAGAAGGAGATTTTTCAGATGGAGAAGATTTCTACTTGTTTGCTTGTCAATGTTCTTATATTTACTTCTATTTCTCTCTCTGTCTCTTTTGAGAGGGCTTGGACCCCCCCCCCCCCCCCTCTTAAAAAAAGGTGGAGATCCGAACATCAAAAAGGCTAATATTCTATCCAGTAAGTAATATATATACATTTAAAGGAGAGAGCATTTCAATTATTTACAGACATATGTAGTCTTTTTCAAAATAGAAAAGGGGGCGGGGGGGGGGGGGCGATTGTGTGCAATTCCACTTTCGTATTTTTAATACATGTACATATTTTTTTAACATTAGGAGTGTTCGGCCATACTGTACTCGTGCATCAAAAATTGAATTTAAAAAAGTAGTTTATTCTAAAGAAACTACGTTACCACAACTCATTGGATAAAAATTTATATCCAACACCCCCCCCCCACCCCCACCCCCACCCCCCCCCCAAAAAAAACTAACTAAAAACATGAGATATCCTTTATTTGTGAATCTAGCGTAATTACCCAGGTGAAATCTAATAAATACAATAGAAGGTGCACATAATTTAAAGAATAACAATTTTATTGTGTGCAGGATACTTAGTAAATGTACAGGGTATTTACAAACACTTCTATTATTATTATTATTATAGTCACATCATACATAGAGATATAAAAATAAACCAAATTATTGTTATAGGATCGAAATAAAGGTAATATAAACAAGTCAGTTGTGAAAAAGAATATAGAATGAACATTTCAAATATAGTTTTCTAAACTATTGTATAATAGATGTAAATTAAGGACTGTATTAAAGAAAAATTGAAAACTTAAGACTTTTACAATAGAAACCGGTGTTGTTGTCTAATAGTAGCCGTAACACAAGTTTCTCCGCATGAAAACGCTTTTGTTTTTAAGAAACCGATTAAAATTGGGTAATTCTATGAGATAATCAATACGTTTTACAAAAATACACCGATCTGTCGATTCATTTTTATCAAATATCTAAACATTTTGACACTAATTGAATATATGTCTTATGTGCATGTAAGTGTGTCCGAGACTTTCGACAGTTTTCGTTCTATACATCAACAATCCTTTTTTCATAAAAAAAAATTAGAGATACATATTAGTTTTAAAAGGTATGTTACGTTCCTAATGGTGAGAAAATAAGCAGCTAAACTTTGATAATTGAATCATTGACCATTTTATTGAGACAGCGAAGAAAAATATTTACCATTTCGTCCATTTTTTTCCATTTGCAACCGTACAATTTTCAGAAAGCAGTAATGTACGCGCATTTGTTCTGATAGCAACCGTTTAGGTACTACATCGTGTTGAAGGATGCTGCGCAATGATTGGTGTACACACTGGAAAAGTAATAGGCTATGAAGTACGCAGCAAGGTATGCAGAATATGTGAAGGCGCTGAGAGGAATGGGAAAGAAGCAAAGGAACATGGCTGTAGACAAAATTGGCAAGATACTTCATCTAAAATGTGTTGTTTAGATACATGTATGATGGTATGTATATTTGAGGTTAAAAAGAGGATTTGTTACTCTTGGTTTTATACATGTGTTTGTTTATTTTTTTTTAAATAAACTGAATGAACACTTTCTAAGCTGCTAAAATAACAATTTGTAATACTGAGAAATGTATATATCTTTGAATTTAACTTTCAAATGCAATATTAATCTTTCTGAACATAACATTGACATTGTTTAAAAATTTGTTTTTTGATTTTTTTTAGGAAGTTCAAAATCTATGGAGCCGAGTATGGTTATCAGTATGATAGAGAAAAAAATGGACAAAGGAATAAAGGTGTCCACTGTTATACATATAGCAGATTATGACACCACCACCACCATTTCTCGAATGAAAAAAGCGTGAATCCAAATATTTAAAAAATGCGACAAGAACCATATTAGAATTTTTTTTCCTCTATTCTATATGGTTTGAAAAAAAGAAAAAAGTCCTTGACTACAAGGATAATCCCCTATCTATCCACTAATGCTTCAAGTATCTTCCAGCACAAAACCAGGAAAACCCAAGAGAAATAGAAAAGGCTTTGAGATCTTTTTTTTTTTCTGTCATTGAATAAAAGTTGAATAATTTATATTGTACATTGTCTTTAAATGAAAATAATTCAATTTTATTAAGTCGCCCGCGTAGCGCAGTGGTTAGAGCGTTAGCTCTAGAGTCGCAGAGTAAGGAGTTGATCCTTACGTCGAGGGTTCGAATCCCACTGTGGGACGTGCAGACCGGTCCTTCGGATGAGACTATTTAAACCGAGATCTCGTGTCGCAGTAGGTGCTGGCACGAAAAAGATCCCTCACTGCTCTATGGCCCTAAGTACCGAGTATAGGTCAAAATTTGTAGTTCTCCACCGGCAAGTGGTGGCGTCGCCATATGAGTGAAAAATTCTCGAGAGGGACGTTAAACATTAAACAAACAAAACAATTTCATTAATAATATATTTTCGTTAGTTTGTTTTTCAAATTTAGCGGGTTTATAATTTACCAGTTTATTTAAGAAATTGACAGCTAGGTGTTCTTGATAATTCATGATTAAAAAATCAATCTAGTTGAAATTATAAACATAAATAAATTTTTTTAACACATCCATTTATGTATGAAGATTTCATTTTGTTAAAGTTTGTGCTTATGTAGTATATATAAAGCCGTGAGCCAGGATTGACCTGGGGATTTAGAAAAAAAATCTGTAAAAACATTATATAAATGGTTCCTGTATGGAGGGTAACAGTCGAAATTGACACCCCTTGGAAAACCATTGTCAACTGACGCGTCAGCGAAGGTTGACAATGGTTTTCCGATAGGTCACAAATATAGAGAAACAGTCAGCATAATTGATGTTACATGTAGCTCCTCTGAAAAATATTGACGGTCATTTTATTTTCACTATTGACAGGCAAAGAGAGTTTTCCCACATTTTCATTGATTTGGATTCTGATTAGAACACTGATTTATTGTGACGTTGTGATACTGTCACGGCTCCCAAAAAACATGACTTCACAATAGAAAAACCAAGAAACACAATCATGGCAAGATTCGCTTTACCACGATAGTCTAAAATCAAAATGAAGATAAATTATTTATTTGAAACAAAATACTTTTTCACTGATGTGTTTTTCATATAACAAAACGATTACTGACTGCGTTTTCGGGCAACATAGATTACGTTAGCCTCCTTGGGATGAATATAATACACCTATTTACTGGCTATGAGGACAATAGCAAGTTTATCGTCCCCAAAGACAGCAATTATTTCCCGAGGCGCAACCGAGGGAAATAGTTGCTGTCGAGGGGGACTGTAAACTTGCTATTGTCCGAATAGTCAGTAAATACCAGGGGTTATCAAAAAGTTCGTGGACTGAAGCGATAAAATTAATAATATGTAGTCTTTGCTTACAAAATTTATGCGGAACATGAAACAACAAAAGTTTAAGAAATGTTGAAAATTTTAGCTTGATACGTTGATAATTTGCCAAATTATTCTAAAATTAAAAAGACTTTATGTGATCACACGGCGCTGTCGCCGTTTAGTGTCATGACGTCCGCTTAACGTCATTGTTTCTTAATGTCCGCTCTCTCTACCTCATACACTTATCTTGATGAAATTACCTGGAGTTAAGTAAGGACTTAAACCCGTCTTATTTATATGAATTTACAATGTCATGAGCGGCTGTTTTCAATGCATATAATATTGTAAATGGATCTTTATATGGGGAAAGATCCTCACTTGATTATGCCAGAATACTTAGCTTGTTGGAGTTCAATTTCTACCACACATGATCAATGTCACTTTTCGACGTGACTGACTTATGACACCCTGACTACAAATCGACACTAACTGTGCATATCTCATCTCTGAATCATTTTGGGCATTAAAAAACAAGTACTCTAGATGCATTTTATTTTTCTGTAGCCAGTTTAAACATTCCTTAGGTCAATACCAGTTTTTCCAGGAGCGAAACTCTATAGAGTGTTTGAAAAAGAAACCCCTCCCCCATTTTGACGTTATTTTCAAGCCCATAATTATTTGGACACTCCATATAAAATTTACGATAAAATTTCATAGAAATTACAGAATGAGGTAAAAATTGCAAATTTTACTGAACAAATGTGTCGTACCACATGCCTGAATTAACGAGATTTTTTTATGACAAATACTCATATCTAAAGAGTTTTTCTCAGTTACACTCAGGTAGAAAAAAACGTCATATTAGAGGTTGCGCCGCCTGGACATACCTTAGCTTACAAAAACACTAACAATTTATTAAAAAATAAAAATTATGATTTATGGTTTATTCTATAGATAGAAAAGATGATGCTAACTAAATGTGTAAAAATTCATTGATGTATGTAAAACGGTTTTAATTTTATGACGCTAGTCCACGAACTTTTTGATAACCCCTCGTAGGTGATTTATTATACCGAAGCCGACTTTATTTTTGTTACGTCACAAACCGGATTCGTCACAATACCACAAACCAGATAGTTTTGAGATGAAAAACGAGGGAAACGGAATGCTGCCTGTGAATAGTTTAATGACTATTTCACCATAGGCAAATAGCACAAAAACTATTCAACAGTAGGGGTTGTTTACAAAAAATAGCAGGTTTATTTGTCATATTTGTATATAGAAAAAATTCACAGAGGCATAATAAATTGTCCTATTTTGCTCCGCGTTGGGCTATATTTCATCCCTTGGAGGCTAATATAATCAATGTTGCCTTCACAACAGTCAATATTTGTATAATGATACAAAAATAATGATTTTTAAAGGCATGTGTTGAAGAAAATTTAGATGTCCAATAATATACATTCATGTTGTTGTACGTAATTTTGTATGTTAAAAAATAAGGTTACACTGAGTGTCAATATTTATCTTTATATGTTTTTGATGTGTGTTGTTAAATAACAGACTATTGATATTCATCCCACAATTATATTTCAAGTTATATATGATAGAGACTTGACTAATGTAATCTTATGTAGTACTACTGTGATATAACCTCCCAAAGAGGTAATGGATTGATAATATGATTATGCAAAGCTCATTATTTAAGTTAATTTGCATGGCATTTATAAGTTATTTTACACTTTTTTCATCCATAATTTTGTAAGATGTGATTAGGTTATTAACATGTTTTAAACTGATTTTATTCCATGGATATTATCATATTCTTATGTAATTAAAAAGATCACAAAAAGAAGGCATAGTTACAAAATTAAATTCATATTGTGCATATAACTTTTTTTTGAAATATAACATTGCAACAGGTGTCGTACTATATTTCTGAAATAATATGCATGTATAAATATTTCATTACATTTTATAGTCAACAAAAAAAATTGCATATCATAGTGCTGTGGTGCAAATTATTGCACTTATTAATCAAGTTATGGCAGAGGAAATTCGGATTAAAACTTGTTGTGCCATGTATTTACCAAATTTGTATATTTCTGGTATAATGATGCATGATAATGTTCCATATTTTATTTTAAAATAAAAATACAGCGGATTGGCAAATAGGAAAAAAATGACCAAAAAATGCAAGTGGAAATTTCTGAAAAATTTGACCATTGAACACATATACATTTGATACCAGTTAATTTATATACTGTTCCTACATGTATCAGTTGGATTTTTTTTTAATTCTTGATGAAAAACTGGTGGAATATTGAAAATAACAGAGGAAATTCGGACATTACTCATTTTAAATTGGTTGACCCAAATCTGCAAATTATTTGCTATTTAGAACCAGTTACTATATCAAAATACATTTTATATGCCAAAACATTTCTGATACAACTCATATTTTGCTTGAAAAGAAAAAAATGGCCATAGTGTAGAAATTGGAGGAATTTTCCTAGAAATCTTCAAAGACCAATAGCAAAAAAGTAGGTCATTGACCTAGATATTCAAAGTGGAAAATGACACTAATATTCAAGTTCTTTCATGTACATTTGTTGGTTTGTCCCTCCTATTGATGGAATATTTTTAATTTTGAGTAAAGGTACACCTTAAGACCATAAATACCCCCCAAAAACTTCATAGTAAATTAAAATGTCAATATATTTACTACAGTTTAACAAAGTTTATTGTAGTAAACTATAGGTCACCGTAGTAAGCTATAGGAACTAATGTTTACTAAAACAGTAAATTTTTGTGAAGGATAAATCACTACGCAACAGGTTATTTTAATGATTTTTATTTCTGATTTTTTAATAAGTCTGGAAGACCATTTTAAACATACTTTGCAAGCACACACTTCCGTTGGTGTTTAATTATAATTGTTTTCTTGGTGTGAAGAGACCCACGAATTCATGTTCTCCATGAAATGCATTTTTTTTTTCAAATAAATAATAGCCTAGCACCTCTTCATCCACGAAAGACAATCCCGAAGAACGATTTTTTTTCATAGACAAAATTTGACCCCACGAAATTATGACTTTTACAATATTCAAATGTTTTGAAAGACAGAATGGTTTATAATTGAAAGAGAAGAAATATAGTTTTAAGTGATAAGAAAGCAATTGAAATACTTCAGTTTTGTGAAAAATGAAAATGGAAGAAAACCAAATGAGGAGAAGGGACTATTTGGCTTGTCCCAACTCCAAATTGGGTCAAAGATAGAAGTTCAATTTGAATGTGCAGCTATAATAGACGATATATAGAACATTTCATAGAAATAGCAGCTTCTCTTATTGATTTGACAAAAGTATGCAAAAATAAAATGAAAGGAAGCATTAAAAAGAGGTTTAAATATTTAAAAAATACTATTTCAGCATACCCAGATTCAAAGAAAAAAGTATGTTTTATGCACTTTCAATATAATGCAGTATATGCATGTTAAGTGCACAGATCCTATAATAATCATATTAAACTTATTCCTGGTTTTGGGAATGTAAAGCCAGTATATGACCTATCAAACAAATTGAGCACTTCATGAATATGATGGTCGACAACAGAAAAGGGGCGTATGCAACATATTTTGCTTTACAAAAGTTAAATTACTTTTTCCGTAGTGCTAAACATTTAATCAAAACGGATCGTTAACCGTAAAGGTACATGTGTCTTTTTTTAGATACAGCTTTTAGCTCTAAGCATAACGCGTTACAGTTGTGTGATATAATCATTGATTCACATGCCTCGGATTTACTACAAATATTACCTAATTTTCCAGAAAAAATGAGAAAAGAAATGTAAATTTAAATTTTGGAGATCCAGACATAAATGATAAAACAATCTATAAATTTTCTGGATTCAATCTCTTCTGTCCCAGAACGATGTTCAAGTTGTTAACTTGAAGACACGAATTGCCTTTTGAAAGTTACCTAGAGTTATCAAAACAAGTAAAATGTTGATGTGATACAGATCTTAGAATAAAGTTAAGATTCTAAAGTATTAAACGCTTGAAATAACACCTTACAAGGCAAAGCTGATTGGGCAACACTTAGTTAATTACTACCAATTGTCAAATGCAGAACACGACCCAGTTGTTAAATTTTTGTACCTCAACATTTCAGGGATGGGATATATTTGAGCAACACGATGTTAACATTGAGATAATGGCATAGACAAAACATTATCAGTAAGAAATGCGATGACTAGACTTTATTCACAAATTAAATAGACTAGACTTTTATGACGAAAAGTGTTGCTAATGTTTACAGCAAATACATTTTTTGTGTCAAATTTTTGGTCACGTAACGGTCTGGTTGATTCGGATTCAATATCTTTCGTAACATGTGGCGATCTAAGTGACCAGTGTTTTGAAACATCAATAATCAGAACACTAATCTGATTCTGGTGTAAAAAAAAATCCGAGTATGACTTGCATTAACTCCCTAAAATCGACTGCATAGACATTTCAAGGGACCATAGTTTCAAGTCAGGTTGTACTAAAGGAGAAGATTTTCTAATAACCACACCAACATTTTCATTTTCACTTTAAAGATGACAGGGCCATTTACTTGAACAAATTTGAATCTCCTTCATCAATGCATACAGGACTGAAGTATATTTAGTGGCTCTCAAGAAAAGGTCGAAATGATTAAAGTTAACAATCGACACAAGCTATGGATGCCGGACACTCATTGGTCAGAAAAGCACAAATTTGGTAAAAACTAGTCCTGTAACATGAGATGGAATTTTTTCTTTTCTTTTTTTTTTAATTTAATTTTTTTTTTTGATATATTCAATTATACTTTTTCCCAAAAAGTTTTTGCAACTTTTTTTTAAATTTAAAGATAATAGAAGTTTTAAATTTACTCCTTTGAATGATCCTATTTGGACAACAGAATGACAGATGTTATCAGCATTTTGGTAGTCATCTTCGCTAACAGCCTTACAGCAGGTCTTTGGAATCTGTGAATTAGCTTGTTGACAAGATCCAGATGTTGTACACCAGGGTGTCGTGTCGAAGTCATTAGTTGTTCCTATTACCTGATTTACAGCGCAGCAGTCGTACTAAAATTATAAATAAACAAAGTATTTATCTAAAGCATAAGAACACATGAAATGTGTGTGCACCAGCTGGGACGGAAGTGAACGGTATTTTCGGGTGTCATCATTAAGTGTAATGTCATTCGGAACATTAAAATCGAAAGGGTAAAAAATCTCGAATTTTCTCTTCATATTACATGTAACGGTAAGTTCTGTGTATAACAAGATAACTCGTTCTAGCAGATCCTGATGGATGAAGATAAACATTTAACATACGAACCACACAACCAAAGTTCACAATATTTCTATTACAAAGCCTGGATTTTTTTTTTTTTTATGCAGAACTTTTGTAAAGTTAGAGCTACCGTTATTGCCGTTATTGCACTTCCGTCCCAGCTGGTGCACACCGACAAAATTTACCCTAGATGCGGGTGATTTAATCGAAATATTAAGAAATATTTAAAAATTAAATGGGAATATGAAAAGGAAGAAGAATGTGTAACAAATTTATTGAAATATGCATATTCCATGTGTTCTTATGCTTTAGATAAATAATCTGGCGAAGTTTAAGCGAGGCGAGGCAGACGACGAGGAAAGAATTGCACGCCTTCTCTCTTTTTATGTTTCAGTCGAAAACGGTATATTTAAAAACAGCATAAAGAGACAAAAGAGTTACATTATTGATAACATATAGTGCATATTAGAATAAAAAAAAATAGGGAAAAGGTGACTCTACTCCAGATTTAAAACGAAAAAAAAGGAAAAGGGGGGAGGGGGTTCATACCCCAAGTACCTGTGGACAGAATATGATTGGCAGACGTACAGTTGTTTTTAAATATGTATAATACCCCTGTTTTTTCGCAATCCTGATAATCATTACCAGTTTCTTTGCATTTGGAAACAAAGCGTTTAATTTTAGATTTGACTCCTTTACAAAGGATGTATCGGATAACATCATATAAACTCTTATAATTTGAAATAGAGTACCTTAGTACATGATTTTCTAAAGCAAATTGAATGTCACGACCATTAAAGAAATATGGGAATAACGAACATTATTCAAGCTCAAAGTCCATTCAAAAAATACAAATCAGGAGCTGAACAAACACGGACCTCTAAAACATCAGAGGTGGGATTAGGTGCCATGGAGGAGAGAGCATCCCCTGCCGACCGGTCACACCCGCCGTGTGCTTCTTGTAATGATCGGGAAAAATGGGTCGAATTCGTAGACTACGCAGTGTGTAAGAAGTGGCATAAGAATTAGTATGAGAAACGCCAGCCAGCATGCATTTCGCTTAATGATAGATTGTATTTGCTGACAAGGTCATTGTATTAATAAAGATACTATAGACGTTCGGAGAATAAATTAATATAGTAACAATATTGTGACCCTTTTGCGTTTGTCATCTCTTAGATTAAATTAGTTCCCGGATTGTAATTATTCCAGGTATTCTGTTCAAAGCATTTCATTTCATTAGAGTCTTTACATTTCATTCTTAAGTATTTTCAGGTATGTTACGACAGCGCCCATTTTTTCCTGCAAATAAACTTTTTTTTCGAAAAATGTATATTGATTAATCGGAAAAGTCATAGATTTAAATCACTATTATTATTCATTGTGTAGACATCAATTAGCCTTATAGGTTAAAAGAAGTACTCCGCTACGATGTCGTCATGTGACGGGTTTAAATAAATAAGTTTGCCTAAATAAAAAGTAAAAAACTTCAAATGTACCCTGGGAATGATTGATTAATGTTGGTATAGTAATTACGTAAAAAATATCAATGGGCTATGAAAGGAGCTGATAGAATCCTGTTCTCATTACAGAAATTATTATTCTATACTTTCGCATGAAACTTTACCAAATGTTTTGCATTTTGCACATACGATATAAGAATTGTCATCAATTAATGTTAACAACACGATTCTAATGTTACTTTCCAAGTACTAATCTATCGAATACAACCTTCCGATGCAAAAGAAAAATATGACATTGTTTCAAAGTATACAGCGAAATTTTGAACTTTTGTATGGCAAGCCTTTTTACAAAGTACTATTTATTTGAAAAAATAAGCTATTTTTTTTTTCAATAAGAGAGATCTCTCCTTCCTTAAAATATATCTCAAACTAAGAGATATCTCTTTAACTTAGAAAAATATCTCATTAACCTAGAGAAATATTTCTTTAACAAAAGAGATATCTCTTTCAGCGTAAAAGAGATATTTGCTTTCGCTTGAGAGATATCTCCTTTACTTAAAGAGATGTCTCTTAAAGTTAAAGAGAAAATTCTTTAACGCAAAGAAATATCTCTTAATCAACGGAATGATAGATATCTCTCTAGGTTAGAATGGTAACACAAAGATTTTCAAAATTAGATATCTCTTTAAGTTAAAGAGATATCTCCTTTAACAAAAATCTTTTTCCCAGTCATAATTAAAAGGAATCAAAATAAATATTTATCCTAATGAACACGGAAGCGAGCCTAGACATGGCAGTAATTGAGTAAGACGGAAGTATAGGCCTAACTAATTTGGAGAGCAATAGTTTAGAGGCAAAAAGCGTCAGCATGTCCAACTCCAGGATAAAACAGACAAACACGAAGACCAAATTCACTTGATTTAGGCAACAAAAGGAAAATTGTACCTTCGTAGACGTCAAGAAAACAAAAGTCACGTTTATACTGCATCGACAGAATTTTCTCAAATCATAAAATAACCAAAGATCTTGAATTCCTCATCTAGAATACACTGAATTACTTGTCGTATATATTGTATTTATTTGATTTAAGATGAAAAACAGTTAGGCCGAATCTAAAGAAATAGTTTACATCCTCATCGAAATCAAAATAATAGAAGAAACAGCGGGTCTAATTCTGTTTTGGAGGGATAATTTATATACATTGTACTAGCTTAGAGAAAAATGGGGGGGGGGGGTCCAACCCACACCCATTTTAAGCCCCCACTCGGTTTGATGCCTGTATCTTAACAATTTGTCAATCTCTAACTTGCCTATTACAGTGTAAATGTATAGAAATAACATGCTGCAAAATTTTGCTATAGTTATTACAAAGATCAAAGGAATGATCTTCAAATAAATCATAAATTTTATGGACAAATTACCGGTATATATAAATCGATTCATCAAAATTTGTTACACCTCTCACTATAGTTAAAGCATCACTCTGGGCCATTCTTTGATTGTAATGCAAATTAGTGGAACATACGTTTCAGTTTTTCTAATGCATGAAGTGCAATTAAATAAAAGCAAAAGCAATAACAAAAGCATTAAACTACAAAACCTTTTCTGTTGATTAAAATCCAACTTCTCCAGTTAAAAAATATCACTGTTTGTAGAACAACTTTTGTTGTTCACAGCAGTTATTTAGGATAAATATTCCAAATCACTTTTCACAAATTTACTGCGAAAGATGTAACTATCAATTTATAATAAGTTGTTTGGCACTGAGAGAAGCAGCTAGTTGATCTATGGCAAAATTAAAGGAGTCTATCTTCCGTATACTAATCACGACAGGAGGTTTATCTTGATTTCAGTTATAGTGTATGGCTTGTCACTTCAAATAATTTCTTTATCTGTGTGAATTGAAACATCTGAATTGTATCCCACCTTTTTTGTCGCAATGCTAGTGTTAAGCTGGGATCTGTCTCTTTAATCAGAATTAACTTTTATGCCATTACCTGAGGCTTGGATTAAAGGAAGTTTTCCACTTCAGCCTTAGACCTAGCATATTACTAAGTGAACAGAGAACCGAAATTGTAGATAGTATAGAAAGGTATTTTTTATTTATTTATTATTTTTTTTTTTGAGGGGGGGGGGATAAAATTGACTAAGTATTCTAAAAACTATAATTACATCTTAATGAATTCTATCTGCCCACTATCACTTGTTTTAAGGTACATATTTCAATAAAGTTGTAATTGTTACCCTTTATTATTTTACACATAGGAATTGTTTATGGAAGAAGGACAACTATAGTTGTTAGGGTCATATCATTTGTATTGCATGACATTCAACATTTTTGCCGGAATTTGATTTAACTCGGTCAATTAGTTTTCATTGTAATATATTCTTAGCTTTCAAAATTTTTAACACATTTGACCATCCACGGAAGCCACCTGTATCTGTTAGATCATACCAAATAATATTTTTGTCGGTTTGTAAATCGTTCATAATCTATTGTGGTAATGTGTTAAATAATTTAATTTTAGTTGTAACGCGTCATTTAATTGGATAAAAAAATTAGTTTATATCGTATAACCTGTGTTGCCTACGTCACAATGACTTATGTCAAAAATGAATCAATCCTCTTGACGTTACATTTAAATGTTGTGCAATTTGTAGGCATTTTTAAAAGGAAAATTTTGTCAATATTTGGCACTTTATGATAGAAAATTGAATTTTAAGGAATAAATCTAATAGCTACCAAAGTTATACTTGTTTAACCTGCGTTGGAACAGTTTTCGCTTTTTCATAAACCGCTTCGTGGTTTATAAAGCGTAAACTGTCCCAACCCAGGTTATACAGTTTAACTTGGGTAACTATTAATTTCGTTCCTTAAATACCTTATAGTAACATTGACTTTTTATCTTTCAAGCTATTTTGCTTCATTATGAGTTCAACTCCAAGTAAGGCCCTTTTTGACTAGCAGAAGTGGTTTTATCTATATCTCTTTATTTTTTAGTTCTTTTTTTCTAATTTAAGAATCTTAAGTTCTTATCTAAGAATTAATAAACCGATCGACATAGTCAATGAAAAATATCTTCTTGCTTTCAATATCTTTATTTCATTTGAATTCATATGATGAATGTTAACGCATGTACACATACAATGGTTTCGTGTTCTTGTTCGTAGACTCGCAGGTGAGTTAAAGATAGCTATAGGCATTTCTATGCAAATAAACTTATTGAAATGCCTAAGGACTATATCTATTATACAGAGAAAGTTAAAACTTATTGTCTAATACATGCTTGGTACCCACGACATGAGATAGCCATTACACATTATGACGTCATATTATGACCTCATTGTTCTTTACTACACAAGATTATAATGGACATCAATAAAAATGGTTTGGCGCAAGGGCATGATTTACCTAAAGTAGGTAAGATCAGTGACGTCATAATATGACGTCACAGTGTGTATTTGTTATGACATATCGTGGGTACTAAATATGCAAAAAAAAAATGAATAAATCAAAACTTTCTCTGAATAAGAAATATACCTCTTATGCGTTTTTATAAGCTCATTTGCATAGAAACGCCTATACCCAGCCTTACCTCACATGTGAATTATAACAATTGTAATGCCATAAAATTGTATTAAAACAATGCTTATTCTAATGAGACTTTGTTTTACTAAGAATTGTTCATTAGTTCAGTCAGTAAAATCTTAATATGTAAAATCCTTGATCATAAAGCACTTGCAATTGAAAGAGTCCTTCTAGTTATGGCCAGATTATAACAGATGCTGTATAAATTGATCTGCGCCTATAGATAATTCAACTAAGGGTGCTATGAACAAGCTTCCAAAATTATACCCCTCCCTTTCCAACTGCATTTTTCAAAATGTGCCAAATACAATTTTCTTAACGTAACCTTGAACTTGTCAAAAGGATATTGATTACAAACTTATAAACGTTCATCCATTAGGGAGTAATAAACTGGAAACAGTCTTTATACTTTTCCCTGCCAGTCAACTTGAAATTGCCAAAGTGACCTTGAATCAGATTGTACATGTAACACACAGTAAGGCCATGCGCAATGCACAATCTTTGTGTCAATTATAAACTTCAGATAAGATTCCATCTGAAATTATAATTGAATTTGCTGGGGGTGCACTTGGTTTAAAGTCAGCTCATAGACTCAGGTCATATTCAATTTCCGTGAATATGGATGAGTCTCTCGTGTTCTCTATTGCAGGATGAGATAAGGAGAAGAAATAGATATTTTTTCTGAGAAGGACCCTGAACTTCATAAAATGATATTGGGTCAATGTAAAAAAAAATATATACCCCTACACGAGGCATTAATTCAAATATTCCTATAGGAAGTTAAAGAATTCTGCCTTCTGTCAGCTACCTTGAAAGGTAGAGGTCATGACACACCCTCAGGTCTTCAAACATTAAAGTAGGAGGTGCCAATGACTCTCCTTTAAAAAAAAAATATAGTCTGGACGATTGCACAGACAAAGTGACAGACAGATGGACAAGATGGTCTTACAAAGTGATATATACAGTCACAGCCTTTTATTTAACCTCTCTCTATAAAGTGTTTGGTAACAACTAAATATGTATGACATGAAAAAAAAGAAAATTTGGGAAAAGAAAAAATACAACTGTATTTATAAATGCTCTAAAGTTCAAATAAGGTCAAATGTATCAAATACATGATACCACTCTAATACAATATAGATATGAACTAACATCACATGGAAAATAATCCATTTCTGTTGCCAGAAGATAATAATTTCTTCTTTGGTTGCAGTGTTGTTGAAGTATATACGGTTTATAATAAAAATTTTGGTCATTTGACACGGTGGTGTTAAAACCAGTCCGATTGATAGAAATGAATAACTAGGACTTCCCCAGATCCATACATGTATGTAGCAGTCAGGCAGGTTCGATCAGCGTTGGTCAGATTCGTAGAGTATCTGACAAGTGACTCAGGGGTCCTGAATCGAATCCTGGTCCGGAATGCTGCATATGTGTCCTTTCTGACTACACATAGAAATTTACACTTCAATTCATACTCTACCCCCTGTCGTCAGCAGTTTGTATTAGTGGCCTACATATCGTTGAAGGACATTTCCTTTTTTTTAAATATCGTATCTTGAGTCATTGTTACACACCGTGGAATAAGTGATTTGCTGCAGAAGCTATAAAACACGAGGCTTCGTTCCGTTAAAGAGAGAAATTATTGAAAATTCAATTTAAAAAAAAATACTCAAGAGAAATATCTCTTTACAGGAGAGAAATATCTCTTTTTGTTTGAGAGATGTCTCTTTCGACACTTATCAGATATATAACTTTTATTTTTCACCTAAGCTAAACTTAAAGAGATATCACTTTCAATTATAGATATATCTCTGAAATTTTAAGAGATATCTTTTTTAATAAAAGACATATCTCTCTTAGTGAAAGAGACATCTCTTTATCGTAATGAGATATCTTGTAAGGAGATAGACATATCTTTCTAAGAGAAAGGGATATCTCTCCGAGTGAGTAAGATGTCTCTTTCTTAGAAAGATAGCTCCTTGAGTGAAACATATATTTCTCTTTCTTAGAGAGATATATACCTCTTATTTGAGTGATATCTCTATTTTGAAGAAAATTTCTCAAAGAATCATGTACGTGGTATCTTTTTACGTTACAGAGATATCCTATTTTCGAATAAATAGTATAAGGGCTTGAAATACTTTTGTATCTTTGTGGCAGAGGAAAAACTGGTCGGGTTTTCAGAGAATACCTGTCTTTATTATAAGAAATAAATGATAAAAATAAAACAGGGCACCTGATTCCTGAATCACACATAATATTTACTTCATATGCGTTCTGATTCCCATTTCATACATCAGACCGTTACGGAAGCTCAGTCGGTAGAGCTCTCGTTCCGTGATTAGAAGGTTGTGTGTTCGAATCGCGGCCGCGACTGACCTAAGTCGATAAAAAAAATAGGTAGCAACTGTTCCTTTGCCAAGCGCTCGGAACTTTGAAGTGAAAGTTGCGGGTCCTCCGGATGAGACCTTAAAAACCGAGGCCCCGTGTCACGGTAGGCGTTGACACGATAAAGAACCCTCACTGCTCAATGGCCCTGATCATGAGTGCCGAGTAAAGGTCAAAATTTGAAGCCCTTCAACGGTATATGGCGACGTCTCTATATAAGCGAAAAATTCTCGAACGGGACGTAAAACAACATACAATCAATCATATATTAGTTTGCATGAATTCTTGTTAGGTTTCATTTTCACTGGGCAAATATTTGATTAATAGTGATGACGTCATGGGTTATAAATTTAACCTCTTTGAAAAATACTTCACTAGTTATTCCATGAATATAACAAGATTAAGTTTCTCTTATGATTCTGTTCATTTTTAGGTCCTGAAGTCTTTACATATAGATATTAAGAATTTCTAAAATTAACGTCATATATTATTGGTCAAGCTTATCAGGCATTACAATGTTTCTTGTCCGAGATGAGAACACCAAATATTTAAAAAGAATTGCATGAGACCAGCACAGAAATGCTGTCTGTAGAGTTACATGTACTACATATATACTGACACACTAAAGAAGCGCTTCTTTTAAATGACTCCGTGTACCAGATCAATATACACGATTCTGGGCGGATGTAACAAATCGACAGGGGATTCTTAATTTTTCCTCCTAGACAGCTTGAGTTTCCAGGGGTCCCTCTTTTTTTTGCCCTGTTTCAAATTCATTCTGTTTTTTTTTTTTTCAATAATTTTGATATCGATCAGTTATCTATATCTTAACTTTTCCATATTGCTGTTACAATGGTTTTGTACTTCAAAGCAAGGACATCATCCTTGCATAGTCGATAATATTACGGTTGAACAATTTTCATCTCCTTAACGGACTAGTGTCAGAACCCAATTGATCAAAACTCTTGAATAGCACATTTAAAAAAAATGCTATGATTTTTGTTTACAAAAGATTGATCATCGAAAGTAATGCATCATTTTTCTTAGTGTAATATAAAGATAAAGAACTGTAGGCAAGCTCAAAAGACCATTAATGCCAAGTATTCCTGTATTCCTGCGATTATTCCATTTGCTTCCAGAGAGAAATTCTCAAAATAAATTTGAAAGAGTGTTGGAGATTCTTAACATATTTTACTTAAACTCTGTGAATAGGAAGAGCAATGATTATTCAGCTACGACAAGATAGGGGAACAACTTCAACATCAGAGAAATATAGGCGCTTAGAAAGATGAAGAAAAATTTCCTATCGCCCAATGCAATGGACTTTGTAACTCGTGATCAGTGCATCGTGGAATCATAGTTGCAACTGATGTGCATGGTAGGGAAACTCACTTTAAATGGACTGGGTAGTGAATTGTACTGTAGGATTACCTGTTACTTTTGTAAAATTGAAAGATAACTTCCAATGTTAACGTTAAATCAAGATATCTCTTACAGTTAAATTGTGTTTTTTTGATTGTAAATATTAATAGACTTTTTTAAAAATCTTTGCAGCTTTAAAACTGCGTTGTTTATCTTATTTGTTTGTGTATGTGTGTGGATGGGGGATCTATATAAGAAAAAAATCATTTTTTTCTGATATCAGTATTTTTCTTTACCAATTTTCTGCAAACGTTTCAAAAACACGTAGTATTGTACCTTAATGAAATACTTATTCCATCTGCCTGACATAGTATTGATATTGGTGGTATTATCAGATGAGTACGTCTGTGTTAACGAGTGAAGCATGATCTTCTTAATTTCACTGTAATCCTGAAGATAAGATAAAACGAGAGATAACAGTGAGCGTCACACTGTAAATAAATTACAAAAATACAAGATCATATAACAATGATCTATGATTTGGACCTAACAAGACTACATATATGAACCGGCCTGCTGTAAGTTTCCTACTGTATCTCTTGTTTTAAGGTCTGCCATTTCTGTGTAGTTCATCAACAGTGGAACGACAAATGCAAATGCCTCTAGAGCAGTCTATAAAGATATGGAATTAAATACAAATTGAAGAAACGTTCATGAAGAATACACAAATTTTATTTCACGTACTTGCTATATTTAAATTAGTGAAACACTTACATAAATATGAAGACATTTTAATCCTGATATGCGTTCTTTTAAAGGCAGATGCTCTATAAAAAATCCAATCAAGAGAAATAAGAAATCAAAAATCACTGAGGCAAACCCCAACCAGAAAATACTTTCCATTTTTTCTTTGACATCTTCGTGTTTACATGCAAATGAATAGGTGAGATTAAGAGATTTCAAGGCTTTCTCTCTTTCACAATTTTCGCTTTTCCGCAATAAATCGCTCCAAGCCATCAAAATAAAAGCAACAGCCTGAAAGATAATTTTAACGATATATATATATATATATATATATATATATATATATATATATATATATATATATATATATATATATATATATATATATGCAATTATATAACACTATTTAAAGCAACGCGCATCTATATCTTGCGAGTTCTAGTGTCGATACAATGGCCTTGTCAACAAATACAATCTATCATTAAAATGATTGCTGACTGACAATTTTCAAAGTAATTGTTAGGGCATTGTTTCAGCACTTGATTGTCGACGAATTTTTCGGCTTGGCCGATTATGATAAGGATCATGCTACTCGATACAATGACCTTGTCAACAAGTACAATCTATCATTAAAATGATTACTGCGCAGATAGGTTAAGGACGCCCATGAAATATACGCCCTATATATTCAGAGAAAATGAGTATAATTTTAATTTTTTTGAACAGCATTAGTTTTGATGAATGTGCATTGTGGTGTTTGCACTTTATATATCAGGTCTCTGCTGAGTTCGGCCAAAGCGACATCGCTTACAGCAGCTGTATGTCACGTGACAAGTTTAAAATTAGAACATATATGTACTTCTAGAAAGATCGTAAAAGTTCAACGATATACCGGTATCTTTCCGCTATTGAATTTATCCTGTTTTGTTTAAGACAATTTTAGTAACATGAAAAGTGCTGGGAGCAACTTCCTCATGCTTGGGATTTTTGTAAAAGTTATCCGTCTTTCTATAAGTTCTTCACATAGATGTAACTAGATGAAATCCCGCACAAGCGCGGGGAATTGAATTTATACCCTACAGACAGAAAATATATTGTAGTTTCTACTGACAACCTACAGGCTTATAGCAGGAAGAAATACTTTGTTCAAAATCCCGCATGAAGTACGTCTCTACCCACCCTCACCCCCTTTTTTATAAAAACTTGAAAAGTAACAATTTCATTAAAGACGTTTATTTTGAAACCTGTAATACTATGTTATGGATATTGTACTTTAGATTCTCTTATTTCATTTCCGTCAAGGATAAAAGCAGCGAATATGCACATATTACTGATAAATTGTTTTCTTGGGGGGTGGGGGTGTACTTTATTTTTTTACATATCAAAAAGGTACAGACATATTTATAAACCAAGACCCAAGTACCTGTGCAAAAAAAAAAAGTTTTCAACGCACTATGAATAGGTCGAGTACTTGATACAAAAGACTGTATTCAGAAAAAAAAAAACTGAAATGCTAAAAAATTACAGCTTTAATTGTATTTGAACAATACCTTATTTTTTAATTTTCCCTCTTCATGTAAGCAAGTTTCTTACGAAGTACAAATTGTACTTCGGGTTCGTTGCCACGATGCTCTCAGTAAGGAATATAAACAAATTTTACCGATAAATTTATTAGGAAAACCTACTATATATATGTTATGGTCTTTCGATATATAAAAAATATTCACAACTTATAATGTTATCAATGATTTACCATTATTCCAATGACCATTCACAGAAAACTTTTTTTTTATGTTCATGGAGCTGTATTCGCCTCGTTTTTCTTTTTAACATCGGCTCGATGCTATATGATGTTCTAGAAGCTTCCGTCAATATTAAGATCGGTGAATGGCGAAAATAATTTGCACATTTCCCTTTTTAATCAGTTATCACAAGTTATCTCTTTTATATCATTTAAATCAAGTTTTGATTTAATAATTCAGTGATGACGTTTTATGAAATAAATAAATGATTGCTTGTTGTCAGTTTCATTAAAAATTGCCAGTAAACTTACATCCGCCAACCGGAAACGCCACCGTACTCATGTTTTTGCTATTTCATGGCGGTTTATAGAAAATGAAAGTAGACTTTTAATTTAATGTACGATTCTTACTATGCGATTGAAATCTAATATAGTTTATGGACAGCATCTTGTATATAGTGTATTATTAGAGGAATAATTAAGAACTCTGATGCACCCGTTTCAGTGTTTATTTGCAAACTTTATTACTTTATAAGTATAGATACGCACTGGAATAATGTTACATTATGAAATAAATAAACAATGTACAACCAGCCCCCAGCACATTTCAGAATAGTAGGAATAATAGCTACACGTGTTTAAAAATTCAGAATTTATTTTTGAGGGGCTGGACCCCTCATTCTAGCACATTACTGTACAAATGTGCTCCCTACTGCTATATATAAAGTCTACACATTATCAATTTAGTGTGACAATCAAATGTGGATTTATATATTTTAGAGTATGCATTTTTTTGCGTGACTGACACTTTTCAAACTAATTGTTAGGACATTATTTCAGCACTGGATTGTCTACGAATTTTTCGGCTTGGCCGATTATGACAAGGAGCATACTGCTGGTGTGACCTGTGTCACTTATCGACAGAGAATGCTTACTCTTCCATGTCACCTGTTCCCACCTCTATATTTTAAGAGTTCAGTGTTTGCTCTGCTCTAGATTTGTATTGTTTCAATGGACTTTTGGACATGATTACTATTCGTTATCATATTTCATCCTATTCTGATATATAGATTAACACAGATTATGTTCAAATAATTCTTTCCAATCAATTACGTTCAATTATTTACACATAGGACCTTCATTACGGACTTGAAACATTTGGTATTATATTTTTGTTGGTTATCCTTTACTGCAGAAACTGATTCAGAAATCATTTTACAAACACAGTAGAAGGGTGCAAAGAATTGTGAATCTCTATGTCATGTCAACTCAGGAATGAGGTCATAATCCAGTTTGATGTTATATCAAAGATGTTTTGACAAGTGACTTTTGCAAAACTTTTAAATCGTTACCCAAATCTTCCGGCGTAATTGTATTAAAATCATCTGTAAATTAACAAAAATATATTTTTAAAGGGAAGAGTATATTTAGTATATTTACCATCATTATTCCTCCAACAATCATCAGAGCGTGATTTTCTTTGCCATCAACCTTGATCAAAAAGAAAATTGCATTACATAAAGTCTTCATTTGAAAATAGACAGTATTCAAATTAAGAAAAAAATCTCCTAATCGACCAGTTTATTACCTTATTGCAAACAAGCCTTTGAAAAAGGGCTTCCTTCTGCTTTGTAATGTTTTTGATTTGGCACTCAATTTTTTGCTTTTGGTTTTTAGCGTTTTTGTCCTGTTGTTTAATGTTTTCATTTTGTTGTGTAATGTTCTTTTTAAGATTTGCAATGTTTTCCTTTTCCTGATTTATGTAAGGCATAAGATCAGTTGTCAATGTAGTTTGTGTTTGAATGTATTTCTTTATTTTTTCTTTAAATTCTTTTTCCTCCTCTACATAATAATGTTCCCAGTTTTTGTCATTGAATTCTGCTTCTTTTTTTGTGCTTTTTTTATGCTCTTCAGCTAGCCCTTCAATATTTTTCATTAGTTTTTTAATGATTTTTCTAGAATCTACAATTTGTGTTTCCTGCTCTGCAATATATTCTCCTAGTTCTTCAATGTTTTTCCTTTGAGCTATAATATTTTTTTTCTTGATCTTCAATATTTTGATTTTGGCTTTTAACGTTTTGTTCTTCAATGTTATTCTTTTCTTCCAAATTTGTTCCCTCCTGTGTTCGTTTGTAAGGTTCGTCCGCAAACTGCATTTCTAAATCATTGTCATTCATCTGCGCATGAAATAAAAGAAGATTATAGTTATGGTTGATTACAGTATATACTTTACTACTTTCCTTACTATAAACATCGCAGCTATGTTAAGGCTTCCCGAAGCTTTAAATGCGCTCAGAACATATGTCATTGCAATGTCGGTTTTGGTTTTAATTTATAAGTATTGAACTTTAGTACTTCAAATTTATATAGAGGCTTTTCTCAGCTATATAATAACACATTTGTTATGATATCACATGACTTTGTTGATCACGTGACGCTCATTTATAATTTTTTGAAGTGGTTATAAATCGCTTCGGCGCAGCTGATTAACACAATAATTATTAACATTTTGTTATATAAATAAACTCATCGTATCCTTGTGTATCCGAAATGTGCTTGGGAAAAGTCATAGAATTACTTAGATGCAAAATATTTCCTGAGAAATTCAACTTACCTACAAATTTGAGGGTATTTTCCACACAATATCGTAATGTGTATTGAAACAAAGCCAACACACATTTTTCCCAAGCAAGATTCAGTTAGAGAACAACCTCTTCTTACAGATTTTAACAAATATTCTCAGATTAATCCTCATTAATCACCTGCGCCTCTTTTATACACACAAAATAAATTCTACCTCCAACCACGGGTGTAAAACAGAGTACATTTCAAAAGTATATTTTTCATAAGCATTTTGAACATGCTGAATTTCAATCAAGGATAGGTAAGCGGTGTATTTTTAAAGTATTCGGATATATAAGACTTAAAAAACCTTTAACGACCGGTGAATTTTGCAATAGCTATCTAGCATTTACATGCAGTTTAAAATAAAGTGTAAAGTTCATTAAACTCTCCCCGTCATAACACCTCAAGTTTGCAGTGAGTTGACGTCATTTTCCATTATGACGTCATATTTTGGTAGTTCAGAGATGCGAAGGCACAGAGTGCACTGTGATATTCTTCGGGAAGCCTTAACCTACCTGCGATTAAATTATTATGCTGTAACATTTTTGTTTACAATATAACTTTAGTCTAGAACTTTATTTGATTTTGAAAACAAAGATTATATCTCTGAAAATCAATGTCAGTAATGAACTGAAAATGAAATTGGGAGTGAGTATGATCTTTCAGCTAGGATTAGGTTGCCTAATACATCAAATTGCAGTCAAAATGTATTATCATATTTTGAGGTTGGTTTTGATTTCAATATGTAGACTGCATAAACATAAATACAGACAATTTGCATGAAGGGATAACAACTCAACTGCATATCAACACATTCTTTGCGATATTACATGGCCTTTGTTCACATGTTGTCTTTAAATCACTTCGTTGCAAGTGGTTTAAAAATATTTAGCTTTAATTTTATTACATAAATGAATTTATTGTTTCCTAATTTACCTGAACAGTGCTTTTGACGACCCATAGTTTTTTTTAAGTGTATGAAATATTTATGAGAATTTCATCTGACCCACACATTTGAGGGTATAATTCACTCTTCATCGTAATTTCCATCAAAGCGAAGCTATTACATTTCCATCTCAAGCAAGATTCATTTAAAGTACATTCTCTCATTGATTTAAAAAAAAATATTTATCACTTGCTTCAGTCTGTTATTAACACATACATAATTTCTACCTCTTCTTCTTAAAAGAAGTATTTCAAATTCACGTCTTTGCAATATCGTATTGGAAACACCTGCTTTCAATTGCAAACCAGAGAACTTAAATAATGTACCGTTCCAATATTCAATAATTACTCATCCTCAGACTTAAGACAATAGTTTGGGCATATGAGTTTTACAATGAAGTTGTAAGATCAATTCATGTAAGGTCCAAAGTATTACTGTAGGGTTATGGTACACACAATGTCAGATTTTAATGATTTTTTTTTTCAGGTGACTAATGCCCGTGCAGGGTAACATTATTATCATTCAAAATTAAGGTACCCTGGTTGCCATGGTAACGGGTTAAAATTCATTGATGCCTCATTTAATTACTCACATTCTCACATCTAAATATAAAAATGATATATACTTTATATGGTATGGTTTAATCAACTTTCATATTTCAAGTTGATTAATACATAATATGATAGGAACTAATGTAGTTTATATAACACACAAAAAAAAATTCCATGCCTCGGAAATTTTTACAGCTGAGGGCTTTATGGCCAAAATCTTACATTTTGAATAAGACCATTTTTACATTGTTTTAAAAAAATTTCCTTAAGAAATGCAGGCCATTAAAGAAAAAAAAAAATCAATTAAAAAGTTGTAAACACACAATACTAACATTAGTTAATTGATATGGAGAATAGGGTGGGGATTTTCTCTCTTTTCAATATTTCTTACTCTAACAACTGGCACTTTGCCAACTAAAATTGTGTTCAAAATGTTGTCAGAGAATTGTTAGATTGTAAAATTTCTTTACCAGACAGAAAATTACCTGTTGTATTTTCTTGCATATAAGAAATGATACTTCGAAACTATTAGTTGATACTTCAATAAAATTACAAATATGGACAAATCACACTCAGTAAAGATTTACAGATGAAAATCAATTTCAGAATATGTTAGCTTGATGCTAAGAGTGTAATATTAACTTTAAAAAAATATATCGAGCCAGGTGAATTTTACGAGGAAAAGCAAAATGGTAAAAATTAGCCTATGTGATTTTTCTGATTTATTACCATTTTGCTTTTGATGATGTGACGCATGAGTTCTGTATTTAACCCACAAGACAATTACTTCGCTATCTATACCATCCTAAAAACGACAAGATTGAGTTTGTATTATGTTTTACATGATTCTATTCATTTCTTACTCCTGAAATAAAATTTTGAATATAGATACTAAGAAATCGTTATCTCTAAATATCACATCATACAGCTTTCTATGACGTCATATTGTATAGGCAAGTAGAATACCTGAGTGTAGCCTTAACATTCCCGCATTTCTTCCGCGAAACGTGGTTATAAGACCGATGTCTGTGACTTCACTTCATCTCTGTGTACTAAAGTCCAATCACATTCACATTGCTACACTGTCACCCCTACTAATGTAATTGTGATTTAAACTCAAGACCCGTGGTGTAAGTTGACCCATTCAAAGGTTAAAGGGTAGAATCGGTTTAATAAATTAAACTGGCAATAAAGAGTATTTTCATATAGTCTGTTTCCTTTAAATACATGTCCTATAAAAATATGTTTCCAGACCTTTCTGAAAGATTTTCATGATTTGAAAAGGAAAAGGGAGGGGGGTTAAAATTGTAATAGTGATAGTTTTCGCTGTTTTAGTTATTATCATATTGAAACTAATGATGTAGGTTGCTAAAAAAATTTAAAAATTCAAAAATTACTAAACCTTTATTAAATCTTATGCCCACTCCCACAAAGAAAAGTCGTGGTAAAAAGAAAATGTCCAATAAACATTTATCAGAATTTGAATGGGAAGAAGAACAAAAACATGCTTTTATTTTTTTTTTAAGTCAGTTATCTTCTTATCCATATTAGCCTACCATTATTATTCAAAACCATTCGAGTTACATACTGACAAATCCTTGCATGTTCTAAGTGAAGTTTTTCATCAACAAAAAGAGGATAGACTCAAAAATGTTAGAGCTTATGTAAGCAAAAGTCCTAGCGAAGCTGAGCGGAATTTTCCAGCGCACAAATTAAATTAGAATTTCTTGTGCTAAAATGGTCCGTTACAGAAAAAATTAAAGATTATTTATATGGACATAGTTTTACTGTTTTTACGGATAATAATCCTTTAACGTATATCCTGACAACTGCCCAGCTCGATGCTACTGATCATAGATGATTTGCAGCCTTGTCTGCTTACAATTTTGATTTTAAATGTATAGGCAAAAAAAAAAAAAAATGGAGATGCAGATGCACTGTCACGTTAACCTAGTTTAGAACATGATACATTATCAACTGAATCAATTCATGCTATTTGTAATGTATCCCAGTGTACATCATTGATTGAAACTCTTCCTGTTTCAGGGGATATAGTGTACAAATACAAATCAAGCAAATATGAAATCTCAAAACCCCTTATATTATAGCAAGACATTATTTCAATGTTTTGACAGACTCAGAATTATTGATGACAAGTTATACAGAGAAATCAAAACTGAAAAAAAGTCCAATAAATCGGCTCGTTTTACCATCATCACTTGTAATCCATATCCTTTTTCACCTTCATAACAAAATGGGTCATCAAGGAAGAGATAGAACACTTTCACTTGCAAAGGACAGATTTTTCTGGCATGGCATGACACGAAACATTGAAGACCATATCCATAATAGTGGAAGATGTATCAGGAGGAAGACACCAACAAAAAATATTAAATCTCCTTTGACAAATATCAAAACATTTCAACCATTAGAGCTCGTTTGTCTTAATTTTTTTTTTTTTTTTTTTTTTTGGTCTGGTTAATACAGATCATTTTACTGGGTATGCTATGACCATTCCCACAAAGAATATGACAGCTAAAACAACAGCTGAAGCTTTTTATCAAAACTTTGTATTAAGTTATGGTATACCACACAAGATCCATTCAGATCAAGGTGGAAACATTGAAAGTAAGATCATAAAAGAATTATGAAAGAATTATATTCCATACTTGGTATCAAAGGAATCTAGAACCACGCCATATCACCCTATGGGTGATGGTCAGAGTGAACGTTTTAATCGCACTTTAATATCTATGCTAAGTACATTGAATCCTAATGAAAACCAAGATTGGAAATCTTTTATTAAACCAATTGTACATGCATATAGTCTGGTCCGATTTATAGAAAAAAATACTTCTAACGGCAAATAATTATTATTTGGTCCAGCATAGTTTTCTAACCTATTTCAAGTATGCTGAATCCGAAAAAATATGCTGGCCTTCATGAAAATGGCGTTAAAAAGGTCAAAATGGCGATTCAAAATGGCGGACATCCAATTTTTCTAATTTTCTCTTAATGTCTTTCAAATAGAAGAAATAATGTTTGAATATCTCACTGAGTGTAATGCAACTATAGAATGATAAAAGAATGCTAACATTATTACTTTTATTCAGAAAATTTAGTCGTTTCTACACTTAATTCGAATTTTCTCTGATTAATTTGTCTATTGTTCCTCTATTATGCTTTGTTCAGGATTTTACATTTGCAAATATCCATACACTGCAGATTTTTTTTTCCTCTGCATCTCACTATTCTACAACTGAATGGTGGTACATGTACAGCTGTAAGTTATAATTTGAATTTCGGAAAAATCTCTGCAATGGCCCATTCATAAGTTTGCAGCAGACCAAGAACATCCATTCCATCTCATTGGACTTAGTAATGTGAGGTTACCACTACATCTGCCTATCTTTATATCACGTGCTGCCTAGCATTGTGCTCGCTTTACATGCTCCTTAATTTTCCTTCTCCTCAACCTTCTATTGATATGTAATACAATGATCGAATTGTATTAAATATATTTTTCTAAAGCTCTGGAAAAGACAGATTTATCGTCGAAACAATTTAAAGGGAATAATTGCAGGCTTTCGAAAGGTTCCACTCGCAATCTACAGGTGTCTATTTCTGGAAAGAATGAACAATGACACGTCCATATATGATATGCTAGTATGAGAACAGCTAAAGGTGCAAGAGGGCACTCAAGAACAGTACTAGAGCACTGCTTGAAGAACTACAGACTGCTTCTTCATTTAGCACAGAACGCTTTAACCAATATCATTCTCGCATTTCACTCAATCTTCAACCATCCACTCACCCCTTCCCGCTCCTGCCCCTCTCACATACATAGCGAGCAGAAACAATGTTTTTCATAATGGGTGGTGGGAGGAGACAGGGTAATCTGTTTCTTTTTCCAAGGTATAGCAAAGTTAATAGGAAGAGGAATTTCTCTTGGTGTTCCTTTGTTCTGAGTGTTGTTGATTATACTGATCAGTCCATTTAATGATCAAACAAAAAATAATGCTAGAAAAGTTTCATTTTTTTCTGAAAATAGTTAAAACAAACTTGACTTGTTTTTCTCATATTTGACCGTGTTCCAAAGCTCTGAACCCTGTCCACCTCAAAGTACTGCTGAATTGCTATCATTATCAACTCGAACTTCCACTTCAACATCCCTCAGCACACCATCAAATATAACTGAAGAAATTCTTGCCCGACTTCATTAAACCCTTTGCACTAGCTTTTGAAATTAGCACTTTTGAGAGCTTAAATCAGTCTTCGGAATTTTGGTCTTCTGAACAGCTCAAGGAACAACACATTTATGTTCAAATGTAAAATGACTATTTTGTCTTCCAAAACCTTATGCAAAATGGAAAAAAAATCTGATAAGACATGTAGCTTTCTCTTTTGTGACCATATAGATTTGTTGTCTTTTTTGGGTAGAAAGATCATTCAATTAGCACGAAAATCCTCAAACTTTATCATCTGGAATCACATTGTGTGCATTTTTTGGTGATTTGGTGAGAAGAGTTGTATAATTGTGCGATCTAAGAGCACCTGCAGATTGTGATTTCTATCACGTTCAAGCTTTCGTACCAATAGGCCGAAGCCATTCATGACTTTGATCTAGTCAACACTTCTCTTGACAACAAAATTTTCTTGAACACTTCAAGAACTATACAAGGCAACTTGATCCACACTACTTTGTTAGGATAGTGTATGGTTGTATCAAGAATCGAGTGGGATTAAACACAAACATTTTCCTCTTTCCGATTTTGTAAATTTCAAAACAATAGGCACCGAATTCCATCCGAGTATGACAAAAAAGTATGTTTGGATTATCGATTTTGAACATCTACAATATTCCTTTTAAAAAAGGAATTTCGCAGTCGCTTAAATTTAAATCTAACAATACAAGATTATTCGTTCACAACATTAAACATTAAATATTAAATTTTGTGAATACAGTTGATTTTTGTTGGCTATGAATAACAAAATGCAAATGCAAGGACGCAGAATCAGAGCTAGACCAGGACGCAGAATCAGAGCTAGACAATCAAGACTATTTATGGTATATTATACTGGTTTTAATAATTCTTAATAAATATGTTAATATGTATATATATATATATATATATATATATATATATATATATATATATATATATATATATATATATATATATATATATATATATATATATATATATATATATATATATATATATATATATATATATATATATATAGTATATTACATTCAAATCTATATGATTTAAAAATTTCTAGCCTTCCGATTGGTTGTGGTCCATCATTTTAAAAATCATATACTAAGTTATGTTGCACTAGACCTTCCACAGGAATATAAACATTTATTTTCTTTCTACACTGCATGAACTAAAAGTCGATCAAAAATTTGCAAAAACTGAGATAATTTAGCAACCCTCGAACTACAATGTTAACTCGCCTTTGGGCTAGGGGAATACTGCTCTTGGGATAGCTAAATTGTAATATTGTCCTCAAATGAGCAATTATTGTGTGATATTTATTAACTTTTTATATTAAGGAGCATGGTAAGATAAGTGATAGTTCTTCGTAGATGTAGTCAAAAGCTTATCTTAATAATAGAAGTAATAAAACAAAGATCAGTGTCATAAAAATTATAAGTCATTAACAACAATATCTTCAAAGTTTTATTGAATATTTAAACATTGTTTCATTAATTTAAAAATGCAAACTGTAATTAATTTCCTTTTATTTTCTGCAAAACGACTCAGAATTAAGCAGTTTGAGTATTTTATGTAATTCTAGCGTTCGCGATTTTGATTTAATTAACACAACTTTCAAATTTAAACGACTAAATTTTCCGAATTAAAGTGATGATATTAGTGTTCTATTATCATTTTCATAATTGCCTTACGTTCAATAAGATATTAACACATCCATTCTCCTATTTGAACGACATTGGGAAATAATTAGAAAAAATGGATATCCACCATTTTGAATCGCCATTTTGACTTATAAATTACAGCTGCACCATCATTCAGTGATAAAATAGTGAGGTGCGGATAAAAAAAAATACCAATCTGCAGTGTATGGATATTTGCAAATGTAAAATTCTGAACAAAGCAGAATATAGAAACAATAGACAAATAAATCAGAGAAAATTCGAATTAAGTGTAGAAACGACTAAATTTTCTGAATAAAAGTAATAATGTTAGCATTCTTTTATCATTTTTATAGTTGCATTACACTTAGGGAGATATTCGCACATTCTTTCTCCTATTTGAAAGACATTAAGAGAAAATTAGAAGAATTGAATGTCCGCCACTTTTAATCGCCATTTTGACCTTTTTAACGCCAGTTTCATGAAGGCCAGCATATTTTATCAGATTCAGCATTCTCGAAATAGGTTAAAAAACTATGCAGGACCAAATAATAATTATTTGCCGTTAAAACTTATTTCTAGCCTTCTTTTTAAAAATCAGGACCAGACTAATACAATTTTAGTAAACAAGATACATCATATTCTCCGTTATATTTGATGTTTGGCCGAGAACCAAATCTCCCCATAGATATCTTGTTTAATAATCATACTTCCAGTGAAAAGAAATCAATGTCCAAGTATGTTGAATCTTTGAAAAATAGGTTAAAATATTCTAATGAACTTGTTCAAAGAACATACAAATGTCTCATGAAAAACAAAAGAATTATGATGTAAAAATCAAAAGTAGTGTACTTGAACCAGATGATCTTGTTTTGGGTCAAGATTATTGCTTTTGATAGTCGCCATAAGTTGGTTGACAAATGAGAAAATGACCTTACATTGTTATCAATCAACCAAGTAAAGGTATTCCTGTATACAAAGCTAAGAAACAGAATGGGGAAGGAAAGACTAGAGTATTACACAGAAACTTATTACTTCCCATCTGTTCATCTTGTGACAATAATGAGGTACAAAAACCTAAACCAGCTCCTAGAAAGAAAAAAAAACCAGTCCCAAACACAAAATGTATATTAGACAATCAAGCAGATCCCTCTGTAAAAAGACCCTCTATGCGAGTATGTTAAGTATACAGCCAGAAATATCCTACTTGCCTATACAATATGACGTCATAGTAAGCTGTATGAAGTGAACTTTAGAGATAATACAGTGTATCTATGTTTAAAGTTTAATTTCAGGTTCAAGAAATGAATGGAATCATTCTAAAACATATCATTATACCTCATTATTATTATTCTATAGAACGCGTTATCTGATTGGTTCTAAATTATCACGTGAAAGGGCCATAAAGCTACATGTTTCCCGTCGTTGTCGAGATTTTCATCATATTCAACCTCTTCGGAGACCTAGTACATTTTCCCGCAATAGTTATCATTCGTTGAACGCAAACTCCCGAGAGCAGTAGACGTCACAAAAGCCTTGTTCACGTCATAAATTGCTGAATGTTTCATCAGGGTGTAATGACTAATGAGTAACTTTACGTTAAAATTGAAAGTGAATTTGATAGCAGTGCCGAATTTGAAAGTTATATGTTTATCATTAAAGTTTTTGCTTGTTTCGGTATAATAAACAATTCATTGCATGAATGTTCGGGAAATATGAAGATTTATTCAGCCAAGAAATATATTCCCCTCGGGCGAAGCTCTCGGGGAATATGATTTTATTGGCTGAATAAATCTTTTTATTTCCCTCACGATCATGCAATAAATGTATAATATAAACTAAATCTTGTCGTTTTGGGGTGCTATGAATAGCTAAGTATTTATCACGGGGGTTAAGTAAGGTTAAATACGAAACCCATGAAGTCATAACTATTAATCAAATATTTTGCACCTAACCCATGCAAGCATGACGAGAATTCATGATAACAAATATAAGAAATGGGAGCTTTAAAGCAAAACCCGTGAATGTTATGTGTGATTCATAAGGAATTAAAGATTAAGAATCAGGTACGTTGATTTATTCTTATCATATTTAATTATATAGTGAACAAAGACAGTGCTTTGAAATCCCGATCAGCCTTTCCCCTGTCGTTCTAACAACAAAGATGCAAAAGTTCAACACTACTCCGCATACTTTGAAACATAGTTTTTGTTCGTATCGAACGCTTGTATTGTATTGTACTTGGAAAGTGGTTCTAGAATCTTGTACTTAACATGAATTTATGACGATTCTTTGATTGTATGTACAAAATGTAAAAAAAAAAAACTGGTAAGGTTTCATGCGAAACTTTGGAATAATTTTTTGTGCGTCGGTAGTGCAGGATTCTAGCATCACATTTCATGACCCAGTGATGTTTTTATATAATTATTTTCAGAAAAAAAGAGGAAATGAATTATCCCCGTGGTAGTGTTGAACTGTTCACTTTTTCATTAAGGCGATTTTTCTATTTATAGACGTCGCGTGTTGACGTCGTAGTGGAGTGCTTCTTTTAGCTTGACATTGACGTCTATTCAATGGACAATAATAGTAAATGTTTTATATATTGTTTTTTTCGATTTTCGAGTTATCAATGTTACATCTTTCGAAAAAAGTCAAAATTTTCCGAAATATGCCTTAACATACCTGCGTAAAAATAACATTGATGTCCATATTAAGGACTCAAAAACTGATTCCGAAAATGAATTATTTATTGTATATCCTACACCAAAACAAGTGTCAGTAGATATCGATAAAAGTATTGACAATTCTGCAGCTACCGAACCAATTGTAGATGTTAATCCAGCTGGAGAATATGATAATATAAATATGACATTACATACCGAATTGGAAGTGGATCATATTCCAGATTTGCAAAAACTTTCATCTGAAACTGTTATTTCGCAGACAAATAAAACAAGTACATTTAAAGACTCTAGTTGCTCAAATGTTGAGATATCTCTTGACAACAATTCTACAACACATAGTTTAGGAAATACAAGGGAAATAACTCCTGAATCTCAAGTTCAAATAGGGTCATGGTCAGAAAATGAAAACAACATGCCACGAAGGCCTGCAAGGTCAAGGTCAAAACCACAATGGATGAGAAATGACGAATAGGTATTTTCACGAATCCATCAACCAGATTTGAAAATGAAAGCAGAATATGTACAACTCTTAACTGATACAAAACTGTTCCGAAATGTTGATGGCAAAATCATTTCTGATGCTTTAATAAATGTCATTACTGAGTCTGCTAATAAGTATTTTTTTTTTTTTGGATAAGTTTTTATAATTATGCATTGCAATGTTTTAGCATTATTTTATGACAATCAGTGAATACTAGTATATTGCTGCTTGAAAATTTAAAGAGTCATGTGGTTGTAAATTGCTGAAATTTCGGTATTTTCATGTGTTGAATAAGTTTGTTGATGAGTATTCTTCCTCTTTATAATTTTATCGTAAATGACATGTATATTATTTGGCATCAGGGAAAGAATGTTATATATTTTATGCTGTAAATTACTTTCAATATTATGATTGCTCATTGATATATGAGCAATATTAATGTACCTTTCAGTGAAAATTGCATTTGAGACTTTTTTTTCTTTGTTGAGTAAGTAAATGTTATTCAACTCATAAAATGAATATTTTACATATATAATTTTCTCTCCCTTAGTTATTAATTAATAACAAGGATGCCATTTGCTAACGGAGGGAAATGTGTAAGAGTGATATAATTTTATGCTGTTTTAATTATTATCAGATTCAAATTAATTATACATTAATGAATATGAAACAGATGATTTTAAACTAAAAACTTCTATGAGAATGTGTGATTATCAAAAATGATTTAAAGTAATATTATGTAAATGAATTAATATTAATAAATTAATTCATCAAATGAAGTTAACTTGGTCTCTAAATAAATTAATTGAAATAAAAAAAAACAATCAAATATAACTTTGGATCCACCCATGGTAATACTTGTACACCTGTAACAAGGGTACATGAGTAGTTTTCATCCTACTTCAATTTCATTGGTCTAAATTTTACCCCCCAATTTCTGACCTGAGACAAAGACACTTTTCAGCTTGACTGATCATGGCTATGCATATGCATGATGCCTATTTCATAATTCAAAGAAAATTGACCGACTGTTTGAGAGAAACTGTACATGTACATGTATGTATCATAATTTACTTTTCTATGATACATAAGTTTAATATTCATTATTATTCATAATATCTAACTTCTGGAATTAAGAGATTGAATGAACGATTTTTGGAGTGAGAGATAAAATTTACATTGCAGAGTCAACATTTATTTATTAATACTCTGTTTGACATCAAAAGAAGGAGTCAGCTTTACGCAGTACAGTTAAGGTGCCAAATGGAAATATCGGCGAATTTTTTAGATAGAAAATTCATTCTTTGCAAGGATGGGCGTTTCTTTTTATGAGTTTACTATTATTGGACAAATGCAATGTGGTTGAAAACTATATGTTGAGGACGATTAGATTTCTTATTTAGACTTCTCACGTGATGTGGGCAGTCACGTGATTTTAGCAAATATACCTGAAGTATTGAGGTCATCTATAAATTCTAATATTGCAAGGGCATAACCAAGTTAAAAATCTAAGTTTAATATATAATTGTTTTCAACACTCTTTGTAGTTTGTGAAAAGTGCTGCGAACCTATATAGATTCTACTATCTAATTGCTAAAATTACATTTGTTAGACCGTATGTTGAATATTTTGCTGGTCAAGTACATTAGATATAGACATAATTAATTCATTTGCAAGATTTCAACAGGTTCGCAGCACTTTTCAAATATCTTCATACTTCATGAGTTTATGTGTAAAAGCTTGTCATAATTCATTGAGGGTATGCCCTTGCAATATCTCGATTTATTATGACCCTTCTATTACCCTTCAATGAATCTGCATACAAATATACGACAGTATCGCTTGTCTAGGGAATGTATGGGAAGTATATGAATAAAATCATAAAATAGACATCGCATCCAAGTTAATGGCCTCTCATATATCTACAATTTATATTTTATTTAATTACAAAATACATTTTTCATTGTATAAATATAACTTGATCCGCCTCTCACTGCATACAAACTGCGTCAAATTTTACGATATGACGTCATATTGACAAGTGCATTGCGATCAGTGAATTGTTTATATATTGCTGTGTGGGATTTAACCAACGACAATATTGCATGCACTAGTTAGTATTGATGTAGTTTAAAGCTATTCAACAGTTTAAAATAGCAAATAATTTCATTTTGTGGTAATTTGAAGAACTTATATTTTTGAGTGATGTCATAGTAAGCATTTCCCGTATAAATTAGGCCCCGCCTCCTTACTACAGCCTTAACTGTGCTGCGTATTCCATAAATAGGTACAAAATTATATGTTTTGAATTACAAACAAGGTTTACTATTTTATTCTGAAAATTGTAAATATGAAATTCAATAATAATTTCTGTTCATTAAAATATGAACAGAATATTCATGTTTAATATAAGTTATACATGTATTTCATTGTATTTTATTAAAAAAAAACTGAATCAATGGGAATAAATCTTGAATTCCACAGATGATGTTTTATGATTTGTTATATAACGTGAAATAACTATTGGTTTTTTTTTCCATACTTTATTTTCAAAAAATACAACAGGAATTGGGATAAAATATCCTAGGATATTCCCGGCTAATCCTCACCTATGGTGCCAGGGGCCCATTGGATTGGATATATTATATTATAGATGTCTCATATACATATAAACATAAACATTCATCACTAATATTTTCTTTAAATCTGTATAATTTCATTTTCTTAGATATATATAAAAAGATATACAAATATTTGTTACAATTAATAATTGATTTCTAGAGAATTAAGTCTCGCTGTCAGTGGGGCACATCCTTCGTCTTACAGAGTCAATAATAGGTGCCCCAACATGGCAGCACTACTGAAGGACAGACCCCTTCAGATAGTCAGACTATATTATTATTATTACAAAGCTAAAGAAATATCATACAACCATTTATATGTAAAGTTAACACCCAATCTTTTATAGGTCTCATATTGATACATTAGGTTTGTCTTTACATAGTATATAATATCGTTCATATTTTCTTGTTTGTTTTCATATCTTAGCATCATTTTTATCTTATATATAAAAAATGCTATGTAAGATAATAAATAATTGAGTGAAACAGTAGTTTTGTTTTCTTCATAGAAAAATCCCAATACAATATTTTTCCATTTTATATTCAGATTCAAACAATTTTCTAGATTAGACCAAATCACTTGTACATTTCTACATTCAAAAATTTGATGTTTTGTATCTTCTAGTGTTTCACAATACGGACATTTGCTTGATACATTCTTATTCCATTTGTGAACAGATTTGTTATTATTAAGTAGATTTTGCATGAGCTTATACTTAAAATCTGCTAATTGTTTATCTTTGATTTTAGTAATTTTGGATTTATAGATATGTGTTTTATTTTCCTCAAAGTTGAAATTAAAACTTTTCGACCACAATTTCTCAGAGTAGGTTTTTTGAAAAGATTTTTTGATAAAAAAAAATCAGATATTATTTTACTACTAATCAAATTTATCGGTAATCTTTGTTTATTTTCTAACAAAATCATTGTTTGATTTTTTTTGTGTTTATAAAAGCTCCTTTTGAAACATCGCGATATTTTTGTATAGGTTTCATAACTTTTTTTAAGGTATTGTATTCACAGATAATTTTTGATTTGTTTACAAGAATATCATAAAAGTAATTGATGTCATGGAAATTTCCGTTTTCGTCAAACAGGTCCTTAATGTATAAAATTCCACTTTTTATCCAATCTGTGTAGAAAAGAATTTTATCATTAAATCGAACTAAATTGTTAAACCATATAGGTAGAGACAATATTTCAACATCGGTCATCTCGCTTGCATTGTGTATTTTATTTTTACTATCGTTCAATGTACTGAGCAATACACAATAGAATAGCGGTAATGACTTAAATATTTGTTTTATTTCATCAGTATTGGTTGTATTCGTCTTAATAAGGTACTCTGGTGAAACGAATTTTTTCGCTATTAAAGATGTGAAGAAGGACTTTAAAGATGATTGTTTTTCAATGAAGATTCGTGTTACCCCTGCGGCCTTGAGCGCTTTCAATTTACAATCAATGTCAACAATTCCCATCCCTCCTTCATTCTATTAAATTATATTGATATTGTAATATAGTAGCACTATAGTATATTTGTGTAAATGCTAAAGTATTAATTTTGTACATTTTCCGTATATAGTTAACTTTCTACTGTTCCACATTGTCAGTCTTTTTTCTAATTTATAAACTTTTTCGGTCCAGTTTTTATCATAGCACTGATTAGAATCATGACCTATATATATTCCTAAACATTTTACGCATTAGTGATATTTATATCGTACAATTTGTCATATCTATTTTTTAAAGGCCCTAATAATATTCCTTCAGATTTATTCTTGTTGAGTTGCATTCCTGATATCTTTCCAAATTGTTCGATTAATTTTGATGCGTTTTCTATAGATTTTATATCTTGTAAAAAGAGCGATGTATCGTCTGCGTGTTGGAGAATTTTGATTTCTTTAAGCATAAAGTCATTAGTAAAACCTCTTACTTCTGGTGAATTGTGTAGTTTTTTGGACATTATTTCTACTATAAATAGAAAGAGCAATGCTGATATTGGACATCCTTGTCGAATGCCTTTTGTCATTTTACAGGTTCTAGACATCCAACCGTTATTTTTCATACGAAATACAGGCCTTGTATATATAATTTTCACCCATTTGATGAATTGTTCTCCAAAATTAAATTTTTCTAGGGTACTGGACATAAAGTTCCATTCTACAGAATCGAAGGCTTTTTGAAAATCAAGAAGTAAAATTGCACCTTCTTTTTGCTTAGTTTCGCAGTATTCAAATATATCAAGTAAAAGTCTTGCATTTTCACCAATATATCTACCCTTAATTTATGCAGATTGATCTTTATTTATTATTTTGTCTATAATTTTCTGTAGTCTGATAGCGGATATATGTGTTAAAATTTTGTAATCACAATTTGTTAGACTAATAGGTCTATAATTTCTGAGATCATTCTTTTCTCCTTTTTTGTGTATCAGTGAAATAATTGATCATTTTTGCGAAAAAGTCATTTCCTCTTTTTCAAATGTTTTAGTTAGTGATTCAAAAAAATATTTTTTAATGTCGTTCCAAAATATTTTATAGAATTCGACAGGTAACCCAGCAGGACCAGAGGATTTGTTATTTTTCATCTGTTTTATAGCCTGCGCACATTCTGAAATCGTGGGAAGCTCATCACACATCTCTCTTTCTTGATTAGTTAATTTAGGACATTCACAATCTTCTAAATATTCTTTTTATATTTTCTACTCGGACATGATTTTTTGAGTATAGGTTTTCATAAAAATTACAAAGTGAATCCATAATATCTTCAGTTTTTGTTAATTATTTATTTTCTTCTTTATCTTCATGTATTGTATTTGAGGATTGATTTTTTTCTTTCTAATCTTAAAAAGCATGGTGTGTTTCTTTCCTCATTTTCTATCCAATTTGCTTTGGATCTATTAAATGCACCTTTAGTAGTTTTAGCATAAATTTCATCCAATTCTGCTTCAAGAACGTTTTTCCTTCTCATATCTATTAAGTAGTACGGTGACATTTCAATCTTTTCTATTTCCTTTTCTATTTCTGAGATTCTTTGTTTTTCTTTTTAAGCTTTTTTGCTTTGAAAAATTTATTGAAAAGTCATTTAAAATAGATTTGACTTTTTCCCATCTTATTTGATGATCAGTTACACTCTCTAATTCCTGTTGTTTATCTCTTAACAATTGTCTTAATTCGGTAGTATAATTGGAGTCTATTAATAGCGAGGTATTTAGTTTCCAGTAACCTTGACGAAATTACTATAGTTTTTTTTATGAATGGGATATGTATTGTATTTCAGGGCTGCAATCTTTTATGCTGATTATGACTGACTGAATATAGAATAAATACATGATCGAACCCACAGGTGTTTTTATTAAATCAACAACCCCTGTCACAATATCACAATATACTTATTCTTCGCTTTTGTTATAATTTACGACGAAGATTGGGTCTCAGTAGCGACATTTTTCCCCAGAAAATCTTTTACAATGACAAACCTTCGTTTACCTTATAGGGCTATTGCTATTAATGCGCAAGGCGGATCTTATCAACAATTGACCAATCGTTAAATGAATAGCAACGTTTACTGGACAACTACATGATTACATTTTACTTCAAACACGTGATTGAGGTCAATCTACGATCCAATATTACATGTAATTGGACTGCAAAAACCAATTAAAAATATTGTTATATGGACAAAATACACAGATTAGGAACTTAGAAATATGTCTGTCACGGGCGTTTGTAATTTTTTTGTTTCGTTGTTAAGTAGAAAATGTACATAATAAAATGTAGTCTCTGCCACGTTCAGAACAAGTGATTTAAGGATAAGGAGAACGAGCAGCATCTCTTAGGCATTTAAATGGACAACAAAGGGTTTGTATTTACATTATAATGTGTTTTTTCTACGAAATTTGTGGAAAAAAAGGGTTATTGTGCCTTTCCGATCGCCTGTAGATTTGGTTTTTTGCAAGCGTAAAATTCCTGTAGTATCCGCAGTAACCCATTATGCAATTCGGCTCATTCAGCTGATTTATCAGTTTCAGTCGTGTTGCTACCTCATTTGCTAATCTGACGTAAAAAAAAAAAATAGTCCGAGCTCCCATGCAAGTATGTTTGTCCAGAAAGAAATTTTAATAGATAACTGCAGGAATTGAATAATGTCATAGAGAATACTTATTGAAGTTAAAATGAATTCTATAGAGATTGAAGTACATTTCTACTGATATTATATAGTGATGAAAACGGAAACACAACATAACTTTTCTGTTTACCATGTGTCCACGTGCTAGTCACTTCCTAGCCACATTTCCGTGAATAATATTACCTTATATCGCTTTAGTCCTGCTGAGTCTCGCTAAATCTTAGAGCTGCTGCGAACTCTTAGGGTATTATAATTTGCAGAACATCGAAAAATGCAAGGTTCCGAACACATAAGTAGAGGTGACTTTGGTTAGAAAGATTCCCAACACTATCGAATTGTCATTGCTACCGTATGGAAAGGCTGTACATATTTTTGTTTTTAAATCCAGTGTTCTTCTCGATGTCTACGAAAAGCAATTTGAGAACAATTATAAGTATTTTGGAAAAAAAAAGGAGAGTTCCTCAAATAAAGTGTTTGTGCATAAAAATAAAGAGACATCGAAGAAAATTATTGCTCAAGAGGAAGGTACTCTTTTAAACTGTACTTTAAGTGGAAAACTTCTCAGAGAGCAACCCTGTAGAGGCACCTTTGTGGACTTCAGGACATTTTCGACTTCAAATTTGAAAATCGGGTTCAAAAATGATTTCTTTTTTTTCATTTTCCCCTTTTGATTTGGATTCTGTTATATATATCTTGATTATTATCAAGGAAATTTTGGAACAGATTCTGCGTTGGGGAAACGGGAGATCTCCGTAGGAGAATCAATAATCACCGTTCGACCATTAAGACCAAGAAACTCAATGAACCCATTGGAAAACATTTCAACCCTAAAGGTCACAAATGGGAGGACATGGCAGTAGGTGCTATTGAACATAATCCATAATGGACAGATGCTCAAGTAAAAAGGAAAGAAAAAATTTGGATGCACAGTCTGAAGACATTCCGCCCTGATGGTATTAAAAAACTGAATGCCTTCACCTAGATGAACATGAGATAGGCAAAATGTTCGGTGATAATAATCAAGACTTCTCTCCTCATAGTTCTTGCTACCCAATAAAAATTTAATTTTTTCCAAGTTACCTTTTTCTTTTTTAACAATCTTGGACAGTTTTGAATAAATATTTAAAATTTACATACGGCTCCTAAATCATTTGTCTTTTTCTAATTCCATTCTACTAATACAATTTCCTTCACTATCATTTGTTTTATTTCAGTATATATATTTATCATTTTTTGGCCCATAATTGGAACTTTTTACATTTATTTTCTCAACAACAACTAATATTATTTTAGTGCAAAGCGTTTTTAATGAACTTAGATGCCAACTCTCAGAATTGAACAAATCGTGCAAACTTTTTTCAGTATTTCGGTAGGCAAAAACCTGCTTGAAAAACCACACCCAATCAATTTTGTTACCCCCCCCCCCAACACACACACACACACACACCCTCTCACACACACACACACACACAATTTGCCTTCTTTTTTTTTTTTTTTTTTGAAATAAGCCCAGATAGCAATTAAAGTTATGTTAAAACATCGTTTGTAATGATGATTTAAAATTTGTCCTTGTTCTTTACATGTGTACACCTTTTTGAAAATTTCTACATCACATTGGACTTGCGTCACCCTACTAGTACTAGTTTTACCATTATCATTTGTATTGCATGGTGCATAGGCCTATATCAGTAGAAATTATTTCACTTTTTGTTTTAATTGGATTATATTTCATGAAGTTGACAGTACCTATGACAGTCGGTAAGTTCAAGTTTAGGTATAAATTGGGGTAAAATAATCTGAAATGCAAATAGTTAGGTTAAAGTTTAAAAGGGATCAAAGATCATCGGATGCCACAACAAACGAATTTCACATTCTGAAGAGTTATCTCCCGTTGTCAACATTACATTCATATTTAGTCCTGTGTAAGTTAAAGGTGCAGATCCAGATTTTTTTTTTTTTTTTTTTTTTTTTTTTTTTTTCTTTTCAGGGGAGTAGGCCCACCCCAGTCAAAAAAAATTCCAACCTAAAATTTCCTGAGACCCCCCCCCCCCAAAAAAAAAAGAAAAGAAAAAAAAGTAAAATCCTTTGCCAACAGGTAGCCTAAAAATCCATTTCGTGGTGGTGATTGTGGGGTACATGTTTTCTAGCGGGGGGGAGAGAGGGAGTCCAAAGTCATTTTTTCTTCTTCAGCTTATTCTTTAAATAACTCTGCAAAAATTCCAGGGGGGGGGGGGGGGGTCTGATCTCCCTAGCCTGTCACTCCCTGTGACTTTGGGTCAGCCCACCCTCCTAGAATTAGGAATGAAAATCGTTCAGATAGATGCACCATTAAACTATTTGTATATATTCACTTTTTATTTCAAAACAAAGTATTATTTGTATACATGAACATTGAAGGGGGTCTTATTACAGTGAAAGGGAAGGGCAAGGGGAAGGAGTTATCTAGAGCTGCAAGTCCTTATTTTTGAAAACTCCTTAAATGAGTGTTAACCTCACTTCTGACTAGTCATCATTATTTTCAAATGGTGGTGTCTCCATATGAGTGAAAAATTCTCAAGAGCGACGTTTAACAACAAACAAACACAATAATTACATGTACATGTTTATTAGTCAGACATATATATATATTTAGGTCTGGTCATATCTCTAGTTGTCCCCCGCTTTCGCAAAAGCGGGGGGACAATAAATCTCATTCGTCTGTAAGTCTGTCAGTCTGTCACAAAAACTTTAACCTTGATCATAACTTTTGAATGAAAAGAGATAGAGCTTTCATATTTCGATGAATATTACCTGTGACAACACTTTTCAAAATATGCCATGATTTTTACCACTCGACCTTGACCTTGAAGTTTGACCTACTTTTAAAACGGGGATTCAAATTTGTTCAAATGAGGGGTCACAACCTCTTTCAACGGGAGATAATCAAGAATTAGTGAAAATTTGGTGGTATCATTTAAAAACTTCTTATCAAGAACCACTGGGCTAAAAAAGTTGAAACTTTTATGAAACTTTCTTTACATAGACTTAGTGTAGATTCAAATTTGTTCAAATTATGACCCCCTGGAGTAGGGTGGGCAACATTTGGGGATCCAAAGATTTACATAGAAATATGTAGGGAATTTTTTCCTTCATAAATCTTATTCTTAAGAACAGCTAAGGTATTATTTTCTCCCGCTTTTGCAAAAGGGAGGGGACATTAAATCTCATTCGTCTGTCAATGTGTCCATCTGTCACAAAAACTTGAACCTTGGTCATAACTTTTGAAGAGATAAGGCTTTCATATTTCACATGTACATTACCTATGACAAGACCTTTCCAAATATACTATGAGTTTTGACCCCATGACATTGAAGTTTGACATACTTTTAAACAATTTTAACATTATTTTATATTGATCATTTTGAAAGAGGAAAGGTAGGACTTTCATATTATGCATGTATATTACCTGTGACAAGACCTTTCTAAATATATTATGACTTTTGACCACGTGACCTTGACCTACTTTTCAAAATATTAGATTTCCTTATAACTTTTGATTGAGAAGAGATAGGACTTTCATATTTGACATGTACATTACCTGTAACAAGATGTTTCCAAGCATGCTATGATTTTTTTACACCTTGACCTTAATGTTTTACTAAATTTTCAAAAATTCAACTTTGATGATTGAGGAAGTGCATATTTGACACAATATGCCATAAAGAATGGCATCCCATTCACCAAGACACCGAAAGCAGGGGACCACAATTCTTTGAATTTGCTTGTTAGTCATATGGATATGGAAACATCCTCATATGGAGTAGATTCATTTTTTTTAAAATTATGACCTCCAGGGTTAGGGTCGGGCCACAATAAGGGATCAACGTTTTATATAGGAATAAAATGCAAACATTATCTCCAAAATTCTTCTTATCAAGAACAACAAGACCATAATTAGACATAATAATATGGAAACATGCTCAAGTAGTGTAGATTCAAGTTTGCACAAATTATGACCCAATTGGTTAGGGAGGGGTCATTTTTTCCTGCGCAGTACAGTTAAGGTGTGCAATGGAAATATCGACGATTTTTTATGAAACAAAATATATTCGTTTAAGGATGGCGATTCTTTTTAGTTCTTTACTAATATTGGGCAAATGTAATTAACTACATATTAAGGACGATTAGATTTTCTATTTAGACTTGTCACGTGATGTGGCAGTCACGTGATTTTAGCACATATATTTGCAGTATTGATGTCACATATAAATGTCAATAGTGTAAGGGCATAACCAAGTTAAAATACAGAGTTTAATTTTTAAATAGTTTCAACACCCATTGTAGTTTATGAGAAGTGCTGCGATCCTATATATATTTTACTATTTCATTTTTAAAATCATACTTTATGAACGCACACTGATTTTTGTGCTGGTCAGCTTCATTAAATATAGAAATAATTAATTTAGTTTCAAGATTTCAACAGGATCGCAGCACTTTTCAAATAACTTAATACTCCTAGAGTTCATATTAAAACTTGTCATGATCCATTGAGGGTATGCCCTTGCACTAGACCGATTTGTCAAGACCCTTAGATCATCCTCCAATGTACCTGCATACAAATATACGGCAGTATTCGTTAATTAGGAAATATACGGGAAATATATGAACAAATTCATAAAAAGAACATTGCGTCCAAATTAATGGCCTCTTAAAAATCTTCAAATAATATTTTATTTATTTATAAAATACATTTTTCCGTCGTGAAAATATTACTTGATTCGCCTCTCACTGCATACAGACTGCCTCAAATCTTACGTAATGGCGTCATATCGACAAGTGCAGTGCAATCAGTGACTTGTTTAAACATTGCAATGTGGGATTTAACTAACAACAAAAACGCATGTTATAGTAAGTTTTGATGTAGTTAAATTATCTCGTACAGTTTAAAATCGCAAATCACTTCATTTTGATGTATTTTTAAAGATTGTTAGTTTCGTGTGATGTCATAGTCAATATTTCCCGCAAAAATTAGGCCCCGCCTCCTTTTTGTAGCCTTAACAGTACTGCGTGCCCCTATTTGCCATACACATGAAAACGCAAATTTTGAAACCATTTTGCACGTCCACAGGACAAAACCAATCATCTTCCAAGTGATTAGGCTAATGCATAAAATATAAGGGAAGTTCTGGGAACCAGGATGTTTTAATATTTAAAAAAAAGCACACGTTTTTACCCCCATTTGACCCCTAGGGTGGAAATGAAAATTCCGAAACCATATTACACATCTCCCAGACAACATCTCCCAGAAGATGATTAGGCTACTATGTAAAATGTAAAATGGAACCAGGGGCTTTTTTCATAAAAAAAGAAGTCATTTTTCGACCCCTGTTTGACCCCCAGTATGAATATGAAAATTCCGAAACCTTATTGCACATCTACAGGACACCACCAACCATCTCCCAAAAGATGATTAAGCTACTATGTAAAATGTAAGAGGAGTTCAGGGATCCAGGGGCTTTTTACATACAAAAAACGTCATTTTTCGACAACGATTTGACCCTTAGGGTGAAAATGAAAATTCCGAAACCTTACTGCACATCTACAGGACTCCACCAACCATCTCTCAAAAGCTGATTAGGTTACTATGTAAAATGTAAGAGGAGTTTGAGGAAGAAGAGTGTGACAGACGGACGGACGAACAGACGGATATACGGACATGAGTAACAGCAATATACCCGGACTTTCTTTAGAAAGTGCGGGTATAATTAAATATAAATTAAAAAAGTTATAAGCAGAATTAAATTTTGGTCTTAGTCGTAAGTTCTTTTGTAAAACAGGCCCCTGATCTTAAATTGTACGAAAAATAATCACCCTGAGTGTTGTACTTTATAACAGGCCCGTAAGGGGGGGGGGGGGGATTTAATCTTGTACAATAGAAAACAAACCTTATTTACGGTTGTGCTCCCTCAATAACTTTGTCGGTAAATACTTCACAATAGAAAAGGCTGTTTTACGGTTGCACCTCCTCAAAACTAACATAAGATTATCATTTGGGGGGGGGGGGGGTCCTCATAATTTTCTGTTAGCACAACCCCCGTCCCCAACGGAAACGGTTTTTCACAGGCCTATATACATGTATGTCATAAAGAGTCTTACTGTTTGATTTTGTTATACATGTATGTAATAACCAATATTTTTTAATATGTGCAGCAAGTAGATTTATGCACGATGTTTATTCATTGTGAAAGTAATAAACATTAAACGACATTCAGATAGTACTGTTTTATTGACAGGAGCTTGACAGTTTCTACGCTGCACATTTCGGTCGTACACCAAGTAATACTCCAGTGGCACCACAAGATCTATGTCTTTCTGATACACACGAAGAGGATGACAGACCCGCTGAAATTAATAACAGAGCTAGAGAATATCTGGACAGCCTAAATAGCGGGGAAGAGGAAAGTGCATGTACATTTGATGAAGCGAGTTGCTCTGTATTAACAGATGATGACGACATCTGCAGAATAAGAGATTTACAACGAAAAACATGTGGCTGCAAACAAAACTGCATAAATAAATTTGAAGAATCTCAAATACTTTCACATGTTTTCGATGTTCAGGAAATGCAAAAAGATGAGAAAGAACTGTACATAATTGGGTCTCTTGTTAATTTTGACAATGATAAAACTAAAAGAGGAAGAAAACGAGAAAGATCAAGACATGAGTTTATTTTTGCTGGAAAGGAAGTTTGCAGAGAAACTTTTATGATCGATTTTGATATTGGAAAACAAGCTTTACAGACCATACGAGATCACATGAAATAACATAGACCAACGCCTCGGAAACATGGTAAAGTTGGGTCCAAGCCTGCTAACGCTTTGAAATTTGAAGATATCAAAGCTGTTCTTCAATTTATACAGAGTCTTGGGGATGAGATTGGTTTGTCCCAGCCAGCAGCTCCTCGAGGGAGAGATAGCATCCCTCCGATAAATATCCCTTCTGATGTTACGAAAAAAATATGTTCATAGTAAGTATATTTCTAGCTGTGATGTAGGGAACACCCAATGCGTTGTGTCAAGTACTCTAACTTTTGCGGGATATGGAACCATTGTTTGCCTCATATCAAAATTGCAAAGCCACGGGATGATGTGTGCGCTACCTGTGAAAAGTTTAGAAAACTAATTAAAGATTCAGTAACAGAAGAAAAAAAATAGATTCAACGACCGAAATGCAGGAACATATAGTCCATGCCAAGGAAGAGAGATCTTTTTATAACAATTGTATCAAAGAAGCGCGTGAGAACGGTTGTCGACATTTTACATTTGATTTCAGTCAGAATGTAAACATACCTCATCATGATCGCCAAATGGGACCACTATATTTCTTGAATCTTGGCAAAATTCAGATCTTTGGTTTCCGACATCCCAATGCAATTAAATTTTCTAATTGATGAACATGAAAGGATAGGGTGTGATTATACGAATACTCATGGACCAGATTCCGTTATTTCAATGATCAAATGGTCATTTTCTCAGTATGGAACGGGTGACAGAGAAATTGCAATTCATGCTGTTAATTACTCAGGTCAAACCAGTTTTTCATTGGATATTCTATGTTGCGTATTATGACGGGGCAGCAGGATAAAATCACATATATGATGCAAGTTCCAGGTCATATGCATTGTATCATTGATGGCAGATTTGCTTTAATCAAGTAACTTTTCAGACGTAGAGACTCCGATTCTATTGCTCAGCTTGATACAATCGTAGAGCAGTCCTCAGTCGCAAACTCCGGTACCCTTCATGGCAGTGGCGGGAAAGGAAGACCTTTCTATCTGAGTATTTAAAACCTCTCAAGGGAATACAATAGTACCACCATTTTTGCTTTCAAAGTACAGAGCCTGGTACTGTGTCAGTAAAAGAATCAGTTTCATCAGCAGAAATGAAGATCAACATATTAAAAGACAGAAACTGTGTGATTAAGCAGGATAAACCAGCTACATGTATTATACAGCTCACTGGTCTTTCTGACGCTCGCAAGCATTACTTGTTCACGAAAGTAAGACCATTTATAAGACCAGCTCAACAAGAAAGGACCTGCCCACTGCCTGAATAATGTATACATAATGACAACCTAAATTTTGTTTTTTAATGAAATTTACTGTTATTTGTTATTATAATTATTTCTATTTAAAACAACAATTATAGTCTACCTTTAATATTAAATTGATATACAGTACATGTATAGGTAGTTATTCAATATTCAACAAGCACAGATACATACATCTGATAATTTTAATAAGTATGCTGACTGATATTTTCATTTTACATGTAATGAAAAGTTAAATTATTCTGTTTTATCATCAAATTGACGTATGCAATATTTCTAAGACGTCATTTTTAAAAAAAAAAAAAATGTAACGTCATTGATGTTAATGTATTATTTAAACATGTTATATTCAAACAGGTATATCTTTAAAACTATTGCATATTTAATGCTCAAACTTTCACTGTGTGTCTTAAATTTGTTGTAGACATATGAATATGCAAAGAAGTCAATTTAGAAAAAAATGTCATTAAGACCCCTTTTCACAGAGAACGGTCTATATATATATATATATATATATATATATATATATATATATATATATATATATATATATATATATATATATATATATATATATATATATATATATATATATATAATACATATATATATATATATATATATATATATATATATATATATATATATATATATATATATATATATATATATATATATATATATATATATATATATAAGCACTTAAAACCAACAACACTGTATATCCTAAGTGTCGATCTACTATAAAGGATGGAAATGTATATAAAGCACTAAAAATGACCAACGACACGAACAATAGAAATTGTCAAATTTTCGGGACAGGAAACAGTTAAGAAGTCATAAAAACAAAGGAAACAGAGAAACAAAAACAACTAGTAATACAACTAAACTACCAAACACTAAATATTTACAGTTTTACATGTTTAATTTGAAGTTTATAAACAGTTGTGAATAAAGAAATCCGGAGCGCTATAAATTGTGTCCGGTCTATTGAGTGTACTCTGGTGAAGTACGATACATAATTGAACGAATTAATTATCGCTAATTAATTACGACCATGTAGTAAATCATACTTTGTCATTCTCTCAAAATAGCGTAATATACATGATAAAAAGAACTAAAAAAAAAAAGATAATATGGAAGGGCAATTTTAAAATATGAATTTGGATATATTATAAATGTGGAAATCTGATAAAAGAAATAAACAAAAATGTAAGCTATAAATATTTGCGTAGGTTGTTCCGGAATTGCTAATGCGAATTAACGGTAAGGTAAAGTTTACACTATATAGAGAGAATGAACTTGTTTGTTGAAATCCGGGATTGGCTCTAGTTCAAGTTCATCCTGGTGAAGTCATTTATTTTGTTAATACCATTAGGGCAGAATGACTTCAGCCTGTGCATCCAGAAATTTTCCTTGCTTTTTCTCTGAGCATCCATCTTGTATTATGTCAATAACCACTACTGTCATGTCTCCCATTTGTGACCTTCAAGATTGAAATGTTCCCCAACGGGTTCATTGAGTTTTTTGGTCCTAATGATAGAACGGTGATTAGAGCTGTGAAACAGGAGATCTCCACAGGAGAGTCAATAATTACCGTTCTACCATTTTACCGGACCAAAAATCCCTCATTGGGGTTTATACTTTGCACATTGAATCTTTAACCATATCATTTACACGTAATTCTTCACTCAGTATCCAAAATATCTGAAGTGTTTCTTCCCCTTAAAGTATTTTAAACAGGGGGGTCTAAACTTAATATTTACTATTTAGCAACTTGCATTTTATTCAACCCTACTGCCTATTTCTCATTTAAGAAAAAGAAAACATTTTGTTTGTTCAAGTAAGTGTTCGTGATAAAATACGAGGGTTTTCTGCCCCAAACGTGGAAAAAGCGGTTTTACTGAAAAATAAGATGCGTACTAGATGGAATTTTTTAACACTTGTTCATCTATCATATTTAAGTACATGTATAATTAATTTTTTTAAATAATAATGGAAAAAATAATCTTTAACATACTTGAATGAGGACAGGGAGTGATTCTACGGTGCACGATAAAAAAAAAATCAGAGTTCATCATAGAATACACGAAGTTAATTTCAAATAGAAAAGCATAAAATTATTAAGGTTGTTGTAGAAATATAATACATGAGTTGTACTTTATTTTAATTCACTATGTACCTCATCATAATTTTTACCGTTCACGGTAGCTCAGTCGGTAGAGCGCTCGCTTCGTGATCGGGAGGTCGTGAGTTCGAATCTCGGCCGCGACAGACCTAAGTCGATAAAAAATAGGTAGCAACTGTTCCTTCGCCATGCGCTCGGCACTTTGAAGTGAAAGTTGCGGGTCTTTCGGATGAGACCTTAAAAACCGAGGCCCCGTGTCACGGCAGGCGTTGGCACGATAAAGATCCCTCACTGCTCAATGGCCCTGAGTGCCGAGTAAAGGTCAAAATTTGAAGCCCTTCACCGGTATATGGTGACGTCTCTATATGAGTGAAAAATTCTCGAATGGGACGTAAAACAATATACAATCAATCAATCAATCATCATAATTTTTAGATTTTCAAATAATTTGCTAATTTTTCTTCTTCTTCTTCTTCTTCTTTTTTTAATAGTTTCCTGAGCTGTTAAAATGCAGAAGTGGTGAGGACAAATGACAATGTCTGATGACATAACGGCGCACTGGAGATCCAGAGCAGTTTAACTGCTTTAGGATTTAGGACTGACGCCTCAAAAGACTTTAAACGATAAGAAGAGAAAGAATACTGTATTCATGTTAATCACGCACTTAAATATCAAAATGACATGGGCGTTTTTTATGTAGAAGTTTTATTTACATGATTAACCAAACATATATGAATAAATGGCTACTGGCAGTAATGAAAGACGCCTTCAACGTAAAATGTCAGAAAACCGTTTGTGACATTGGTTTTTTTTTTTTTTTTTTTTTTTTTTTTTTTTAGTTCTGTTTACTTAAATATTGTACGAATACCTCGATAATACCCTGGTGCAAAACTTCAGGAAGTCTCATGTGTGAAAGAGATTAATACTCGTCTGCTTAAGAAGTGGAATCTTGTATTGGTGCAGGATTTTAAATACATATAAAACATGACATTGCAAAAGACATTTTAGCGTTATTATCCCTGCGCCGTATGTTAATACCCTATATAACTTTAAATGCCATATTTTGAGTATTTATGCATATGTCTCTATGAAATTTGCTACATGTTTTGAGGAGTAATATGCAAATATTTAGTAAATTGCACAGCGATGATTTTTTTTTCCTCTTGAAACTTGTCTTTTAATTTTACTAGACAACCCTCGTACAATGAGAGCGACAGTCCAGCCCTTCTTTCATAAAACATTTACAAGACTTGCAAATATTTGATTTCTTATTAAAAAGAATGATGTAATTTGATATCTGCTTCATTGGGAACAATCTTGCTTTTCATCTCTCCCCGACCCCCTTCTTCTTCAAGTGGTGTTTAGTCTCCCCTTAATCAAATAGAAAATGGTTTACACTTCACACATGTTAGAATGTACATTTGCCGTCACCAAATCCTGAATAAAATGACATTTCATTAGAATTCTCTTAAATCTCATTGCAAAGAATTAGCGAGATTGTATACAAGAGAAAACAATTTTGACTTATAATCGGTGCTCAAATGAAAACGACATGTTTCAATCAAGTTATCATGGGTTGTCATTAAATGAAACCTGATCCAAAATCTCGCCTTTCCATGCGTCCGTACACTGTAACAAATCCAAATCGATCCGTTAATGTTTATTCCAGATATTAAAAAGTTCATTTTACATCTAGAGATTTATTATAATCTCTACAATATTTCAGTTGAGTATTATTTCTTGATACGGCATTTTAACACACCATATTTTATATTAATGGGATACTACATCAGAACAATAGAGATGAAAGTTCTTTTTAATATTAATGATTATTCTAATGCATTTTTTAACAACAGAGTACAAACTTTCATATTCAAAATGTCAATTTCCAAAATATCACCTTTTTTTCTTGCCATTGAAAGTAATGTTATATGTTGATGAGATTATTTGTGTTAAAAATTCGGAGCTTACCAATTTTAAAAGAGGATTTGAAATAAAATCAAGACAACATTTTCTTTCTTAAGTATTAACTGCTTCTTAAATAGATTATTTAATCATCTGACAGCTTCTTTTAACATGCTATCATGAGAACAATGGCACCATTATAATTTTGGAAGCATCAGGTGACATTAATATTTGAAGGTTGAAAAGGCGAAATAGGTATAGGATACAGCTGCAAGAATGGATGTATCCGGCACTGAGCAAGTGTACGTGACATTTGCAAAAACCAACAGAGTTCTCTACATTATAATCAAAGTAATGCGCTTATCTTTTTTAAAATATAATCTACAGAATGATATTTAAATGCACTGAATAATCTTTTCAGCTTGGAGTTGATCGTAGGATTTAATTGTTCCTTACAGAAATTTTAAACACAACAATGCACATTGAAGGTAAAAAAGAAACACCTGACTAATAACTGAGCAAAAACCAAAATTAAAAAAAAAACATGCTGCCCCCCCCCCCCCCACACACACACACACCTAGAGGGAATGCTGATTGTTTGATTTCGAAGATAATTGAACAACAACAAAATCTTTGTATTTGTTAAATTTTACATAATATGTACCTTACTTATCCCCACCTAATGGCTTAATTATCTAAACACTATTTCATGTGCATGGAAAAAGGTTAGAGTGGATGTTTTCTCAACCAGTGGAAGACCCTTGGGACTTTTTACCAAGAATGTGGCTTATCCATTAGGAATTACTAGTTACTATGGAAATTCATAAAAAATATTATTCAATAACAAAAGACACAAGGCTTTTATGGTTTAATTTTAGAATCATACATAGGATTCTTGGTACAAATAAGTATTTGTTTTTGTCAAAAATGAGAGAAAATAATCTATGTTCTTTATGTCAGCAAAATGTTGAATCAATTGTACATATTTTCTTTTATTGTCCTAAAGTTAACCCATTGTGGTCTCTTTTAGAAGATTGGATATTTGAAAAAACTGGAAAAATAATAAGATTTGATGTGTGCACAGTTATACTTGGTTCTTCTAAATAAGACACAATTATTAATCTTATATTGCTACTTATTAAACAGTACATTTTTCAACAATCAAGAAAAAACCAAAATATAACTATCCAAAATATCATTAAATACTTATATGTGTATTATAAATTTGAAGAAAAATTGTATAAATTTAACAATGAACTTCATGTGTATTAAAGAAGATGGATAAACTGGAACCAGATATTTGAAAACATAAACATATAGATAAATTTATGTCATCTACATTATTATTTTAGTATATCTTGTGTATTCATATTTTTTTTTTTATATTTCATGTTTATTCCTAAAAATCTGTATGTAAGCTTTCCAGCCGTGGTGTGTCTGTGTTTGTGTATGTGTATTATGTTTGTTTATGTCTAAAGTCAATAAAAAAAAAATTACAAGTTCATTATCAGAAGTATTCGTATCAGACCAGAATAAATTCATTCAAGTGTTCTTTGCCCCAGATGGAAATTTGAGGTATAAAATCGAACATCCTTGCTTTTAAAACCCCGTGAAGCCCTTATGAAAGAAACACATCTTTTGGTACATGTATCAGATTTTGATGCCCATTACCTTTTCCTTATATGCCTTGAAACGACAAGTGTTATCATAGAAACTTATGAAAAGACTACAAAATCAGATCCTATACTAAAGTAAAGATTTTGTACCTGGTAAATGTCTTTATAGACAGAGAATCTGTTTGTATGTGATCAAAAAAGTGCAAAAGCTAGAGTAGTCATAGAGTCCGGTAGGATAAAAACTATACTATACAGTTATGGAATGGGTCTGAGGGAAATAGCAAACTTATGGTTCCCAGGGGAGAAAACTATAGTTTCCTGCTGAGGAGAACCATAAATTTTATATTTCCCGAGTACCCATTCCGTAACTGTTTTATTATACTGAAACAGTCATGGGAGATTTATAAAACTAAAGACTCAGATATTTTTAAAAACAATATAGAGGCATTTAAATAATCACAAATGCATGTGATTAAAAATATTGTAAGATAAATAATGCATCAATACCGAGGAAAAATTAAATTATTAAAAAATATAAAACAATTTCACTGACCCTTCGAAGGATTATCTTTGTCTTCATTTTGCTAGAATTCCAGTATGATTTTGACATCACATGTCGAACTGTTTCGACGGCTTAGTTACATTTCTAACATTACGTCACAGACTCGAGATCCTTGAAAGCTTTGCCCACTGTTCATTTTAATTCGTTAAAATTATTAATAAATATTTATGAGGGAGTAGTCCCAGGGGGTAGCTCTGATTTTTCAGGGAGTAGTCCTCAAATGAGGGAAAAAGTATATTCCCAGGGAAATAGACAAATTTATGGTATTAATTTTATGTAGAGTAAACAGTAGAGTTATAATAATAGTAATAAAAGAATCAACTCTGAAAAGACATTTATTCCTCTTTGTTATTAATGGATGTAAAAAAAATCTTGTAATTGCGTCTACGTCAGGACAGGTAGCCATCGTTAGGTTAAAGTTTGATATTCTTGAAGATTATAACACAATGTGCAAAACAAAGAAGCATACACTATTTTGTATACTTATATTTAAAAACAAAATCTAAGAAACAATTTGAAAAATAATGAATGATCATTTTTATATTCCCTATCATCATGCTAGATCTGTTTGTTAGCTTGTTTAACGTCCCTTCGAGAATTTTTCACTCATATTGAGACGCCTCCACTTACCTGTGGAGGGCTGCAAATTTAGAACTGTACTTGGTATTAGGTCCTTTGAGCAGTGAGGAATATTTTTCATGCCAGCTAGCATTTACTTCGGTACGGGACCTAGGCCTGAACGGTCTCGTCCGAAGGACCGGTCTCCAGTCATACATGGATTCGAACCCGCGACGTAAGGATCAACTCCTTATTCCGCGACTATAGAGCAAACGCTCTAACTATTGCGCCAAGCGGGTCACTGCTAGATTTACAAAATATAATTTTACATCATTACTTTACCGATGTTTGGCTCTAGAATCAGTAAGTTCAAGTAAACTTTTCTGATTGTACAGCAATTGTCTGTATCCATCCGTACGTCCCTCAGTGATTTTACAAATTGTCATCGTCTCTAAAACCACGGAGGTGCTTTCAACCGATGTTGGCACAAAACATTTTAACGCAGTACAGTTAAGGTGCCAAATGGAAATATCGGCGAATTTTTTACATAGAAATTACATTCTTTACAAGGATGGGCGATTCTCTTTAGGACTTTACCATTATCGAACAAATGCAATGTGGTTGAAAACTACATGTTGAGGACGTTTAGATTTCTTATTTAGACTGTCACGTGATGTTGCAGTCACGTGATTTTAGCAAATATACCTGAAGTATTGAGGTCATCTATAAATTCCAATATTGCAAGGGCATAACCAAGTTAAAAATCTAAGTTTAATATACAATTATTTTCAACACTCTTTGTAGTTTGTGAAAAGTGCTGCGAACCTAGTATATAGATTCTACTATCTAATAGATATTTTGTAATTTATAGGCACTTTTAAAAATTTTCTATTCAGGAAGGAAGTGCGTCCAAAACGTACGCGAAAGCTTCCTTAATAGATGTAAATTTAAAATTAGGCAAACCATGGCCCTATGGAATAAGGTAGGACAACAACAGAGAGGATTACAGAGGAAATACAGCCGTAAGTGCCGAGCATAGCATAAAATTTGCAGCTCTCCTCCGGCAAGTGGTGGCGTCTCTATATAAGTGAAAACTTCTCCAGAGGGACGTTAAACAACACACAAACAAACAAACGTAAGAAATTCGTCAAAAACGTTTTCTCTAGAAAATAATGGCAATGCTTAGTAATATTTATACACGTATGCAAGCATCCTCTGGTAGTATAGGCAGATTCGTCTTCGCAGCATTGTTAAGGCGTAGTTCGAAGAAATCAACGGAATATAAACGTGCATAAATACATACCATTTTAAACTGAATTTATTTTTGTAAAGGTACTATATTTTCACATGGCTTTAATATTATTTGAAATAACATTGTATACCCCACTCTGTACTGAATTTGGTTTGGTCACGTTATTTGATAGTCATGTGATAAAGGCAAGTAATATGTACTGTATGTAGGTCACAAACAAATTTCAATATCGCAAGGGCATACCCTAGTTAAGATTAAAGATTTAATTAATAAATTGTTTCTGCATAACTTGTATTTTATGGAAAGTGCTGCTGCTTTAAATAGAATTTGCATTTTATTAGTTTAAATTCCAAGTTATCTGGCTTTGGTCGAAATGTGTGTGACCTTTACCAAGTATATGTAATAATTAAGTTATGCTCTCGATTTCAGGAAAGCAGCAGCACTTTTCAAGCTAAGGAATGTGTCCGTAATGTATATTCAAAAAACTAGTAAAGATCTATTAAGTGTATGCCCTTGCGAAAAGGCGATTTAATGAGGCACCTCGGCGTGAAACATGCAAACCCTGTAGGCAAAACCACGGTAGAATTAATTCAATACATTCCCTCGATAGTTTTAAATAATGGCACTATACAAAGGTTTCAGATTTGTATTAATGGTCTACGTAAGATTCGCAAATAATATTCTGTTTAATAATGAAATGCATTTTTCACTGTGAAAAAATCACTTGATCCGCCTCTCACTGCAAATAAAATGCGTCAGATTTTACCATGATGACGTCAAATCGACAAGTGCATTGCGATCAGTGACTTGTTTATTTCTTAGTATGTGGGATATAACCAGCGACAAAAATGAATGGAGTGGTAAGTTTTGATGTAGTTCATCGCTCTTATGCAGTTTGGAATCGCAAAGTATTTCATTTTCTGTTATTGTGAGGAATTGCTATATTTGTGTGATGTCACAGTAAACTTTTCCCGTATAAATTAGGCCCCTCCCCCTTTATGCAGCCTTAACAGAACTGCGTTGTGTGAAGCAAATCTTTTGTGGTAGGAGTGTCCTTGGTTACAAAATGAGGATAAAATTTTACATCGGAATATCCAAAGGAAAGTATTCTTAATTTTTCTAAGGAACCATAAGGTCATGATAAGTCATATTAATATGCAATCAGTCGCCCGCGTGGCGCAGTGGTTAGAGCGTCTGCTCTAGAGTCGCGGAGTAAGGAGTTTAATCCTTACGTCGCGGGTTCGAATCCCACTGTAGGAGGTGGAGACCGGTCCTTCGGATGAGACCGTAAAAACCGAGGCCCGTGTCGCAGTAGGTGCTGGCACGAAAAAGATCCCTCACTGCTCAATGGCCGTAAGTGCCGAGTATAGGACAAAATTTGCAGCTCTCCACCGGCAGTGGTGGCGTCTCCATATGAGTGAAAAATTCTCGAGAGGGACGTTAAACAACATACATACAAACAAACAAATATGCAATCATCCCACTGCAGAGCACCATTAACATGATAAATTAAATATAGGAATTGATTTTAAACTATCTTTTGAAAAGCTTAAGAGGACGAAGGACACATGGTCACATGACTCTATCTAACCACGTCATAGTCTCCGTTTATATAGGAGCAAAACGTGCAAACCATAAGTTCTTGTATACATTTTTGTCAATTTGTTTTATTTTAATAATCATCTTAAATAAAAAAAAATAAATATATTCTAGCATTCTTGTAAACATTAACAAATTATTAGATAAATTGATCCACTCCTCATTTTCCCTGAACTGCGCGTCCAACAAGTCCAGTGACGTCATACACGATTTGTTAGTACAGCAAGATCATACTCAGTGAATAAAAGGGTGGTATTATTATGAAAAGAAAACAGGTCATTATCATGGCATCATAATATATGGTAAAATATTTTGAGAAACGGGGAACACAAAATTTATTTTTGCATGGCTTATGACGGAAATCTTATGGAGGTTTATCTTATTTAGCTTATGTGTGACGTCATAGTTGGATTTTCCCGTTCTCGAGAAATGTAAACATGAAACCTTTTTTGTCATGCTTACATGTATGTCTTCTTTAACGATGCCCTGTGCAATATTGAAGTCAGCTTCACCATTCGAAATTTTACAGCTAATGATATGAAGGACTTGCATTTCAACGTAAATTTAAAGATATTGAATGATTTTTTTTTGTTTTTGCAAACTTGTGTGATGGTGTTTATTAAAGAACCCTTTATGTATTAAAATTTCGTAAAATATTTTGATACCGGTATATGGGAAAAATGTGATGTAAAAACAGAGCATACATAGCCCCGGAATTGAGAATTCATATATATATATATATATATATATATATATATATATATATATATTAGGGATGTCAAATCGGTCAATATTTGATACTCGGTTACTCGGACGATTTTCCGATCGAGTACCCGGGTACTCGGAAAAAGTGTGTATACATGTAAAAGTTTGTTGATTTATAGACCTGTATACCCCATCGATTTTTCCTTTCATTTATAATGCATGTATATAATCATCGAGTCCAACAAAAATGATTTTTGGTACTTAATTTATGTATCAAACGAATAAAAATTAATACACCAATAACTAGAAAATTCATGATTTACAGTTCTTGTTTAGGAAGACATTTTGATCAACGGAATTAAGAGAAGGACGCAGCTTTGTAAAAATTAGACTAGCGAAAGAGAATACCGTTGTCGTGATCGCGAATCGTATATTATTAACATTTTCAAATGTTTTCTTGTTTGGTAACTCTGAAAGTTATGTATGACGATTTCTTGTTACTAGTATTTACAACTTCACCCGTCATGCATAAATTATCCCAAGTGCCGTTGATGCTCTGGCAACAACCCGACAAACTAGACAGTGATTCCTTAAATATATGGTTGCCCCCCCCCCCCCCCCGCTAAATTTTACTATGCACAGCTGACTTTTAACATTTTTTTAATCTTCGGTTACTTTTAAACATATCTTCCCTTTTGAATTTGTAGCGATATTTCTACGTATGTTCGGTTTCGCTACTGTATGCTGATTGAATAATCTAAGGATAATTAATGGATCTAATTAAACGATTGAAACATTGAAATCAAATAATTGAAGCCATCCAAAAATCAGGGTCACAAGAGGTGAGGACAGCTGTGTAAGTGTCAAGTGATTGGTCAGGGTAATTACTGTATATACATGTACATAGCCATAGGTGATAAGGGGTAAATAACTGGAGAAGGTACACTAATTACTGTACAGACATGGACAGTGCATATTTAAATAAAAGTTTTTAATGAATATGTGCACTTTGAAATATGAAAAAAATATATATGCGAGTAACCGAGTACCGATTTTAGTATTCGATACTCGGACGTTCGATCGAGTTCCCGGTTAACCGGGTACTCGTTGACATCCCAAATATATATATATATATATATATATATATATATATATATATATATATATATATATATATATATATATATATATATATATATATATATATATATATATATATATATATATATATATATATATATATATATATATATATATATATATATATGTATATTAGGGATGTCAAGTCGGTCAATTTTTTATAATCGGTTACTCGGACCTTTTTCCGATCGAGTACCCGGGTACTCGTTAAAAATATAAATACAAGTTCGTTAATTTTTAATTGTTAATCTGTTAAACCCAATAGCTGTTTTTATCACGTTTTTTAAATGTATATAAACATGGAGTCCAACGGAAATGATTTTTGTACTAAATAAATACAAAAGACACAATTAATACATCAAAAATTACAAACGGTTTACAGTTCTTGTTTAGGATCTAATTTCATCAACGCAAAAGAAGGACAATCTGTTACGCAAGTTTGTGATGATTAGATTAGCGAAAGAGAAGGAACGGACATTGTTTGGATCGTTAGTTTAATATTTTTCATATATTGGTTGTTTCCCCCTATACACTAAAATGACTATGGAAACTGACTTTAAACATTTTTTTTTGAATCTTTACTTATTTTGAAGTGGGTAGCGGCATTTCTATGCATGTCCAATTTCGCTGCCATATATTAAGTAAATAACTTTAAAATGATATGAAGATAATAGATCACGATGTTATTTTTGATAGGTTTTTGATAAAAATATGTACTTTATAATAAGAGAAAATACACATCCGAGTAACCGAGTACCAATTTTAGTATTTGATACTCGGACGTTCGATCGATTACCCGGTTAATCGGGTACTCGTTGACATCCCTAATATATATATATATATATATATATATATATATATATATATATATATATATATATATATATATATATATATATATATATATATATATATATATATATATATATATATATATATATATATATATATATATATATATATATATATAAATTTTTGCAAAAAATCAACAGAATAATAGAAATGAAACCCAAATTAAAATATGTCAAAATGAGGAAATTTGAACCGGCGGTTTCAGATGTTTTGGGGAATTCAAATAAATCAAATGTAAAAAATGTAAAGAGTCAGTAGTTGACGTCATTATATTTGACCTTTGTCCTCTTAATATGACCTTGACCTTTATTGTACTAAAAGAACCGAGAGCCCTTATAAATATGTCTAAATTTCAGGTCTCTACATTAAATGCATCAGAAGTTACTTTGCATTTAATAACAGACAGTCATATGGCATGTTACATGTGTGACTATAATTATTAGTTAACAATTGACATCATGATATATTCTTTAGTTTCTAGTCTTTTCTGTTTTAAATAACAGTTAAAAATTGACCTTTGATATATAACATAAGATGGAACATTAAAAGATTTTTGTAATATAAGTAATATACATAATACCATACTAATTGTTAGGCCATTATTTACAAACTGAATTGTTTTGGAGGTCCGTGTTTGCTCTGCTCCTATTTTGTATTGTTTAATGGACTTTTGAACTTAAGTATTGTTCGTTATCTCCATATATTTCATGTACTAGTTGTTATGAGTATAATTCTTTGTCAGAAGGTATTGTTCCACTATATTATGTACGTTTACTTGTTTGAAATTTGGATAGATATAGTGATAATCAATTGAAGGGAATTATATTGCAGACTGTAATAGAATTTTTTAAGCATATTTTATGAACAAATTCGTTTGTAAAATTCCTATCTAAAATTAAAAAAAAATCATCACCTAAATATCTTTCGAACAATTCAGCTGAAACTAAGGGGATGAAGGACACATGGTCACATGACCCTGTTAAATTACGTCATAGTCTCCTTTTTATAAGTGCAAAACGTGTAAAGCATCAGTTCTTGTATAAATTTATGACATTTTTTTTACCTTAATTAACATCTGAAATAAAAAAAAATATAAAAAGTTATAACATTCTTGTAAACATTAACAAATTATGAAAAAGATAGATCCACTACTCTGTTTCCCTAACCTTATTGTCCAACAAGTCGGTGACGTCATACACGATCTGTTAGTACAGCAAGATCATACTCGGTGAATACAGGAGCGGTATTATTTTGTAAAAACAGGTCATAATCAGTATGTGATGAAATATTTTGAGAAACGGGGAACATAAAAATTATTTTTGCATGGTTGATGACAGAAATCGTATGTAGGTAAATCTTACTTCGCTTATTTAGCTTTTGTGTAACGTCATATTTGGTTTTCACGTACTCAAGAAATGTAAATATGACACTATTTTGTCATGCTTATGTCTTCTACAACGATGACCTGTGAAATATTGAAGTCAGCTTCACCATTCAAATTTTTAATATTTTAATAAATAATTTGAAGGAACTTGCATTTCAACGTAAATTGAAAAATAGTGAATGATAGAATTTTTTGTAAATTACGTTTTCTGTTGTTTAAGTTTTCTTTAAAAAGTATGCAATTTTCTATATCCAGATGCAGTTTGATAGAAGAAACTTGCTTTTTTCAAATTTTAAACCCTATTCATATCCTGAAATATTTTAAAAGATACAGGTTCACTTACATATTTTTTATATAGGCTTAAAAATTCCCATTAAGGACAGAGTAATGAGCCCGGGAACATGAAGATTTAAAACTCCACTTAGATACTGTAGGGCATAGTATTTGTCAATCAATATCTCAAAAATAAGGTAAGAAACCTAATAATTTAATTGCTTTAAGGTATGTGAAACATAATTATAATATACAAAATACGAAAAAAATTGAATGACAAGTATTTTTTTTTAGCTCAAGAACCTTCTTCCTCTTAATTATCATATTTAATGTGTATAAGTGACCTATTTCGAGAAAATTCAAATTAAATATAGATGAAATGTGAATGTTTATTTTATTTATGTAATGCGCCAGAACGAATTTAACTTGCAATAATGACACCAAGATACGTGGGGAAGGTATTTAAATTCTTAAAAATACTATTAGTTATCCAGGTAGAATCAAAGGTGTATGGGGATTTACCCCGGAGTTTTATTCTGCATAACGAATTTATTTCTATGTACGAAAATAAATTCTTTGTAAATAAGTCCTTTGAAGCTATCAATAAGTTTTACTACGTCCTACAAAGCATCGTGACGTCATATTATTTGCTTTTTATCATAGACAAACTATACATTGTGACGTCACAATTTTTACCCACGGCTCAATTCGGGTGTACGGAAATTTACACCCGATTTGGTAACCAATCAAAGCTCGTGTTACAAGCTACATGGGAAATAAGAATTTTTATTCAACTTATCTGTACATTGATTTAATTTTGAGGCGGAAAAACATTTTGCTGTCGTACTTTCTCTCCTCCTGCTCACCCTTATTGTTTGAATATTTTGAGAAAAAAGACTTGCCAATTATTGTGTGCCATTTAAAGTAGACTTTGTATTAGTCGCTACACTATTTCATTTCTATTTCTGAAATTTTTTTTTTCTGTAATGATAAAACCTCTTTCGTTTTCTTATTCAAAACGTATGCAATGAGAAAAATAAATGAGAATAGCATTAAAAAAATAACCCCACGGTATGAATACTTACTTTCATCCTTTTTGTGTGCTGTTTAAGACGGACTCTCGACTTCCTTTCATCCATTTTGTGTGTTGTATATGGATCTAAACAAACTCTGGTAACTATCAACAACAAACCAGTTTAAATACCTGGGCATACTGTTTTCTTACAGTGCTCAGGCGTGTCATTCCGCTATATTGATGAAAATGAAGGTTAATAGGTAAGTATATCTATAGCTATGTAGAATTGGTTCTTATGTGTTATGCCGGATGCAATTTGTCTTGATTAACAATGAATTTCAAAAATAAACGTCGTTGTCATTTAAATAATTCTATCATTGTGAGCTTATTGTGTGAATAATCAACTCTTTATAGCAATCCGGTTAAAAAGGAGCGAGATAAGAGGGATGTTTACTGAAATTCATGACTACTTGCTTGAGAAAACTTTTGGTGCTGCACTTTCAACAAAACTGTGTTTATTTCCCTCATTTTTATCTTTTTCATTCAACCCTTTCTCTACCGGTGCATTTTAAGCGACTTTGGAGACCTTTTGACATATCATTATAAATTAATTTTTAACTTTTTTATCCAAAGGGAAAGCTAGGCATAATGCATACCATTTTGTAGGGAATTTTCCAGAGATGATATTCCATAGATATTCAGATACCTCACGACTGACCTTACTACTGGAAATAGAGGTCAAATAAGAGCAGAATTTTATTGAATTTTTTGACACTTTTTAATCTTTAAGCTAAAAATTTACAATGATGTATGTTGCAATAGGAAATTTAGAATATACTCACAAAAGGGCATTATACTGAACTACATTATTCACATAAACTTTTTTTTTTCAATTCTGCAAAATAAAGATTTTAAAGAGGTTGCTAAACAACGGGTATTTTGTATTTTTCGGGCAGTATTTCTTGTTTTTTTGCTCATCCAAATCACATTTATGCATTCCATTACCTTTTAATGTCAGATAGGGGTCATAATATTAAGAGGGATGTACAGTAAATATTTGTGTTAAAGTTTGACCTCAGTAGGCTTATTTTTAGGAGATCAAAGGTCAAATAAGTGCAGAATTCTATCAGTTTCTTCAACACTTTTCAATATTCTAGCTAAAATTTTACAACAATGAATGCTGAAATAGACAGTTCTGGATAAAATCTTTAGAAGGCATCATGCTGAACTACAACATCCATATACCACTTATGTTAAATATGTGTTCAATGACCTCTAAGTGGTTGCTAAGCAACAACAAAAATTTCATTTTTCGGTTGTATAAATTTGTTACCGCTCATTCATGGAAAGCTACTTTTGTGCTTTTCATGATGTTGTAAGTAAGATATGGGGCAAAAATAATGTATAGAACAAACATGTACATCAGATAATTGTCTTAAGTATTGACCTTGATATTTCTTTTCTTATGGGGTCAAGGTCATCTCAATACAGAATTCTGCCTTAATTTTGCAAGAACATATCCATTTTGAAATCCTGCAATAATTATGGACATATTGTCTAATAATTGACGTATAAAATTGTGAACGACAAAATCCACAGAGATATTACACGAATGAATTGTTCTTTTTTTTTATTTTGCATATCTTGGTTGCCATTCAAAAAATATATCTATAACTTAAGTGAACTGACATAAAATTTGTAAGATGTGATTACATGTATATCAACCTTAGTGACACATACTGTTAAAATAATATGGTAAAAAAGAAATGCAACCAGTTATCAACAAATTTTCATAAATTATACAGTTAAGTATTTATTTCATCATTTTCAAAAACTACCACAATTTTCTTTGTCTATTGGAATATAAGAAAATACTTACAATTTTCTTTTCTTACAAGAATTATCTTAAATTTTCTAGTTTTTAACAGATTTCATGGCTTTATTGTGTCACTTGTTAAAACAATTTTTGTCATTTGATAAGTATGAAGAAATCTCACAAGATGGACAATGCATGGAACTTTAAATCTCTTTTTCAAATAAGTGGCTTTTTCATTACAATCCTTTCATTCATCTAATTTATGTGGCATGCATTTGCTTATCTTTGGAAGCCAAGGATATCTGATCCGCTACTCTTCTCACAAACCCTTGGCCTATTATGCTATCAAAAGTCAGTATTGTTTAGGTCACATGATCTCGAATCACAGCTTGCATTATTGATAGAAATAAAGAGCATTTTCAAAAATGAAGTATCTGAAGAATAATAAACAAGCAGATAGGTTTATTTGTTAGTATATTTGCAAGTCTATTTCTGCTATATAGATTCCAGATTACATGATGTACACATCATCTTCAAGTTGGATGATGCCATACCTATTTAAAGAATGGAATTCTAGCATCTTATGAATCATTGTTTACATGAGTTTTTCATTATCGAGAGTCCAGAAATATCCTGAATGTAGATAATGTCATTTAGCACTTGCTGTCTGGTCAAATGATGTCTATAAACTTTAACCATGACTCGAAAAAAAATCCTGACTATATATTGATAGCAAGATAAGCTAAGGATTTGTGAGAAGAATACCGATATTCAATAGCCATGTTTGATGAGAAACATTTGACTTGGTCTTTTAATGCAATAATTGACAATGCAAGTATAACAAAAAAATTCAAGCTCTCTAAAATTTGAAGTACAATTTGAGAATTGGCTTTCTTTTGTTCCAGTTTTTTTAAAAAAGAGTTCACAATCATAATATTAAGTAAATAAAAAAACCCAGTACTTTCCCCCAGTGCAACTATGTTCCAACGTATGATGGATATTTACAAGCAAATTGAACTGACAAACCCACAACTCCCATACATTTACTGTAAGATTGGCTAATAAAGGTTTTTAAATTTCTTTCCTAACTCAATGTAACCTGAATTTCAATGAAAAATCACAGACAGGCTTGGCTGAACAGTGATGTAAAAATTTCATAACAGTAACTACTATACAATCTTTCTGTTAAACAAAAATAAATCTATTTCTTGATACCAAAAAAAATCATCTTTATTATCATGAATTTTCCCCCCAATGTTTAATTCAGCAAGGCAGTATAAACTAACTGACTTCATCACAAGATTTTTAAATTCTTTGCCAAGTGCTTTAGGGGTACAATAAAGACTTGAACTGTCATCTTGAAAAAAAAATTAATTTATCGCAATATTTAATGCAAAACGTTTAGTCAATCACTTAATTTTTTTTTTACCCAAATATACAAATCCAGAAATATTGCTAACTGAATTCCAAATCAGACATCAATCACAAAATGCTGAATACCAGAGCACTTTCAATTTGTGACCACCATTCTTTCATCAACTGCCATCTCTCTGAAAGACTGGAGGAACTCCTTTCACTTGTCCAAGACATAATCAGTTCTGATTGTATTCGGACAATTAGTTTCTATCCTATAAAAGATTAAGTTTTTATAATTAAATAAGTATAACTATTATAAAATTTATGTAAATTTACATATATAAAAGTAAGAAAGCTAGAATTAACACACTGATTATGTTGAAATAACTTTCCTTTTCAAATTAAAAGTATTTATTTATAAAGTTTATTTATTATGTGATACATGTAGTTACGAGGGCTGTTCGGAAATTATTGAGACATTGTGTATATTCTTCTTTCTAATGAACGTCTTTCGGTAAAAATTTGCATATATGTTTGACAGACAGTTAGAATTAATAAAAGCAGGAAATATATTACATTTTTTTATTTCTTCTTTTCAATGGTATATTCATGTGTCAATGGTAGGGGTACCCGGCGCAGTCAGGAAATCAGTTATTGAAAATATGGAACACCAACGTTTAAACTCCCGGTGGACTCATAGTAAGAGCGAAAATAATTCAAATTATGTATATAATTTTTCAATTTATTTTTGTCTTCATTTTATGCAAATTTCTTAGAATTTTGATTAGAAATACGGAGACCATTAAAAAAAATTCAGCACGGTATAGAAATCTAACAAGGACGACCAACTGGATTTTGACGTTAAAGCGGCGCAGTGAGCATACCTAAAATTTTGTGTCGCGCTATGGAGAACTCTTGTCCAGACTAAACGACCTGCTAAAACAATAACAATGCCATAAATCATGTTTAAAGGTTTGTTTTTTCATTGGTATATTTTTTCTTACAAATAATTCAACCAGACTAAAAACAAAAGCTCAGGATGACCATCAGTTATAAGGGACTAAATAACGTTGGCCCGCGTTGCATAAATAGGTACTGCATGAGGCTAAGTCAACCTGAATATGACACTTCGTTTATATCTTACACTGGGATATGAACAGCACACGTTTTATTTTATTTTTTATAGAATCGTTTAAGAAAGAGACAGTTTGATTTTTGGAATGTTATATGTGATAACATAGAAGGAAAGGATAAAAGCTTCCCAATCGTTTCACATGAGAAAACATCTCCGGCTGACGTGACGTTAAAATGACGTAGCGATGCTGCTCCAGGTCAATAGACATATGCATGTTTTAATTATAACTTCACTGAACCTTATTTAATTATCCTATAAATTAGATTTGTTTCATTTGTGCTTTATAAAATGTTGACGAATTTTCATGAATTTATCTCTGTCCTTTGTGGAATAAAAGTAAATGTCTCAATAATTTCCGAACAGCCCTCGTTTATGTATATGGTATGGGGACGTCAATGTATTATGACTAAAAAATTACCAGCCTAGTAATAAACCATCATTTCAGTCAATTATTGAGCTAAAAGAAATAATATACCCATTAATTCTATCAAAATTTAAAAAAAAAAATACCTTTTTCAGCTGAGAGGGTTTTTAAGAGAAAGGACACAATGGACTGAAAACTCTTACTCCAGGGCAAAATTCTCCAAACAAGGTTGTTCGTGTACATGAGAGTGTTGACGAATAGCCATCCATTGAATGAAGTTTGACCACCCATGTATATGTGATAATTCAACAGAAACTGAAAATTGAGAAACAGAAACTCTATTCACATACATCATGCAGATTGAAAATACCACAGCAGTCTATAAAAGAAAGCTGGCTCCATATTGGAGCATAATGGGTGGTAAAATGGCGAGTTTACATGCATAATCATGCATTATAAATATCATGTGTATCACATATTTTTTTTTCAAAATATTAGTCAATGTGTGAATGCAATATCAAATAAATACAATTAAAAGTTCACTTTATTTAGAATTAATGTTTAGAGATACAGGAATTTTCACTACAAAAAGAAAGAAAAAATGATTTACCTGTTCATTGGTTATAATAAGCACCTGTGTCCTCCACATCATGGTCTTTCCTGCATGGTAGGGTTAGTAAGTGGATCTTTACAGCTGAACGTTCCGAAACCAGCACCCTAAATATGCTAAAAAATTCGATGTGTTTGTGTTAGACGACATCTCTCAAGAATTATGCCAAACTTGATTTTACTTTGAATGGTACTTGGGGTGGTCATCAAAAGTTATACACTTCAAAAACAACACAAAATTAGCTGAACAAGTATCAGTCTAATAATGCGAGTTCATACCGGCTAACCTATGCATGTACATGTATCAGTATCAGTGTGCACAGTGTACCACTTGTTTTCAATTGAACTTGAATAAATGCACTTTCAAAACAGTTTTAAACTCTTCAACCAATACTTACTCACCTCTAATACTATTCTCTTTAGAGAAGTGGACAGGCTTTCGCCTACATGATCTCAACGTGGATGTAGGCGAAAGCCTGTCCACTTCTCTAAAGAAAATACTCTAATAAAGGAATGACCGTCTTATCTGATGAATTGATGTGATGTTCTCCATCATAAAATAATCATGAAAATTGATGTTCACATTATCGTGTTGTTGTATACTGCTACAGCGGAAACACGTGGTAATCTCGATTCGTATCAACTCTTACAGTGATGAGTCGTGTAAAATTTATGCGAGTGCTTGTTTCAAAATGGTTTAAATTTAAATTTCATGTCAGTATAGGTCTAATTATATTTTATATAAAGAATATATGACACATACAGCAATATGAATTCTGACTTTTTCGACGTTATATAAAGACTCTTAATGGAATTTACTTTTCTTTTACTCAACATTATTCTATGTATAAAAATAGATAAGTAAATTCAATATGTGAAAAAAAAATACCACACTTCACTAAAGGTTTAAAGATATTATTTGTTTTTTTAACCAATTATTTTGTAAAAAGCATTTATTTCAATAAAAATATATAATAAAATAGTACTAAACAATATGTTGTTCCGAGTGAGGCGCAACGAAATCGACCTTGACGTTAAGTATTGATCAGCCCCGATTTTTCATCAAAAAATTACGCGGAAGTCCAAAATTCAAACTATCGTAATTCAGAAAATACTGAGAGTTAGAAGACCAGTAAAGGCTTGTTGAAATGGAAATTTTCTTCACTTTTACCAGCTGTATTTTTTTTCCCTATCTCAATATTGAAATACAAGTAAAAATGAGCTTTGTTTAAATATTATGAATAAAAACGAGAAAAAACACAAACGTGGAAGAAAATGCTTGTTTTTACAAATATTTAAAGTAAAAACAACAATTTTTTACATATTTTAAAAGCAGAGAAAATATGCTTTTTAAATATATCAAACTTTCTTTATGCAATTAATCAGGAAAAAATATGCCAATCGTCGGGAAATCGTCCTTGCTTTGGAAATTTGCGCCATTTTCAAAAAGTCATGAATGTCTTCAAAACGTAAAATCTATTCATTACCGACGTATAATCTATAAAATTTTTACAGGGTTTTAAAGTAGAGAAAATTTCCTAAAAGATGATATATAGATTATATACCTTAATGCTATCATAAAAAAGATACGGAGATCCTGTTTTCGCGAAGTCTCGTTTTAACGCGCTATCGGTCATATTGACCGATGCGGTAGAGAAGGGGTTAAGGGCCTTAAATTGGAATACATCGATCACTGTATATGACGTTTATTGTTTGACCTGGTAACTATGTATTTTAATTAATTACCATATCGACAATCAATGAAGAATAAGAAGTAATTTCAATCAGAAATTTCTTCTGGGATTTGAAATTCCCAACCATGTGACGTTTGTATTTAGTAGGGAAGAGTCTGTCTTGACACAATACTTGAAACTTGACGTAATCTGTCTCCAAATATTTCTTTAAAGTTCAATATAGAAGTATTCCTTTTCACAATCAGTATATTTCATTACATCTTTTTTTTCGCAATGCTAATTAGTTTTTCTTAACTTGATTGATATTCAATAAATTGTTTAGAATAGCTATCATCATTATATAACAATGTTTTAATTTTTGCCTTCTTAATGTATTTTTTACATGAAAAAGAGTGAAGATAACGAATAGTGATCTATCCCAAAAAGTCCATAAGCAATACAAATCTTTGTAGATGGCAAAACACGGACACCTTGAAATTCCAGAGGTGGGATTAGGTGCCTAGATGGAGTAAGCATCTCCTCTTGACTGGTCACACCCACCCTATGTGTTAACGAAATAGATCAACTATGTATTGATCAGCGGCATTTCGTAGTCAAATTCAGTATAAGAACAAAAATCTAACACATGATATAAACAAACAAGATGTGTTTGTGAAACACTGATGCCCCCGTATGGCAACTTACATCGAAGATTAAACTTTTTCAAATGCAAATCAAATATATTGGTACCCAAAGTAAGGTCTTGTCTTCAGGAATATACATGTGAAATATGAAAGCCCTAGCAAAAATTATTGAATTTATATGGGAAAGGTTAAACTTTTTAAAAAGTAAATCAAACTCCAAGATCAAAGTCAAATAGTTAAAATTAATGGTGCCCAAGGAAAGGCCTTCTAACAAGAAATACACATATGAAATATGAAAGACCTAGAGCCAATTGTTTACAAGTTATGAACAAGGTTAAAGCTTTTCAAAAGTAAGTCAAACTCTATGGTCAAGGTCAAAGGGTCAAAGTTGTTGGTATCCAAAGTAAGGTCTTGTCAAAAGGAATACACATGTGAAGTATGAAAATATGAAGTAGGAAAACAATAGCACCAACCGTTTCAAAGTTTGGAAACAATCTTTAAAAACTTTTCCAAAGTTATGACCAAGGTTAAAGTTTTTCAAAAGTAAGTCAAACTCCTAGGGCAAGGTCAAAGGGTCAAAGTTGTTGGTATCCCAAAAAAAGGTCTTTTCACAGGAAATACATATGTTAAGTATTAAAGCCCTTGTATTAATCGTTCAATAGTTATGGCCAAAGATAAAGTTTCACAGAAGAAGGACAAACTCCTAGGTCAAGGTTAAAGGGTCTAAGTTGTTGGTATCCAAAAAAAACGTCTTGTCACATGTAAAGTATGAAAGCCCTAGTATCAATTGTTCAAAAGTTATGTCCAAGGTTAAAGTTGGGTAAACTTTTGCAAAACTGGGTCAAACTCCAACGTCAAGGTCAAAAGGTCAAATATGGTGGTACAGAAAGAAAGTTCTTTTCACAAGGAATCACGTGTGAAATATAAAAGCCATAGCTTCAACCAATCAAAAGTTATGGGCAATGTTAAAGTTTTTGCGGACAGACAGACAGACAGACAGACAGACAGACGGACAGGATAAAAACTAAATGCCCCGAATCTTCGATTACAGGGGCATAGAAATTAACCAAACTACAACCCAATGATAGTTTATATTAGCTAACAAGATCAGTATAACGACAATAGAGTTTAATAAATGTTGACTATAAACGAGGATGTTAAAATCCCTGTTATACATCAACTTATCTGTCAGTAGTCGTCCTCTGCTTAAAATAGATTATACTCAGAGTACGCCCTTGAGTATCTAATAAGTTGGGAAATGTTAAAACTATATGCAGTTGACATAGGAATTATACTACATAATTACGGAAAGTTGATGATTGAGAAGTCACCTCGTTTGTTATACAATTTAGTTGTTAGTTGGCCCTTATCGTCTATAGTCAGTAAACATCCAAATATGAAACAGATGTAGCAGATTCTATTGTGTCTTTTATTTCAAATTCACAAGAGTTTCCTTCTTTATATGTAGAAGTTTTTTAATAAGTTCTGCCTCATAGGAATGTAAAAACAGGTCAGCTAATAAAGGAGCAGGATAAATCCACATTGGAATTCCAACAGTTTGTTGGAAGAACTTGTCTTCGAAGACTACAAAAATGTTGTCAATGAGGAATTCATTATAAATTAAAATCAAATCAGATTGATTGCTTTAAGTTCATCTTACAGTGTACATGTTTTACTGCATTTAAAAAGACTTGATTAACGACTTACACATAAATCATGTTTGCTCTGACATTTATGACTGAAAGAATCAGGACACTAAAAAGGTTATGCTTTTTTTCAAAAACATATTACATATTAGTCGAAGTTATTTTGCATTATTGAATATCATGTCTTTTTGCACTTATCACATGTAACTTTCTTATGCAAAATTTAATAGTGTTATCAATATTGTGAAATAGAAAATAGTTTTTTGTTACTAAGTAACGTTAAAAAAGGCAACAGAAATATGATCTTAACCTTCAGTATATGGAATGATTTTATATTTACTCTGTTTTTTTTTTTTTTGTTTTTTTTTTACATCTTATAAAAAACTACCTTTTTGAATAGGTATATGCCCTATCAATATCAGTTACATCTTCCGTCATCATTTTGTGTTATTTATCAGGCTTAAAAACAAGAGGCACATAGCATACGATGCTCACCTGAGTAACCTTGGCCTTTCTGTTCTCAATCAGTATCTGCTTTTCTCAAGATGAAGACTTTAAAAAAGGTTGTGCCAAGTTTTGATTAAAAAAAAAATCCTAATACTTTAGATAACAGGATCCAACCTCTTTAAAGTTAATTTGATAAACATAACATAAAAAAGCGTTTACATTTCCTTAATTTTCATGTTTTTACTTGGTCAAATAGGGCCAAAAATGGCAAATTCAATGGATCTGTCTCCATGGCAAACGTTTGCACGTGTGAAATGTCTAACATCATATTTGTAAGTTTCTCTCCAAGACGCACCTACATTGTACGTCTCTTTATGAGTGAAAAATCCTCGAATAGGACGTAAAACAACATACAATCAATCAATCCAAGACGCACTTGAGGTGCGAATCTCATAAAAATCGGAAACATGCCGTTTCCAAGACTTTTTAACGCTTACAGAGAATTATTTTAAAGTATGTCACAAGTGAAATTAGTTATATAAAGGATTTTTTTAGAAGTATATTTTAGATAAGTACTCATATAGCATGACTCGCAAATCGCAAAGAAAATTGGGCGTCAGTGTGCATCTTACTAAGCAATGGTACAATGAACTTGACCTTTTTTCTGAAGTTGTTACTCTAAGGATAATCAATTTTACCCTTATCTCTTTTTACCAGATGTAATTATGGCAATACATATAATCTTATTTTATGTAAAATAGTTTGAATAATATTTGTCTTTGGACAAATCGGCAAACTAATGCGCATAAATTATTGTGTAACCTTTTAGCACTAAAAAATGGGGATATTAAAAATCTAAATAACCAATAAAATATTTTGCTGTATCAAGCTTTTAATGACTTTAGTGCTGATCTGTCGGAAGTATCATGCAGTTTAAAATAATAAAAGAAAAAATGGGGTCAGTGATGTACATTTTGAGATATTGGTCAAAATATGCAATTTTCAGGCAAAAAACTTTGTGAATTTTATCTTGATGTCTTTAATATTTCTTCCTTTCTTGGTTAAGTATGTTGAGTGAATATGTAAAATTTGTTCTAAAAATATTTAATGAAACCTATATTTTATATTCATAGCATATAATAACGGAAAAATGTTCTGAGTAAAAATCTGAAAGTTCTTAGATACTTAGACTAATGTGCAGATTTTTTTTTTATAGAATTTTCTATCGAAAAAGGAATAGGAATAGTCCCCACAAATCTGGTTACTTTATGATTTTGTGTCCGGTATTGAATGTTTTATAATATGCATTGTTTGATACAAATTAACATGTTATAAAAAATGAATTATAATAAATAGTTTAAAAGTGATAGGTTATGACTGAACTTTACTTAAAATCTGATGAGTGACACACTTTTAAATGAGAGGGACGTTAAACAACAAACAAACAAACACTTTTAGATGAAAATGTAAAAAGTTATCGATGACGACCAGTGACAAGTGATTTAAATAACACAAGTCCAAGGGCACCTAGTTTTTAAAATTTAAAACTTTGCTTAGATAAACTTTAATCAATATTAAATTAAAATAAAAATTAAAAGTGCTGGTTATAGTTCTGCTTTCTAAGCTTCCCTGACTCATATCTTTCCTGGGGGTATCTGTTTGATGAAATCGTTACCTCTAAGGCAAGAGCAATTAAGGGGCACGAACATTTATTTTAAAAAATGTGTTCACATCTTTTTACTGATATCTCATAGTGCAAATGCCATTATGTTTCATATCAGAACTACAGGGGACATGATATAAGGTGGATAAGTGTCACAGGGTCAGGGTCTTGTTTTATTCAGTGAAAACAAAACTGGTTCGGTCTTCAATTATTTAATTATGGATACAGAAAAAAAAACCTAGAAAATAGAAAAACACACTCACAACACTCATACAAAACAATAGACAAAGACAAACACGAAACATAAAGACATTTAAACGTTAACGAAAAGTAAGGGTAATTAAGATATTAATACGACTGCCAGAAGATCGTTACCTATATTTAACAAGTAAATGAATTACAAGATTAATGAACATCTTACCAGGCATCCAGTATTAAAATCAGGAATAAATAATACACATCGATTGAATCGATCTAAGGTATAACAAATAGTTACGTTATCTGTTACCGTAAAGGCACAAAAGCTTGGGGTGGGGAATTTGGCGGGTTTCCTACTTTATATAGTGCACGAGTTAGTAAAAACATGCATATAAATTAGTATAGTGAAATCCATTGGTCAATGGTAGGTCACTGGTCAGTCATACGTATAGGAATGCTAAAAATAGAAATTCACCTGTACAAAACAAAACACTCGCACATGGCTCTCATATACCTGCAAAACCGGTTGTATTCGATTGGCTATGCGCGCCAATCGGAATACGATATTAAATATTTCGCAAAGCATATACTAGTATTTAATAATAATAATAATTTAATTACAACTGTGACATAAGTACTGCTACCTCATTGAAACAGCTGTCTTTTGCGATTTTTTTCTTTCCATCAAAATTGTGCTTAGTTTCTTGTGACCAATTAACATTTCTAGCATACTGTGTAGTATGTGTACTAACCAGCGTTTTTTGCAAGCCCCTAAACTGCAGTTAAATGCAGAAAATGCAGTTTTAAAACTATAGTATACACTTATCCACTGGCTGTAAATGGGATAGCTCTTTTATCAAATCCGCGACAGGAATTATCCCCCGAGGGCTTGACCGAGGGGAATAGTTCCTGTCAAGGGTTTGATGAAAGAGCTATCCCACTCACAACAAGTGGATAAGCGTTTTATTATACTGATGTATATCATAATTTCTGAGGGTTTGTATTACCTCATATTACAGTTTTATGGGCATGAAATTATAATTATTAAAGGTTTGAACAAGTATTTGGAGTAAGATAACACTGCTAGAATGAATTGAAATCCTGATGACGTCACAATGCTACTAAAGTCAGGATGACATCATCAGTCTATAGATTGATTATAGGAAATCAAAATTGGAGGCAAAAATTGAATGAACATTTTCCGAGGGGTGAGTAGCACAAATTATTATACCTCTACTGTTATTACTCTTTATAAAATTAATACCATAAAACTCTCTATTTCCCTGAGAAGATATTTTTTCCCTCATCGGAGGACTACTCCCTGAAAATCGGAGCTACTCCCTGGGACTACTCCCTCATGAATATTTTAGGAATGACTCTAATTCTTGGCCAAATTATTCGAGTATAACCTGGTTTGGGTCAGTTTACGCTTTATACTCAGCGAAGCGGATTATAAAACAGCGTAAACTGACCCAAACCAGGTTATACTCGAATAATTTGGCCAAGATTTAGAGTCATTCCTTATAATTTAATTCTAAAATCATTAAACAACTGTGGGTGTAAAATTTCGTTGCTTTTTATTAGTTCAAATTTGCCGCTCAATAATACAACCCTAGTAACGGAAGTGATGGGAAGTGAAGGGAGGTAAAAACTGATACATAGTCCTAGCAGCCAAGTTGTTTTGTTTACAAGTTACTGTTTGAAGTTAAAGGTACATTTATTAAATCTTGAATTTCCCATGAATCCCGAGGACTGGAAATGAGAGGATTGTATGCATACAGATGATTCAGCTGGTTGTCAGGGGGGTGTGTCCCCATACCAAACCAGGTTATACAGAAATAATTTGTGTTCCTTTTTGGATATTAACCAATCAGAGGCTAGAATACAAACAAAATTAAATTATTTAATAATGATTTTAACCAATTAAAATGAGCAATGGGCGGAGCGCTCAAGGAATCTCGAGTCTGTGACGTAATGTTATTAGCAATGTAACTATGACGTCAAAACATTTCGACATGCAATGTCAAAATCATACTGGAATTCTAGCAAAATGAAGACAACGATAATCCTTCGAAGTGTCAGTGAAATTATTTTATATTTTTTAATAATTTTATTTTCCTTTATAGATGCTTTTCCACTTTATCGTCTGCACATGAAACAAACAATCGAGTGCTTCACTATCACCTTGTGTGTTATCTATGGATCTTAAGTGTAATATGAAGCACCCATTAAGGATTGATTATCAACAATTATTGATTCTTGAAGGCATCAAAATAAACTGATATAAAGTCAAATTTCGTATTTGCCACAAGCAGGACCAATGATAATAATAGGCATGTACATTTGTATTTGTGGTATTTATACAGATGGTAAGTATGACAATTGTTCTTGCCTGTCTTTGAAAAAAAAATCTGTCGAAAAATCGAGATTTTTTATCGCATTTTAGAAACCATCACATGTTCTACCCGGTAATCGTCAGATGTGAATATCAGCGCATCATATAACAATTTTTTTTACATGTGGGATAGAAGTGTGTTGTCCACTTACCCAATAAATATAATGCCCCTCTTAATTTGATGCTTTAAATGTGTGTAAAACACGAGGAAATACATGTATATGATAGTTTATGGCAATGATAGTTCTTTCACACGCAATGATCTTTTTCTTTTTTCAACACGAGCACACTCGTTACGGGTAAATATTTTTATTGGAAAACATTTCTCGAATAGTGATTGTTACTTTTCTGTTTTAATGTTTTGCCGTAACGAATGTGCCCTATGTGTAAATCACGATTAACTGTGCAATTTTCGGCATTTTCCCGGAAAACCTCGAACCATGATGAGGTTTAGAATTTTGTTTGAGATCATTAACATCCGGTTTCGACGGAATTGTTACACGTGTGACACCGGTGTACCAGTGAAAACTGTCGCTAGTGCTCAGAGTTGATTAGTATTTAGATGTTTTAATAGGCTATGTGTGGCAGAGTTCAGCATTCATAAAACATAAAATGCAATTTAAGAACATGAGCGAGCAAAATGCCGATGGTGTGACAAATACGAAGGTGAAAAATTAAATCTCAATTATAACAAAATTCTCCTTGATATTTCATCAAATATTAACATATATGTAAATCTCCAAAATTTACAGAAAATCTCACAAAGATTGTAATTATATGTCTAGAAGTAGCATACACATACCATAGAGGGCAAAAATGCTGATCATTTCTTCATACTCTAACACAATCTTTTCTAATGAGTGGGTCTTCACTCCTTTATAGCTCACCTGAGCTGAAGGATCAAGTGAGCTTTTCTGATCTAAGAGTGTTTGGTGTCTGTTTGTTGTTTAACGTCCCTCTCTTGAGAATTTCTCACTCATATTGAGAAGCCACCACTTTCTGATGGAGGGCTGCAAATTTATACCTATACTAGGCACTCAGGACCATTGAGCATGGAGGGATCTTTTTCGTGCCAACACCTACTGTGACACGGGACCTCGGTTTATATGGTCTCGTCCGAAGGACTGGTCTCCACATCCCGCAGGGGATTTGAACCCGTGACCCTTATACGGTGACTCTGGAGCAAGCACTCTAACCACTACGCCATGCGGGTGACCCAGTGTTTGTCGTCTGGTGTCTGTAAACTTTTCACATTTTCGACTTATTCTCCAGAACCACTGGACCAATTTCAACCAAACTTGCCACAAAGCATCCTTGGGTGAAGGGGATTCAAGTTTTTTTTTTTTTTTTCAGAAGAAGTGCCATGCTTTCTTTCAAGGAGAAATAATTAAGAATTCATGAAAATTTGGTGGCATTTTTTAAAAAATCTTCTCAAGAACCACTTGGCCAGAAAAGTTGAAACTTATGTGAGAGCTTCATTACAAAGTGTACTAGATTCAAGTTTATTCATATCATGCCCCTCAAGGGTAGGACGGGACCACAACAGGCTAGGGGTAAAAGTTTTACATAGGAATATATAGGAAATATCTAAGAAATCTTCTTAAAAACAGCAAAGCCATGATTACTCATATTGATATACTGTAGACTCAAATTTATTCATATCATGACCCTCAAGGGTAGGGCGGGGCCACAACAGGGGGTCAAAATTTTACATAGAATATATAGAAAATATCTAAAGAAATTTTCTCAAGAACAGCAAAGCCATGATCAGTCATATTAATATAGAAGCATCCTCAGGTAGTGTAGACTCAATTCTGTTCATATCATGCCCCATCGGGTAGGGCGGGGCCACAACAGGGTGTCAAAGTTTTACATAGGAATATATAGGAAATATCTTTAAAGAATCATCTCTCACGACCTGCAAAGCCATTGTTAGTCATATTAATACAGAAGAATGTAGAATTATTAAACTACACTTAGATTATCTATTTCAAATCAATCCGGCATCAAATTGTACTTTTTAATTGTTTTACAGATGTTAAATAAGTCAGTCTTGATAAATTCTGAAATCGCCATATTGAAGAGCGACTCAAATCACTGATGCTCATAACTAATTCAAAATAATTATTTTCCCTAATATGTTCATCTAGAATTATTAAACTACACTTTGATTTTCTTTTTGAAGCTAAACCTGCATCCATTTTGATTTCCTTAAGTTGGTACAGACACAAGTGAACTAGTAGCTTCTGATGGAATTCTGACGAGCGACAGAAATCACCGATGCTCATAATTTATTCATAATAATTATTATTTGATTTTTTTCTCTAGAATTATTAAACTAACCTTTTATCATCTACTCTTTGTCATAACTGCATCCAATTTTTAAGTTGTTAGAGATGGAAATATAATTCTGATAGGTTATGAAACCCCCTTTTGAAGAGCGACCGATTAACTAAATAAATTTAAAATAACGTTTTCCGATTTTTTCCCTAGAAATATTGAACTACACTCAGATAATCTACTTTAAATCAAAACTGCATCCCGTTTTACTATTTAATGTTGTAACAGAAGGCATACTAGTCGGTTCGTATAAAACAATTGAACATGAAACCGTAATTTTGAAGAGCGACTTGAATCACCGACGCTCTTGATTTGTTTAAGATAATGTTTCTTCAATTCTTCATATTCAGATTTATTAAACTCAAAATTTATATCAGCTACATAAAATTAAAACCACATCCATTTTTCTCTCTCTTTTTTTTATCATTTCGCCGGACAAGTGGCCAACCACCCTGAAAGTATTTAAAATTATTATGTCGTCATTATTTATTTGTTCAGAATTATTTTCCCGTTATTTAATTTATCTGTTAAATAAAAAAATTAGGTCGGAATGAGATAAGAATTATCATTTTATATTCTGGTGAAATACAGGTATTTATGGTTCATTGAAGACAAAATACAAGTGTATATAATGAAGTGGATATCAACACACACATCACACCTTTGGTAAAAATTGACCACGGGGAGCTGTGTTTGTGAGTTATTAACATACAGGTAATTGTTGACACCTGTCTAAGATAACGCCCTGGGCATGCTTCACAGCTGTTGAAACAAATGACTGAGAGATTGTTAACCGTAGCATGTTTTTCCCCCTTCTTTTTTCAAAAATATATATTCAATTTACAAAATTTTTAATTAAATTTGAAGTCGTTTATTTCCTTTTAGAAAATAAATAGATTTTAGAAATCTGAAACATCATTTAATAATCCTATACGAAAAAAATTCAATATCAAGTTTTAAATTAATAACATATATAATTGTTTTGCATACTTTTAGGATTAAAATAAATAAATAAAACACTAAAAGCTAAGACTGCGGATACTATTACCGTGGATTTAAAACCAGTAGAGCACCGCTTTGATTTGAAGCGACTAAAATCCCCAGGCATGCGCAGAGGCCAGTGATTTGAGTCGCTCTTTCCCCTATATATTCTATTAAGAGCGACCCTGAGCACTAGCGACAGAAATCACGGTTACACCAGTGCGTGTGAAATGTATCAATGTTCTAGGGTGCGAATTACCAAAAACATTTATTCTAAAGCCCTTTTTAATTTTTTCGTATTTACTAGGCCATATAAGGCATATTGTGGGTCGAGTTCTTTCAGAGAAACCCACATATATAAAAGTAAAGCAGCTGAATAAAACTTTATTTGTTTCTTTTTCATTCTCTGCTTGATATGAAATGTACAAATACCATTGGACAGTCCCTGAAACGTTCTACTTTCCCACTTGAACGGTGAGCGAACGCTGAACGAACGCAGAGCGAACGATGAGTGAACGATATGTGAACGCTGAACGCAACTTGGTGAACGGTAGGTGAACGCTGAACGAACGCAGAACGCGAACGGAGCGCGAACGCGAGCTCAAAGTGAACGGTGAACGCAAGATGAACGATTTATTCGGAATGCCTCTGATCTTTTCCATGCATTGTATCTATTCTATTGTATTCTAATGTCAGGCGGAAAATAAATAAATATTCAAAAATTGTCCTAAGAAAAATGAAAAATGCACATTTAGTAAAACTATTAATTAAGTTTCTTACAATATTTTCTGCACATATGTATTATGTTTAAATTCAGCTGTTTAATCACACGATTTTTATCGCTGTAAAACATTGTCATTGTTACCGAACGCTGTAGTTTAAAAATTAAAATCATTCAAGTTGTAAAATAAATATGTTTATTCTTATTTGATATATAAAACCATTACAAATAATGATTTCCGAAGAGTACATTACTGACTTATAGAATGAATTACAACGGTTGTAACAAGCATAAATGTATTTCCGTGTCAAGGCAATTCCGTGTGAAATAATGAGAGAAAAAAAATATTTTGCTAGTCTGTTGACGTATTGCATGTATACCCTCATATTTAAAAAAAAATAATGCAATAATATATTTATGTCTTTTCGTTTTTTCAATGATGATTTATTCGGCAGACTTCTACATGTATCTATAAACAATACCCCGTGATTATACTCGGACAAGGTGATACAAAGAAGCATTCGTATTATTTGTTATAGATTAAAATTTCAGAACTTGGTATTTAAGTAATACGTGTTATAGTTTTGATTCAACGGACAAATGAGAGAGAGAGAGAGAGAGAGAGAGAGAGAGAGAGAGAGAGAGAGAGAGAGAGAGAGATTATGTTTTAGCCCCCCTTTTCAAAAATGCATGTACATGTACCTGCATAAACAAAAACTCTTAATTTTTATCTAAATATCTCAGGCAGTGAAAGTAACCTCTTTTTTTATTTATCAACAAATTCACTTTGTTTGACAGTCATAATCGGTTTTCATTTTCCTGCTTCAAGTTCACACGAAGTCCACGTGCTTGTCCTGTCAATCAAAATCATTCAACACTGTACAGGTGTGAAAGTTTCGTCACAGCAAAGGCGAAGTGCTACACTGCAGTATTTGCAAGAAGTTTTACATGTTTTATCATTTCTAGATCTGAATCCAATTTTTCCAATAAATAAATAAATAAAATACTTTGGGCATAAATATTTTGAATGAATTTGAAACATACTCCCTGGCCAATTTAAAGTACCACCGACTACTATTGTTTAATGACTTTTATAGATGCATGTTTGTTCTGAGACTGAAATTTTTGTGCTACAATACGCATTAACTTCTTTTTAAATATTAATTTAAAAATATATATACTGGAAATATTGATTAAGTGACCGATCTACGTGGAAAAAGAGGGGGGGGGGGGTCTTAATCATACTGAATGGCAAGCATATAAAGTTATTGTGAAGAAAGGAATTTTTTCTCTCTAACAGTAGAATTTATATATGAATTGTAGTATATTACATTTAAATAAATAATTTTTAACCAAACTATCAATTTAATTCGCTTCAAAGATATTTAATTAGCTGGATATCCGCAGTACTATTTATAATTCTCAGAACTAGTTCTAATAATGTATTTCTATAATAATTGAAAAAAAAGTGTTAGTAATAAATGCCTTCTAATTTTCCTGCAGTTGCTAAATTATTTGACATGGCTTATTATCTCTCCATTAACGACTTGTCGTCTTTAACATATCAGCAAAATGTTGCAGTGCTTGAAGTACCCCTATATTGCCCGTATTTAAGTTTAATTTTTCAGCATCGTTCTACATAGGTACATACTTATAACAACATTTATTTTCCAGAGTAATTTAAATAATAACCTAACAGCTAAGTTAGAATAATAATAAGGCATTTGTAGATAATTTATTCCAATAAAATAATGATCCTTTAAAAACGATATGTATGTGAATTATTAAATTTCAAATCCCGTAAATCCTTACTTCCAAAAAAAGATAAGTCCTTTCACTTCGGAGTTCCGAATGACAGTGAAGACTGAACGATAAGTGAACGCTGAACGCAAGGTGAACGCAAAGTGAACGAACGGAGAGCGAACGGTGAACGCTTTGTGAACGGTGAACGCTAGCGCACGGTGAACGCAGAACGCAAGACTGTGAACGGAGAGCGAACGGTGAACACACGCTGAACGAACGGTGAACGAACGGAAAAATGGGAAAGTAGAACGTTTCAGGGACTGTATATGCACAAGAGTTTTAAGCGTCTTATTTGATAAACTTAAATAAATTTCAAGAAACCCATGTTCTACTGTTGTTTTTCATAAATTATTTAATGTCGCATTGACGAACCTGCATTGTCCTTTTATTTTTAGTTTTAATTTTCTGTATCTTTCGCATAAATAACTTCAATTTATTGAGATAAACTTTCTTGAGCTTTTTTGATAATTCAAGTAATCGGTAGGGCATTCTTCATAATCTTACACTAAATACATTTGTTCGTTTGTTTGTTTGTTTGTTTGTATGTTGTTTAACGTCCCTCTCGAGAATTTTTCACTCATATGGAGACGCCACCACTTGCCGGTGGAGAGCTGCAAATTTTGTCCTATACTCGGCAGTTACGGCCATTGAGCAGTGAGGGATCTTTTTCGTGCCAGCACCTACTGCGACACGGGACCTCGGTTTATACGGTCTCATCCGAAGGACCGGTCTCCACGTAAGGAACAACTCCTTACTCCGCGACTCTAGAGCAGACGCTCTAACCACTGCGCCACGCGGGCGACCATTTGTTCGTAAACATGGACAGGAGCTCTTTTATTATTATTGGTTTCGTAATACAAGTGTTTGGTTTTTTTTTTTTTTTTTCATGGTTGAATTGGACTTTTCCACTCGACGAGCAGAGTTTTGACGCTGTTTACGGAGACTAAAGAAAATAAAGACAAGCATGCCATATATGGTTGTGTAGATAAATTGTCGTAGAAAACATAGGTATAAACAGTTTGTCAGTGTATTTTCTCTGAAAGTGTAAATGAGTGCGATTCTGGGGGAGGGGGTACTCCGTGTAATTCGGAGTTAGATACCTTGTGTAATTATTATACTATGGGTTAAAAATTTATTACCGAAACAAGTGCCTGTGATTGTGTTCCATGAAATGGCGAACCTCCACATCATGCAATCACTAAGAATCAGATCCCAGAGTAAAGTAAGACAGTGTTATCAATGCCAGGGAGTCAAAGAATTCTACTATTTCACCTGTAATCATGGCCTATGTGTACAGTGTAAAGAGAGCAATATTATAAACTTGCATGCCAACCATCATTTAATGGTTTTATATCGTACACAATATTGCTAAACAGACTTTCCATCCGATGTAAAGTATGAAATGTTTTCAATGTCAGTTGGACGCAGAATTTTACTGCAACACGTGTAACACAGGCAATCCCGCACAGAGATTTTGATTGGCTAAAAATCTGTTTCTAAAATTACATCGGATAAACATCGTAATTTTTTCAGGGAAAATCAGACGTAAACAAGTTCTATTTACTCATGTCATATTTTTTAAAACACTGGAATTGGATTTTTAAACCCACTCATTTTTTTTAATTTTGTTCTCTGTGCGGGAGTAGCACATACCATTTCATGGTTGAATTGGACTTTTCCACTCGACGAGCAGAGTTTTGACGCTGTTTACGGAGACTAAAGAAAATAAAGACAAGCATGCCATATATGGTTGTGTAGATAAATTATCGTAGAAAACATAGGTATAAACAGTTTGTCAGTGTATTTCCTCTGAAAGTGTAAATAAGTGCAATTCTGGGGGAGAGGGGTACTCCGTGTAATTCGGAGTTAGATACCTTGTGTAATTATTATACTATGGGTTAAAAATTTATTACCGAAACAAGTACCTGTGACGTGTAAACATGATTTGTGTTTAATGTGTAAAATGGAACTTTTTTTTTAAATTTTATGTTCCATGATATAATATACCGAGATAAATATAAATGCATCAAGCACTCGCTAAAACCAAGCACCCAGTGTAAAGTATCCTGTGTTCTCAATGTCAAGAGGACACAGAATTCTACTGCAACACTTATAAGATTCACATGTGTCTATCATGTAAAGAGAGACATTTTATTGATTTAGATACCACATACAATGATGTTGTGTTTTACCGTGAAAAAAAAATGAATTCATCCTAAAGAAAGAGCCATGTGTTAGACATCCAGACATGATCTATGAAATGTTCTGCCTCTCATGTGAACTACCAGTCTGCTTCCAATGTAAAACACTGAAAAAACACGAAATTATAGACATTACAACAGCATATCAAACAAAGCATCGACAACACAGAGAAATCATTCCCAACATCAGAAGCAAAACTCTTTATAACAGCTGTTTTCTTCTAGCAGAAATCAAATCTGATATAAAAACTTGCCACACAGAAATCTCTAATTGTCATTCAGTGATGTTAACAAATGCACAGAGACTAAAGAACCTCATTGACACAGTAATATGTGATGTTTTACATTATTTGACTTATAGATTAGCAAAACAAAAGAGAAAAATAAATAGACACATTGCCAGCATAGAGAGATTGAACAAATATTTGAACACTTAGTTAATAGGTTGGTAAAATTTTTATTGTTCTTTAAGAATGTTCGTGTCTCTAGGGTAAAGGACATTCCTAATCTTACTCAAAATGCACTGCTTTTTATGAGAGAAGGAATCAACTCCGAAAATGTGATTGAAATGAGCACAATCCGAATAACAGTGACAGGAAAAAGGCAGATATGAAATGAATGTTTGTTGAAACTGATGCGTACACCTGCTCTTTGCATATCTCTCAGAGTGACGGGAGTTAGAGGTGTAATGCATATTTCTTGTGTGACATACCAGATATGACATGGATCAGTGATGTTTACAATAATCTCATTCTGATAAACAGAAAAGGTACAAAACTACTTCATCTGAAAGATATAGTTAGTTATTATTATACAGTTAAAGTAAATCATTGAGGGAGTTAGCAAGATTCCAGTACCCCAAGACCAGGACTATTTCCCGAGGCGAAGCCGAGGGGAAATAGTCCTGGTCGAGGGAAACTGGAATCTTGCTAACTCCCGCAATGATATACTTTTAACTCTTTTATTATACCGATACAAACGTAAAATTTAGAGGATTCAGATAGCGTGATTTCAAAGCAGGGATTAGCTCACTAAACTAACACTCGGGGATTAGTCCATTCACATATCATACCACTGTAAAAGTAATATCTAGGGGATTACGGATAACCGGGAATTAGCTTTCGAAGCAGGGATTAGCTCACTTGACTAACACACGGGGATTAGTCCATTTTTAATGATTTCTAGGGAATTAGTCATATCTAACGATCTAATGTTATATAGGAAAAAAATCAGTAGAGGTATAATAAGGAGGAATACACGCAGTGAACAGAACGGGCAATCTTATTTACATAAACAAGGATTATGATATTAACAAACCATCCGAAGACATTGAAAAACAATCTACACTGTTTAAGAAAATTGGAATATGGAAACCTCATTGTATTTATTGTTCTCCCTCCACTGATGATATACTGATCGGGATCAGTTATTATATAATTAGTTGATACATGTGTATGTATATTATATGTTTATTATACATGTGTAGTTATTGCATTATAATTCACAAATTAGACAGTAATTACATGTAGTAAACTCCATCAAGTGACTGATATAAACTTTAATTATAATATTATAAAATATAAAGTCAGGAAAAGGGTTACAGGATTTACTTTGACATGACGCTGTTGAAATGCAAGATCAGCGGCAATGTCTTTTTCAACATCTACAATCTTTTTTAACAAACAGTATAATTCATTCAATATACGAGAATTTAGGTTGTCCCAATAAATTATAGACCTAACTGGCAGTAACACAACATATTCTGCAAACCACAAAATAGGTTCTACAATGAAAATGTAATATACAAGGTGTTAAGCTGACCCAATACCTTGTTGCCGTTACCGTGCGGTATAAATGTTCCTTGAAAACCTCAAACAGGTTCTGCAATGATTTTGTTGTTGACTTTTAGTTTGGTTTTATGCTCCAGTAATCGAAGATTCGGGGTGATGTAGTTTTTGTCCTGTCCGTCCGTCTGTCTGTTTGTCCGAAAACACTTTAACCTTGCCCATTTTGTGGTTGGAGCTATGGCTTTCATATTTCACAAGCGTATTCGTTTGGGACAAGACCTTCCTTTGGGTACCAACATATTTGACCTCTTGACCTTGGAGCTTGCCCACTTTTACAACAATTCACCTAACTTTAACCTTGGCCATAACTTTTCAACATTTGGTGCTAAGGCTTTCATATTTCACCTCTGTTTTTATCCTGTGCAGTACAGTTAAGGTGCCAAATGGAAATATCGGCGATTTTTTTAGATAGAAAATACAATCTTTACAAGGATGGGCGATTCTTTTTAGGACTTTACTATTATCGGACAAATGCAATGTGGGTGAAAACTACAGGTTGAGGACGATTAGATTTCTTATTTAGACTTGTCACGGGATGTGGCAGTCACGTGATTTTAGCAAATATACCTGAAGTATTGAGGTCATCTATAAATTCCAATATTGCAAGGGCATAACCAAGTTAAAAATCAAAGTTTAATTTATAATTATTTTCAACACTCTTTGTAGTTTGTGAAAAGTGCTGCGAACCTATATAGATTCTACGATCTAATTGTTAAAATTACATTTGTTAGACCGTATGTTGAATATTTCGCTGGTCAAGTACATTAAAAATCGATATAATTAATTCATTTGAAAGAATTCAACAGGTTCGCAACACTTTTCAAATATCTTCATATTTCTTGACTTTATTTGTAAAAGCTTGTCATAATTCATTCAGGGTATGCCCTTGCAATATATCGATTTATTACGACCCTTCTTTTACCTTTCAATGAATCTGCATACAAATATACGGCAGTATTGCTTGTCTAGTGAATGTACGGGAAGTATATGAATAAAATCATAAAATAGACATCGCATCCAAGTTAATGGCCTCTTATATATCTGCAAATAATATTTTATTTAATTACAAAAGACATTTTTCATTGTATAAATTATAACTAGATCCGCCTCTCACTGCATACAAACTGCGTCAAATTTTACGATATGACGTCACATAGACAAGTGCATTGCGATCAGTGAATTGTTTATATATTGCCGTGCGGGATTTAACCAACGACAAAAATGCATGCAATAGTAAGTATTGATGTAGTTTAAAGCTATCCAACAGTTTAAAATAGCAATTCATTTCATTTTGTGGTATTCTGAAGAACTTATATTTTTGAGTGATGTCATAGTAAGCATTTCCCGTATAAATTAGGCCCCGCCTCCTTACTGCAGCCTTAACTGTGCTGCGTGACAAGACCTTTTAATGGGTTTAAATATTTATGACCTTTTGGCCTTGACATTAGAGTTTGACCTACCTTTAGAAAACTTTAATCTTGACCATAACTTTTGAACAGTTAGTTCTAGGGCTTTCAAATTTTGCAGGTATATTCCTTGTGACAGGACCTTTTTTGGATACTGTAACGAAGTGTTTTTGGTCGGTTATTGTAGTGATAGTTCTTGAAAATAGATGACCAAGATGAAATATATTTCTATGATGTTTTATTCTTGGTGTTCCAGCATAAAGTGACAATTATATAATGTATGATAAAAGATGACATGTAAAGACAAAACAATTAATAAACAAAAAGTCTTTGCAACCTACGCAACATATATATAATGACCACATTACATAATACTTAATGAGTCGTTGCACAATGAAGATTGATGCAACTTATATATATAGACAGCATATTAACCTTGACCTTACATGTGCATGTCATATCATATATAATATAAACACTGTACATATCAATAAAATAAACAATCAAAAGTGGGGAAAATTAACCTAAATGGAAGAGATCACTTGGCCATGAAAAGGTACACAATTTATGAAGACTATTTATAATGTTTGATAGTGATGACCCTTTAATCATGTTAAAGTCAGGTAGAAATTTGCTTGGTCATAATAAATTTCAATAAGATTTAATAATTTTGAATGTTGATAAACAATATTTCAATTAATAAAAAGAATAAAATGATCCACACACATAGATTGCATATACTTAAGCTTACAGACTAGTACCTAATGTATACAAACATTAAGTGCACATGCACTATGCCATAACAAACCTCAGATGTTCAAATAAAATGCTAATCATGGAAATGCACATACAATACATGATGCTATAGAAAATATTATATGCTTACATCATAATTCTTGAAGGATCGTATGATAATTTAAAGAGATATTTATCGTTAAACAACAAAACATCTTTTCGCAGTTTCAACTTCATGTTGGGCGGAAGTGTAAACAGAGAGTAAATTTAGAAACGATCACATGACTCGAAAGTTTCCGGAGACACAGTTAACATATTACAGTGTCACAGAATTTGCTCAAATTATGAAAAAAAAAACATTATTACAGAACCAAAGTAGGGTTTTCATTAAAGATTAAGTTATCTGAGCCAATATATGATAATTATGATATTAGGAAAGTTGTAATGCATTTCTATATAATTACAAGTAAAATACATGAAAAATACCTAACAATAATTTGTTTTTATAATGTAAATAATGAAATGCATAAAATAATAAATCACATCTGAATATAACAGTTTGAAATAATAATTACATTTATAACACAAATATTAAAGAATATAAAAAAAATTAGTGTCCTACCTGAAAATAGATGACCAAGATGAAAAATATTTCTATGATGTTTTATTCTTGGTGTTCCAGCATAAAGTGACGCGCTGGGTACCCGACGTAGAAATTGACTTGGTCAAGGTGAGGGACACAAAGGGGATTAATTAGAAAAACATTGAGTAAACTGTTACATTTTTCTATCGAGGGCCTCATTAAAAAAAGATAGGTACAAAGGTGAGAGGACAAAGACAGGTTATCCGATGGGCTGACACTAATTGAGTCAATCCGACATCAAACGAACTTCTTAATTGAATTGCGTAATACTGTGTAAAGGTATTTTAGGTAAATAATAGTAGATGTACTCATGACAGCCAAAAGGTGATAATATTTGAGAAACTTCTTAATTTTCTCACTGTTAGATACAGAGTTCAAATAGCCATTGTCTGTAATTAAATAGAAAATTAGGAAAAACATGTGACAGGAAAATGGGTGAACCAAATAAGGCAATTTGAAATGAGATAATAAAAATTAATGAATTGAATTTCAAAATAATTATTAAAATATTAAGAATAATAAAAATTTATCAGATAGGTCAATTTGACCTTATGATAATACCATCAATTTTGACCTTGGAATTTGACCTGCTTCTGAAAAACTTTATTCTTCACCATAACATTTGAACAATTGGTACTAGGGCTTCGATATTTTGCATGTGTATTTCTCTAATGACAAGATCTTACCCTGCGTATCATTAATTGTGAACATTGAACCTTACACCTTGGAGATTGACCCTCTTTTAGAAAGCAATAACCTTTAATCATTACTTTTGAATGGCTGGTGGGTGGGTTTTTATATTTAACAGATATATTCATTGACACAAATCCTTTCTTCCGATAACAATATTTTTGATCTTTTGACCTTTGAGTTTGACTTGCATTAGAGAAAATTTAACCTTCGCCATAATTATATAAGCTACCATACGGGGGCATCAGTGTTTCACAAACACATCTTGTTTTAACTTGGTTTTTTCCACGTGTTACAGTAACTGTCATTTCTTTTAACTAACGAGTTCCTGACTAAAATTAGAACTACCAGTTATGGAAGCTTTGTTTGAAATTGCAAAATCTAATTAATCATATTTTTTGTTCTTTAACTTATTTAAATAAATATTTATTAATGTAAGCGACTACGATACAAGATACAAGATATTAGTCTGGGGTACCATACACTTCTAATACAGGGCCCTTGTCAAAGAAACAATCACTACCTATTTTTGTGTCTTAGGTACAGTTACCACAACGAACGAGAATCGAACCCCGTTCTTCCTGTCACGAAGCGAACGCCCTACCACTAAGCTACGCTGACCAAAATAGTTGAACTATAATTTATCTTCTAAAACATGCGCATGATAAGATTCTTTTTTTTTTTAATTTAAAAAGAAAATGTGTCAAAATATCATTTTAGATATTTTTCAAACAATATCAGGAAAACTATGCGTTTATATTAATTTTCAAAAATCCGGAATAAATCGGAAATATCTTTCTTTAAAAGTTAATCAAGTGCAAAATACAAAATACTGCGCTTTTACGGTTCCGTAAAACTGCACTTCAATAATTCTTTAACACTTTCCTGTCTCCCTTGATATCTGATGTTGTGTAAGTGTATCTTAGTCGAAATTATGCATCATGTAGAATTGCGAAAGAGTGATTTTAGGACAATATTCATGCTTAAGGGTTAAGGTATTCATAAAAAAGAAACGAACAGGATATCTTTAGAAGAAAAAAATAACAAATAACTTTAATATCTGACATGGTTTCACTAAAACCGTACTACTGACGTATACCACCTCCCCCACAACTAAAGCACACGTGACCACACCTTCATTAATAAATATTTCAAAAACATTTTGTAGATTTCCATTTTATATTTAATATCTTTATATGTGTAATACACACACACACATACACACCCACACCCACACACACACACACACACACACACACACATATATATATATATATATATATATATATATATATATATATATATATATATATATATATATATATATATATATATATATATATATATATATATATATATATATATATATATATATATATATATATATATATATATATATATATATATATATATATATATATATATAAAGCACATTTTACAACAACTCTTAAACTAACATAACTGCCCTAAGTGAAGAAATATTAATAAAGAGTTCAACCCCGGGCTGGGGCAGAAGTGGGTATCCTTATAAAAGTGAATATCTTTGTACTTTCTATATTAATATTTCTTCACTTAGGGCAGTTATGTTACTTTAAGAGTTGTTGTAAAATGTGCTTTATATATATATATATATATATATATATATATATATATATATATATATATATATATATATATATATATATATATACATGAAGTCAACGAATATTTGAACATTATGATATTCATTCTATCAGTTAATATTGGAATATGAATTTAAGATTCGAATATTCGGTGGTTTTCGAATTTAACAAAAAAGATTTCATAATACATTTTAAATGGAACAGTGCAAGAATTATCGCCGTCTTATTTACAAGCGATCACATTCGCTCGCCTGATTACATGCTACTTCTTTCTTAGCTTATAGATCTTATAGATTAATACGTTTTGAGTAAGTTGAAAGAAAAGTAAAGAAGAATTATTAATGTAATACAAAAAGTACTTTCATAGTTTTTAATAGATTAATACGATAGGATCTAGAATCGAGGACAACGAAATGATACCCTTCTTAGAATGTCTAAAAGACATGAAGAGCATACTTATCAAAATAAATTTCATTTATCTTTAAATTACAAGCTTGACAGAATCAGATTGTAATATTGTAAAGGGCTCAATTTCAGAATAACGAAACAATTACTGGTTAGTTTTGGGTTTAATATATTCCTAAATTATAAAATCATTATCGGGAAATTAATGACCTAACATAATTGTCTATGAATTTTTTTTCAAATATATTTTCAAAACATCGTATCAAAGATTATATCTCTTTTTGGGTAGATCATTGTAATTAATTACATGCTTTTAAATCTGAAGAGTAAACGACAATCTGGCCCCTGGTAAGACGACTAGTTCGTCAGTTAGAGTGTGTATAAATACAGGCATCATATGTTAAAATCATACTTAGGTTTTTACACTTAAATCAATTATTTATTTCAAAGATTGACATATCAAATGTAGAATTCCTTATTGAACACCTACAAAAGACTACATTCAATTCTACATTCAAATACCTACATGTACGCAAAACCTGCCATGAAAGTACATGTATGAAGATGCATATTTAAAATGAACCAGATTTTATCGAATATTCGAATATATTCGAACACTTTCATTGAAAATTCGAACATGAATTATTGACAAAATTGACATCCTTATTAAGTATATAAACAGGCATAACTCCTGGAAGATTTAGAATAGAAAATAATAAATGCATTCTTACAAAAAGGAAAATTATCTATAAAAAACTTATAATCTACGGCATTATTAGTGTCCTGAAATCACAATACTTAGTAATAAAAATGTATCAGTGCTCTTTTCAAATAACGTCACGGTTGCTGTAATTAAAACTTATTATACACTATAAATAAGGTATTCAAGTATGTAGGATTGAATATCCTAATTGTATAAGAATAAAACGTGATTTCTACAGAAAACATTTCTTTTAAAGCAACTGAATACAGAATTCGCAATCGGTTAACTGTTACACGTTCTGACTGATTAAGCGGTTAATCGTATCAAAATACATATTGATACAAGTAGATTCCATTTTCTCAAGTATTCTTTATTCATATATACACAAAAGACTACAAAAAGGACCTCAGGAATATTGTCTTTAAGTTTAATCAGAACATTCTGTGCATTTTATTTCAGTTTCCTAATACACGAAAACCAAGAAACACGCCTAAGGTATCAGAGACATTAATAAAAATATCTCAGAAGAGATATTCTTCCGTTTTCACTAAAATCAGAAGTGATAAAAGAATTAGAAATAATACATGTAGAATATGTTATGGTCCAGCAAACAGCTTGTATCAATATCATCTTTGTTTGTAAGGCTCAGCAATGTATTTTAGAGAAAAAAGCAGATATAGGTACAATATTGTACTTTTACAGTAGGGTTATCTTCATCTTTGACCCGTCAGTCATTTTACGGTTGACTGATTTCATCCCGTAACTTGACCAAAGTTCGCGCCCGACTCAAGGGAAGTCATAAATTACAGGTTTAAAAAAAGGCTATAATTTAGCTTTGCAAGAGTATGTTTCTTTTCAAGAAAAGTATTGTAGCATTATTCCGGAAAAAAAGGTTATCGTTTCTTTTCCATGATGATTTAAAGGCTTCCTGAAAATGAGCACATTTCGCTTGCTTCTGTCAGGAAATTCAAAATGAAAATGAAAAAGCGTTGCAGATGCAAAGATCTACATCACGCCTTAATATGCTCATACATCTTACTAGCTTGATTGACAGTTGTGGACCGGCAGTCCAATGATTCTTACACTGCACCAATTGCAAGTTCAAGCAAATTCGACCTCAGCAATTTTAAAGCAGGCATATGTTTTTTTTTTTTTTGTATGGTGTTTAACGTCCCTATCGAGAATTTTTCACTCATATGGAGACGCCACTACTGCCGGTGGAGAGCTGTAAATTTTGTCCTATACTCGGCACTTACGACGACTGAGCAGTGAGGGATCTTTTCGTGCCAGCACCTACTGCGACACGGGGCCTCGGTTTATACGGTCTCATCCGAAGGACCGGTCTCCACGTCCCACAGTGAGATTCGAACCCGCAACGTAAGGATCAACTCCTTACTCCGCGACTCTAGAGCGAACGCTCTAACCACTGCGCCACGCGGGCCTGGCGACAGCAGGCATATGAGAAAGACTGAAGTATATTTTTTTTTTCGCTCAGATCAAGAAACTGATGATTTTAATTCATCGTAAAATTCTAGCTATAATTATTGTGCACGGTAGACTTGCACGCTGTGGCATTTTTTTTTTTTTTTTTTTTTTTTTTTTTTTTTTTTTTGACGGGGATGGGTTGTGGAAGGGGGGGGGGGGTAGGGGATGGATGGTTACCTGTCACTTTCATCAGTTTACATATAACGTTCAACATTTCAGTTATCGATTCTCAAGTGTGTTGGTATCAAGTTTTCTACCAATGTTAAAATGTGTTATATTGTGCATACAATAAGATAAAAACATAAAATATTTGTAGTTCACATCTTGTCGCGTTTCTTTTGCGTGTCAATATATAGTTGTAATTTAGAAGAGCTTAGTTTTAATTCTAATTCTGCAAATCGATCTTATACTCACAGTTTACTCTTTCAAAATCAACTTCCAGTCTTTCATACTTTTAACTTTCCATTCAACGAAGGTGACTTCTATGTACCTTACCAATTACTTTTTTAAAAAAATTATTCTGATTCTACACACAAGTACTGTGAAATTATTAAAAAGATAATAAAAACGCTGGAGTTTCTCATTGACAACGTCTTTGGAGACCAGGTCTTTCTACAGACCGTTGGATTTCCGAGAGCAATTATTGTGCTCCTTTATTATATACGAGGACCTGTTTTCATATTCCTTTGAAGCAGAATTTATTCAAAAACCTCTACATGAGAAGAAAATACTAGCTTGGGCTTTCAACTCGACGTTCATGTACATCGACGACTTTTTTTTAATGCGCAATACTAACTTCCATTTATATATCGACTAGATAAATCCCAGTGAACTCGAAATTAAATATATCTCAGAATCTGTAACATCAGTTTCATATTTGGATGTCTACTAACTATAAACGATAAGAGACAACTAACAACAAAATATCAAACGAGAGAACTTCAGCTTTTTTATTGTCAATTTTCCTTACTTATTTATGTAGCTGTATTTTGCTATCATCTGCAAATGACGTTTAAGTCTCCGAACTTATATGATACTCCAGAGCATGCTTTAAGTTAAACTGGCAGGCCACTGATAGATAAGTTGATGTAACAGGGATTTCAACAACAACATTCTGTATACAGGTACTTATAAAATTCATTTTCTTTATTTTCATTTTCTTGACTAGCCTCTCACCGTACATAAAATACGTTAACATTTACTAAGATGATAAAACATGGACAAGTGAATCGCGATTAATTATTATTTATACTTCCTTGATTTGTCGGATTCAGCAAAAGACAAAATTGCATGCAATGGTAAGTTTGTAGGTAGTTTACTATTAAGTTTTAAATCGCAGGCTGTTACACTTTCTTGAGTTTGCATATAACATTGCTGCGAGAACCAGTAAGCTTTTTATTATACTGCCTTTAATCACTGCTGTAAAAAATATTTCTGTTAATATTTCTTATATCACGATGCATTATATATGCTCTATATATCCATTAATGGTGATGTTGTACTATTTTAGTCTTAATATTGCACAGCAATGAACAACATTAATACATTTATGAGCATAATAACCCTTTTAGTAGATTAAAATGAAAAAAAGAAAGTTTTATTATAATTCACATACAACTGGTATATGAATTAATGTCTTTCAGTCGATATACTGTACACAGGGTTATTTTCGTCCAGTTCATTTTCGCCCTATAACACTTGAAAAAAAATTGGAACCATTTATATTCGCCCAGACAGAGTTGTGTTAAAGAGATAATGTTATTTTCTTTGAATTCGTCCGTTTTTAATTCTCCCTCTGGCTAAAAGGGCCAAAGGGGCAAAAATAAAATGGGGGCAAGAATTTCCCTGTAGATATTATTAAATGATACAAAGATAAAAAGCAATTCCTTATATGTTTATTTATTTTCATTCATATGTCAATTCGTTATGTCAAGTGAACATGAATTAAGAGACACCACAAAGTATGTTATCTCTTCATATTTGGATGTTTTATTGAGACAAAGACATTGATTGCAAAGTAACGTTATGAAACCGTGATGGCTTCATGTTTTCTATCGTCATTTTCCCTTATTTCTGTAGCAAATTATCACCTGCAAATGGTGTTAATATCTCCTGATTAATTTCACATACAAGAGAATGTTCTCTTTCTCAATTTCAAACCAAAGCAGGTTACTGATAAATTAGTTGATGAAACAAGGGCATCAACCATCTCAAATAAATTTAATATTTCAAAAATTGAAAGGCCCACAGTCACAAATAGGGGCTTTTAATAATATTAACCAACTTCTTCCAGAATTCCTCCTGTAAAGCAGAGCCATCCGGGGGGTAATCGAGATAATATTTCCTGTCTATTAAATCCTTGATATTTGTATTACAAACACCATGAAAAAGGTCAGGCATAAGGACAAGATGGACAAATCCCAGAGAATCTCGCGCTTTGATACCTTCCATTTTTGCCATATTCAGTTCATACGTTCTCCATCTGGATCTCATATACGCTTTGGATACAATACAGATTGTTCTCCTACTTCCCCCGATAGCTTTCATGATATTTTCAATTTTTCCATTACCAAGTTCAAAGTGAATGTCACGAATACATACATTTATGTTGTGAGATTCAAGTAAAGGTTTTACCTTTTGAAAGACGAAATCTCTGTCTGCACCAACATAGGATATGAATGCATCATAGAAATATTGGTTTGCACTTTGTTTTCTGTCACACAGAGTGTTCATGGAATCTTCAGATAAGTCCTGTATGTTCAGATTCGGCAAATTTTTATTCATCAGCAAAGGTTCAGGGTCCATTCCAGATAAACGAATCTCAAAATTGTGCTTTTGCTTAGTTTTATGAATGAAGTACCTTATATGCCAAATATATTTCCTAATAATGAGTACAAGTGCCAAACATAAAAAGAGAGTTATAAAAGCAGTGGCTGTTACATTCAGAATATCGAAATTAATACAGTTCATACGAAGAATAAGAAGAGATTTTTCCATTTCCCTAAAATCAAACTGAGTATTCCGATTGGAGCAAATGTACTGTTCTATGTGAACAAAATGATTCTTGTGTTCATTCATCCAGGCAAGAAAAGCTAGATTCTGGCAAGTACACTGAAGCTTGTTGTAGCTAAGGTTGATCAATACTTTTGACTTTTTAAAAATCAGTTTTAATGACGTCATAGTTTCGTCCGATAGTGCTGTTAATCGATTGTCGGAAAAATCAACGTAAGAAAGATTGACCATATGACGAATTCCAAAGCTTACATTAGTTATCTGGTTGTTATCAAGCCGTAGTATTCTCATTTTCAGCAAGTTTTGAAATGTACAAAATGGTAACTCTACAAGCTGGTTTCCTGATATGTCTAGTTCTTCAACGTTTCTTTGATTTTGGAATATTTGACATTTATTGTCTAACCGTAAAGCTCGTCCTAACATGTTTTTTGCAAGATTTAGGTATTTAACTCGAACAAGACTGGCAGTAAACAGCGGAGAAATATCAGTGCATAAATTGTTTGATAGATCCAGCCTTTCAACACTCTCTACGCCAAATACGGGTTGGTTCCATGCAAAAAGAAAATTGTCTTGTAGATAGACATTCTTTATTCCGCTTGCATTCAAGTTACATTTTGGGAATCGTCCGTACAATTTACTAGAATTTGCATAGATTGTTTCCAGATTTTTTGGTAGATATATAGTGATATTAATTCTGTTCTTACCTTCAAGCCGCTTACTTCTTATATCTTCGTGCTTTATTGACAGATTTGTCGTAAAGGCGTCGCTTTTCTCGTCACATTTTTCAGAAAAGGAAGCGAAATTTTCCTGATGAAGGAACAAGGTCATGTTATATTCCCTCAAATTATACAAAGTGTGGAACTCAAAGAGATATCTTCCTGTTGTAAGTCTATTTGCAGCAAAAGATAGTTTCTCCAGCGTTGTTGGCATATTTGGCAAAACTCCTTTTTCTATTAGCTCTATTCTATTGTTTGCAAAAGACGCCTCAGTTAGTTTTGTTTGGCACAGGTACTGAATATGTGATAAAGTAAGCAGTGTTCCTTTTCCAATTTGGCAATGAATGCTGTCTGCATGAAAAGTTGTTATGTTAGTCCCATTCAATCCATAGGTTACGTTGGGAAGAAATGCAAATCCTAATTCTTTATTATGAGAAATATCAAGTTTTTTCAACTGTCGAAGAACTTTGAAGGGACCTTTGTCAAAATGTGATATTTTGCAATTACTAATATCAATTTCTTTCAAAAATGGTGTGTTTTCAAAGAAATTTCTAGAAATCCTTCTGACGTCGCAGTGTCCTGTTATACCTGATACATCGAGTCGAGACAGATTCTTTAATAACTTAAATTGATTTCCAAAAGTGAAATTAAAAGGTAAATCCATCTTCAGTGTCCTTAGAGCGCTGAGTTTGGAGAAGGTTTTATCAATGTTCAAATCACCGGTATTTGAATTATTTTTGATATTCAAAAGTTCCAAACGCTGAAGATGTAAAAATAATTTTGGATAATAATTGGATTCATTAAGCACGATATCATTTCGTTCAAGATTAAGAAATTGTAGAAACCGTAGTTCCCGGAATGGTGTTTGAGTGAGTGATGAAATTTTGTTCCGTGACAAGTCAATATATCTAATTTTTCTCGGAAATCTCCATTTTATCTCTTCTATTTTGTTTTTACTCAGATCGATCCAGAAGGTGTCATTTGGAAAGGAAGATATATTCAAATCCCTGTCAAAGCGTGCACTGCAATCTAATTTTAACCCTTCCCTTAAATTTGTACAAGTACAGGTAACACATAGGTTTGGAATCTTTGTAAACGTCATTGCCCGGTGACATACATAGAACCACAAAAGTAATTGCCAGTGATGAAACGTCATTTTGGCTAAATCACAGTGAATTATAAGAAACACAAAAGTAATTTCTATGAATTAAAAGTTCTCTGATTTTCAGGTAGATATACGGAAATAAAATGTACTTACTTTACACTTGCATGTACATGGAAGTCTTATTTACATTTCCACATGTCACACAAAAAACGAAATTTTTCCGGGTGCGAAAATTAATTTAGAAGCTAGGCTATTCGAATAAATACCTTTCTTTCTTTTTCCATAATACTTTTGTGTATACAAGTTAAAATCTGTGTTGAAATACAAATAATTCATTAATATGTCAAAAGGCAAAAACACAGTTAAATACCAAACAAATCTTTTCATATTTGCACAAAGGAGCGACGTTCACCCCATAGACGCTTTTTAAAGGGTAAATTGGTTCGAGGTACACTTTATGCACATGTATATACATGTATTCCAATTCAGGGGCTATTCGCATAGACCATCGTAATATTTGAATCAAAATCATCTTAGACATTCTCTTTTTTCATTCTATCCTATCCTTCAAGTGTCTAAGTCTGTAATGCAGTCTTATTCATATCCAAACGTATTGATCCTGATAAGAACAGGTGCTTTAAAAAAATGTTCAAAAAGTGTCGTATATTTCTATTTTTGGATTAGATAATGCAAGGATAAACACGGTGTAAATATTTTCCTTTTGTTGGTGAAAAACACAGACCATTTATCATTTTTATCAGAAACAGGACTTAATTTTTAAAAAAATGGCAGTACACTTAAGGTGCAAATTGGAATTATCGTCAATTTTTAAGATAAAAAATACATTCTTTACACGGGTGGGCGATTCTATTTAGTACTTTACAAAATATCGGACAAATGTAATTTGGTTGAAAACTACATGTTGAGGACTATTGAGATCATCTATAAATCCCAATATTCCAAGGGCATAACCAAGTTAAAAAATCTAAGTTTAATTCAAAAATATTTTGAAGATTCTTATGAAAAGTGCTGCGAGCCTATATAGATTCTACTATATGTATGTAATTGCTAAGATTACGTTTGCTATACTGCATGATGTATATTTGCTGGTCAATTATATTTAAAATAGAAATAATCAATTCATTTGCAAGATTTCATCAGGTTCGCAGCACTTTCAAAATATATTAGTACTTGTTACATAAAAGCTTGTCATCATCCGTTGTCATCCTTCTATTATATATCTACCGATGAATCCGCATACAAATGTACAGCAGTATCACTTGACTAGGGAATGTACGGAAAATATATGAATAAAATCACAAAACAGGTATCACACACAAAAAAAAATTCAGTTGGCAATTAAAACAAACTGTATTTTCTTTTTATCCTGAACACTGTAAATCCAAGTTCTCATTTCTTTATCTTTAAGCTGCACAGATGGACTAAACATAAAGCCTACTTTCCAAAATTTGCGTATACGTGGACTCTTCGAAAAATTCACGTACATACCATGTCATTCTTCGACTTACTATTTTAAGAAATTTAAATCGAGCCCATTATCATATGTAAAAACATCCCTTTTGTTGATGTTTAAAGTTTCATTCAGTATTATTCAGTAGAAATCATGTTACTTAATTCTTAAATCAACATGTGTTGTTTCAACAACAGAGCACAGTTAAAAATATTGTAACGTTAAAAACATAGCGTCATGAATTTCTCAAAAATACTCTCCCTACAAATTTCACGCTGCCTTGCCCGATACCCACGCATTTAAAAACGTTTCTCTCTCGCTTGAAATGAATTTTGCTAACAATTGTTCCAGTAGCATAATTTCGTTTGTCAATGTTTTATTTTTTCCGCGTTACTGTGCATGCTTTCATAAGATACGCAACTGTGAAGAGCCTATCTCTTTTTATGTCCTACATTTCTAGCTCTTTTAAGTTTTTTTTTTTTTTTTTTGAATAGATTTTTACAGATAATCCATTTTCTCACTGAGACAGAGTTTCCATCTTTCAAATCCGCCTGTGTCCTTTATGCACACATGCATAACTCACCTTTAACGCACTTATATATGTGACGCTGGAACAATTCATAATTTGAATATTAAGGATATTTCATTTTTGCGGGATTTCAAAGATCACCCCTCGTACCCCTAGACCAACAAGGCGCTTGATCATGAAGCAAATTAAATGCAAACATTAGGTCGCATGTACATGTTTATATTCACGTTCAATATTGTCAAAGTTTTACAAAACACATGGTGTCTAATAAAGCCTTTATAAAGCAGTTCTAATAAATGTAATTAGAAATTAATGTCCGCCGACAACCTGTTTTATATGAAATAACTTTCCACATACCCCTGTGCTAAAAATAATGACACGGGACTTTTAATACAATAAAAAAAAAAAAAAAAAACAGGGTGGGATACTTTAAAAGAGAGGCGAGAGAGGCCATAGGGATTAATGGTATAAAATTTCATTGCAAAAGCTCAAAAGCTTCTTGAGATATCGCCCGGAAACGAGTGTTACACACAGACAGAATATATGATCTTGACCTTTGACCTTTTCACCTCAAAATCAATTGGGTTTTCCTTAGGCCACAGCTAATTAGTATGTAAAATTTCATGGCAAAAGCTTAAAGGCTTCTCGAGATATCGAGCGGAAACGAAAGTGTTAAAACAGACAGAATTTATGAATGTTTGACCTTGACCTTTGACTTTTGACCTAAATTCAATAGGGTTCTTCTTTAGGCCATAGGAAGTTGTTATGTAAAATTTCATTGCAAAAGCTCAAAGGCTTCTCGAGAAGTGCGGAAACGAAAGTGTTAGAGACAAACAGAAATACAGATGGACAGGGGGACAGAAATTAATATCCCCCATTTTCAGTGAAAGAGGGGACAAGTATTGAAAACTAGCGGAATTTGAGTGAAAGAGATCATTAAAAAACAAATCTACCTATTTACGTTTCATATCATTTTGAGACAATTAATAACTGCTTTTAAAAAAATGATTCATATTTTAGACAAATATGAAGTCATGCACAGTAATAAGGTATTCAGGAATTGTTATAGTCAACTACAGATATGTATTTCTATTCATTGTAGATTTCATATACCCATTACAAATATATTTGCATTTTTAATCAAAAGTCGGATTTTTGTTTAAGAATGTATGTTACTCCTTATTTTATGATTACAAACATATGTAATTATAAAAACATGTACTTTTATACTGTTTGGTACATAGAGGGAGGCTAGTAAAAGGTTTTTGAAGAAAAAGTGCAAACGGAATATAATGTTTTTTTTTCTCTATATTTTATCGTAATTAAAATGATTTTGCTATAAAATACGCACTATGTCCATTTCCTACTAAGGAAGTTATTTTTACATTTAAAATTTTCTTTCACAATTAAATGTCGAAAATTATTAAATGTTTCTCACATATTAATATCTCATATAAATGAGATCCTAGCATAAGTGGTTACGCAGCACTGTTGAGGCTGCAAAAAGGGAGTGGGGCTTAATTTATACAGGAAATGTTTACTGTGACATCACACAAAAAAGGAATTCCTCAAATACCAGGAAATGAAATAATTTGCGATTTTAACTGTGTACGAGTAATGAACTACAACAAAACCTACCATTGCATTCATTTTTGTCGTTAGTCAAATGCCACACAACAAGGTATAAACAAGTCACTGATCCACATGACGTCATCGTGGTAAAACTTGATCCATTTTATGTGCAGTGGGAGGCGGATCAATTTTTTATCCGCAGTTAAAAATGCATTTTTAATTAAACAGAATATTATTTACAGATGAAAGATACATCATTAATACCAATGTGAAACATTTCTTTAGTGACATTATTCAATGATTTTCAGGAGAATGTATTGCATGAATTATTCCGTGTTTTAGTGTACAAAGTTGGCATGTTTAAATTCGAGGTGACTCATTAAATCACCTTTCTGCAAGGGTATACGCTTAATAGATCTTGATCATTTTTTTTTTAAATACACATACATGTAAAGGAAAAATTTCATAAACTTTAAAAGTGTTACTGCTTTACTGAAATAGAGAGCACTACTAAATAAATTCTTAAAATACTTGGCAAAGGTCACACATATTTCAACTTAAGTAAAATTACTTGAAATTTAAACTAATAAATGGAAATTGTATTTAAAACAGCAACACTTTCCAGAAACTACACGATATGTAGAAACTATTTGTCACTTATATTTTTAATTTTAACTAAGGTATGCCCTTGTGATATAGAAATGTCTTTAGGACTTCCATGCAGAACACATTAGGTGAATTTATCACGTGACCGTCAAATCAGCTGACCAATCTAAATTCAATACAAAATGTAGTATACTCTGTTATCCCAGTTAATATAAGAGTCATGTAATAATATGATAACGTCAAAAAAAATAATAAATTCAGTTAAATAAGGCATCTATTTGTGTAGATCTATATTCCGTTGATTTCTTCATAGTATGTCTTACTAGTGCTGCGTATTGTACAACATTTTACACGTTCACGATTGCGCTATCATGTTTTATCAGCATATAGTAATCAACTATGTGATATAATTAGAACTTAACAGAGTAAAACTAAAAACACATTCCTTGCATTTATTTATTTTCTACAAGGATATACATTTAAAAAAATAATTGTATTGATGTATTTTTATTGTGGTTATTTATGTCTTTGAAACGATGTCAATAATCTTAAAGCCACATATAAATGAAATATTAAAATACTTATATGCATGGTATGTACATGACATTTTTAGAACGCGTAAGACGATTAAATGATCCAGAAAAAAACTTTGAACACAGACGTTTTATGCATTTAATACAAGCAAATATTTATCTTTCAAAATTTAAAGTCTGAGATAGGATATACAAACATGAACGGTTTTAATCTAAATCAAATAAAATTTGAAGCTTTTTTAAGTGTTGTACGTGATTTATTTATGTAGAACACTCTTTCCCGAGATCATGATTTGAATTTGATCCGCACAATATGCTTCAATGTTATTCTATTGTCATGAGTTCTTGATAATACGAGTAAGATTTTGCCAGAATTCCCTCTGCAGTGATGAATCTTCCGGTGGATAGTCAAGAAAATATTTTTTGTCAATAAAATCTTTTATAGCTGTGTCACAACCTCCTTCAAACAAATCAGGCATTAAAATAAGATGGACATATCCGAGGGATCCTCTTTCCTTTAAACCTTCCATTTTCGCCATGTTTAATTCATATGTTCGCCATTTTGATTTCAGATACGCTTTCGACACCACACAAACAGTTCTTTTACTCCGACCAATTGCTTTCATGATGTTATCAATTTTAGAATTACCGATTTCGAAGTGAATATCACGAATTAGTAACCTTAAACCTTTAGCTTCCAGTTTCGGTTTCATCTTCTGGAATACGAATCCCCTATTCTCGCCTACATAAGATATAAATGCATGGTAAGGATATTGTAATTTTTCTTGCTTCATTCCACAGTGACTGATTTCTTCAAAGCTTTCATCAACTATTGACCCCAGCAAATCGGGTTTTGATAGCAGATTAGATGATTCCTCAACTCGTTTAGATGAGGTAAAACTTTCATTTTGTCGTTTACTTTTATACAGGAAGTACCTTATGTGCCAGATGTTTTTCCGAATGATTATCACAAGTATGACACTAATTACTAGAGTAATCAGAACAGTTATTGTTACAATCCAAATGTTAAAATTCATACAGTCAAGTTTGAGTTTTTGGAGAGATTGTTCCATGTATTTAAAATCGAAATGACTGGTACGATCTGAGCAAGTATACTTTTGAAAACCTAAGAAATGCATTCTGTTATTATACAACCATGTCAAGAATTCTAAATTTTCACATCTACAATACAAGTTGTTCTTTTGTAGGTTAATGATTACTTTTGATTTTTCGAAGATGTAAGTAAAAGCATGTAAAGTTTCATTTGTGAAACCCGTTAATCTGTTATCGGAGAGATCAATATAAGAAAGATCAGTCATGTGACGCAATCTGAAGTTTACTTCGGTCAGTTGGTTATGATTAAGTTTTAGTATTCTTAATTTTGCCAGATTTTGAAAAGTACAGATTGGTATGTGAACAAGTCTGTTGTTTGATAGATCGAATTCTTCTAGTTTTCGTTGATATTTAAATAATTGGCATCTTCTGTCCATTTGAATCGGTAGCGACAAAAAATTTCTTGCAATGTTTAAGTACTTTAATCCGGTACCGCTTGAAGTAAAACGGGGGGATATTCTAGAACAAAAATTGTCTGATAAATCTAGTTTTTCGACAAGCTCAAACCCAAACACAGGTTGATCCCATGAAAAGAGCAAATTGTTCTGTAAGTAGATATTTTTCAATTTTTTTGCATTCATGATTAGTTTCGGAATCCCTCCATATAGTTTGCTTGAATTAGCATACATTGTTGTAAGATTTGGAGGAATGTAAACTGTTATATTTGGCAAAAGTCTGTTTTTCTGTACGTTTGAATATTGTTGGTATTTATTTTTTCTAGACTCAATTGCGATTTTAAAATCTTTCTTTTCGTTGCATTTCTCAAAAAGATCCGGATAAAATCTTACAGGTTTCAAAAGTAATGTCATGTTATATTCTTTCAATTTACGCAGAGAGAAAAATTCAAATAGATATATTCCTGTTGTGAGTCGGTTTAAGGCGAAAGATAGTTTCTCCAATGTTGAAGGCATATTTGGCAAAACACCTTTTCCAATTAATTCCATCCTATTCTGTGCAAAAGAAGCCTCAACAAGTTTTGTTTGACGCAAGTTCTCGATATGGGAAATTGATAACATTGTTCCAATACCAAGTGAACAATGGATATTGTCTGCATGAAAAACTGTGATTGATGTTTCGCTCAGACCAAAGGTTGCATTTGGGAGAGAGACAAATCCTAATTCCTTATTGTGAGAAATATCGAGTTTTTTCAAGTGCCGAAGCAGTTTGAAGGGCCCTTTATCAACATAAGAAATTTTGCATTTACTTATATCGATATCCTTCAGAAAAGGTATGTTTTTGAAGAAATCTGCTGATAAACGTCTAATATTGCAAATACCTGTTATTCCTGATGTGTCAAGGACAGAAAGGTTCCGAAGATTTCTGAATCCATCGCCAAAAGTAAAATTATAAGGTATGTCTATTTTAAGTATTTTCAAAGAAACAAGCCTGGAAAAAGCTCTATCAATAGAATTTGAATTCACGTTAGCTTTTGCGTTCCTCTTAATATTCAATGTTTCTAAACTTCGCAGAGAAAGAAATACGTCCTGGTAATAGATTGATTCTGAGAGTGTGAGATTATTCTGTTCGAGATTTAAATATCTTAAAACTTCAAGTCCACTGAATGGATTACCAGGGAGAGCTGAAATATTGTTTCTTGACAAATTGATAAATTTGATTTTCTTTGGAAATCTCCATTGTATTCCCTTTATGTTATTGTCACTTAAATCTATCCATACTGTCTCTTCTGGAAGTGAAGTAATTTTATATCCCTTGCTCAATCGATTACTACAATCAATTTTCAATCCTTGTTTAAATTTAAATCTGGTACACTTGCATACATCACATAAGTACGCTCTATCTGTAACCACTAATATCCACTGAAAGAAATAAAAACACACAAACAACAGCCAGTGATACACTTTCATGGTCAATCTTAACTAATATGTGTTTTGTCACTCAAACACATCGAAAGACATTCTCTTTAATTTCCACTCATAGGTTTAACTAATATAAATTATAATAAGGGCCAGCGGCATTAGTTTTTATTTTCTTCCGGGTTGATACAAAGTTCACACAAATTCATCACCTCTTACAAGTTCAAAATAAATGATGACCCCATTTTGATAAAAGTCACATTAGCTTGTGAAGAGTTTTTTTTTAAAAGATTTTCTTTTAAAATAAGGTTATTTGGGGAGGGAGGGGGGGGGGGTCAAATATATTTGCCCTACAATAGCCATATACTTTGTGGCATGTGAATATAAATATTATTGGCGATGAATATTATTTTATGGATAATTTTTCCGGGAAAACTCTATATATTGTACATATTAACTACCAAGAATGATAGTTTTAAAATTTGTTTCGGGGTCTTCAGAATCTTTAAGTCTACGTACTAGAACAGATATACATGTAGCCTGAAACATATTATAAACATAAATGATGTTCAATTGTCAGATAATGTCAGACAGTGCACAAAATATTAAAACATATGAACACATATAAACAGACTGTTTGAACGTCAATTGCGCCCGTAACACGGACACATCAGATGTATTTTGAGATCTTGTAGAATCTTTCATATGGAATTATACAAAATTAGTGTAAAGTACAGTCTCTACAATAAGTCTTTATATAACCGAAATAAGATTTTAGACCTAAACCAGGTATTTTTATGTTTAAAAGTTCAGATTCGGGTTTTTATTATCCAACGTATGTGCTTTGCGCCAGTTTTTCACTTTAAATTCGTCTGTAAAAAAATTTCTCTAAAACAAATACTGAAGTAAAAAACAAACATATATCCATACGTTATATTCGTATGTAAATTTGTGAAAATTGACCTCCTTGTTTTCAACAAAAAAGTTAATCCTAATGAAAATTAAATAAACATTCGATTGTTCTTTTACTAGTGTAATTCTTTCGCAAAAGATATATAGAGTATTCATTTTGTCTTGTTATATTGTACTTTCTGTAGATTTCTGCATATAAAAACATTCCCTGTCCTGAATACAATATTTGACAAGATATAAAAAAGTATAATGGTAATTTCAACGCTACTTAATGACGGAAGATAGTTCTTCACAGTCGCAACTTTTGATAATAAATGTCCAAAGTGGTAAACTGTGTTTTTTTTCATTTAAATGTAGATACATATTATACTACAATTCTTTCTATTTCCTGTTTAGAAAAAAAGTCCGATTTTTTTTTTCAAAATACAAATATAAGGGCTATTACTTATCTGGTGATTAATCATTGAATAAAAGATAAATGAAACACTCAAATTCTACAAGAATATCCTGTTCAACAGCTGGTTGAGTGACTATTTCCCAGTAGGATAATGACACTTAGGGCTATGGACAATATTCGGAAATATACAACTAAAATTTTATACACTGTCACGTTTACTAAGGTGCGTAAGAGATAAGTGATCGAAATTTTACATTGTACTTTAAAGTTTAACATCTAAAAGTATACAACACTTCAAAATTGTTAATGTATCCATTGGGGGGGTGGGAGAGAGAATCGTATAAAAAATAACGATCAGGAGTTTTTAAAAGTCAAAATGGATATTTGAAGGAGCCATATGTGACTCGAGACATCCCCGAAGTTGTAGAGATCATGGAAGAAATCTTGACTCTTTTTCTTCTGATGATTATCAATAATTAACTATTACTTTAAACTTTTTATTCGCAATTTTCCTTTATAATTGTATTATTTTTGTTTTAATGACCATTGAATTTGTATTTTTTATTTATGCAAGATCATTAAAGTCACTTAAAGTGTTCCAACTGTTTTACTGCTGCATGTACTGTTGAATTGTAGTATTAGTATTGAAAATATTATGGTTATACCAAAGCGAAAGCGAAAAAAAAACTTTGGGGTAGATGTTAATAAGTACGGTCAAATATTAGCGATTCGTATGTTAATTCTGCTGAGAGAATAATGAATGTTTTGAATATGTTTTAGATGGGACAAGATCGACAGCAAGACCCAACTCTGAGAAATCAAAAACTTCAAGGGATAAAGCTGGAGCCATCAAAATCTTATAATAAGCGAAAAATAATCAGTCACTTTGTATATTTATGTTTCAATGGACAAGATTATACAATCATCTTTTATTTAAATAATTTAACTGGATTTCTTAACGATGACAAATAAATATATGTGAACATACTTGTATTGTCATATACGTAATAAGTAGTTTATAAACAATATATATTTTTTTCAAATATTTAATCAGCTCCTCTCACACCTCAGAAGACAGAACGATTGAATACTAAAAAAAATGCCACATTAAGGGTCGCCATCCCTCCGTTCATTCATGAGAAAAATAAGACAAATGATTTTCCAAAAGAAATAAAATTATCATTAAAATGGCCACAGTTTAAAATATATTGCAAAGCAAAATTTGACACAAATAGCTTTTGACTTGACAATTTTACTAAAGAATAAAACAAATTTATCCCGCTGTGATTTTGACACAAGGAGAAAATCACATCCTTAAAAAGATCGCAGCTTTGCATATAAATTATATAATGGCAGAAACTTTCACTGTACATAGAGGATGAAATCATGAGTATCAAATGAATCATTTCTCGTCTTTTTACAGTTGATTTTTTTAACTTTCAAGGGCCAGTCCAACGTGACACTCATTATGCTGTTTGAGGTTTTCTTCCGTTATTTTCATTTTGTTTTCAATAAAATTTCATCTATCTACACTGTAATAACGAAAAATCGGCTTGCAATTTAACTTGCATGATGCTTTACAAATTCGGAATACTTTTATGATATCGAGAAAATCTTTATGGTCCTTTTGATTCCTAATTTTAGGGGTCAGTCCCTGTTTGCTGATATCGTATGAAAATTTTTGTTATTCTTCACAACTTTCGTTCTATATCTTTTTTACGAAATATTAACAGGTAAAGACACATTGTAGAAAAAGTGTTAGAAATTTTGATATTCTCCATATGAATTATTTCGGGCCATAGCGAGCGTCAGTGTGAAGTACTTCTGAGGAAAACGAAATGTGCCTGACAGATCTGCATATGTTACGCTATCAATCCTGAAAATTCTCCGTGTTACAAGTTTTATTGAAATTGTAAAAATCTTAAGAAGAGGTAGCCGTCAAAGAAATTCCTATTTTTGTAACCATGGCACACTTCATTATGGGGAAAATGAAATAAAGAATTATATGTCTTAATGTATTATCATTTATACCAAGTTTTATTAGAATCAGGCAAAAACTATAGGAGAAGAAGTGATTTGAATATTGTTTACAGACAATCAAACAGCTAGAAAACCAGACTCACGGATGACTGACACTGTGCTACTGCAAAAACTCTTTCTTTTCAATTAAATTGACCAGTATAGTTTTAAGAAATTCACTACATGCTTTGTTTTAATAACATCGGTCACTCCTCTGTGATGAAGGTATTAGTTGTCAATTTATTTGTATTTCTGGGAAGAGAAAAAGGAAAAACACAACATTTGGCAATTATAGAACTCTTTCGTTGCCATGACAACCGTGACACAATTTTACTCTGCATCATTAAAAACTTCAAGATTTACCTTTTCGGAAAATATTATTATTTTGCATCTATCAATTGTCTTGTCAATCCGATATTTGCTTTATTTGTAAATATTCCCCAGGAAATTTATTAAAAATGAAAATTAAAAGATAATTATTAATTAAACGAGTCTTTGTCAGAAATGCATAAAGATCAAGGAATAAACCCATTATCTGGAGACTGAGTTTAAAATTATTGTCCTTTTCCTTTGTGTTCTATAGAACATAGAGATATGTAGATATACATCAAGGTCATAAAATTGTACAGCTTAATAGTGTATATGGAATAATTGATGAAATATTTTATAGATAGAAATAATTAATGCAACGGTGATAAGTGTAATTTAAACAAGTAACATGTTGTTTCACATTTCAATTTTTACAAGCCTACAAATGAAACTGTATCCAAATATGAAAGGCCTCTGTGTGCTCTAAAAAAACGTATGGGTTGATTATAGGGAAATTATGAAAACTTTATGCTGTAATAAATATTTGAAAAACCCATATTTGTTTACAAAACTGGCGTTCTGTGCACATGAATTTTAAATTTAGATCCCCAACCCACCTTCCCATCAATAAAAAAAAAAGCCTTAAAGATCTGTCATATTTTATTTTATCTCAGATTTATATTCATCTTAAAAAAATAATGTGTTGATAACAAAAGGCCGCTCTTTTTTTCCAATTATGTTGATTTCACCATGAAATGATATGTTATTTGACAAATTTGTAATTAGAAAAAACATGATCTTTGATACTGTTTACAACATTGAAGTTCTCTCCATGGTCGAAAAATCATGCGTTCGGGATCCGACATACCTAAATCGAAAAAAGAAATGGTTGGCACCTATGTTTTCGCCAAGCCCTCGACAGTAATGGCGTAAAAGTTTTTCGGATGAGACTTTATAGACGAGGACAGATATGAAACCGGTTTAAAGTCATATAAAATAATAAGAATTTTAATAATATATGATACTACATGATAATGATCCATTTATGTAGAACACGCTTTCAAAAGACCAGGGTGTGAATTTCCGATATTCTTCCTTTTTTGTGCTATTGGCATGGGTTCCTGATAATAGAAGTAAGATTTTACCAGAATTCCTTCTGCAGGGACGAATCTTCCGGTGGAGAGTCAAGAAAATATTTTTCCTCGATAAAATCTTTTATAGTTGTGTCACAACCTCCTTCAAACAAATCAGGCATTAGAATAAGATGGACATATCCTAAGGATCCTCTCTTGTTTATTCCTTCCATTTTCGCCATATTTAATTCATATGTTCGCCATTTTGATTTTAGATACTCTTTCGACACAACACAAATAGTTCTGTTACTCATCCCTATTGCTCTCATGATGTTATTAGTTTTAGAATAACCAAGTTCGAAGTGAATATCACGAATTAATAACCTCAAACCTTTAGCTTCCAGTTTTGGTTTCATCTTCTGGAATACAAACCCCCAATTCTTGCCTACATAGGATATAAATGCGTGGTAATAATATTGCTGTTTAGCTGGCTTATCATCATAATGACTGCTTTCTTCAGAGCTTTCTTTAACTCCAGCACTCAGAAAATCAGAATCATTACGAATATCATACAATTTTTCTACTCTTGTAGATGAATTGGGAGAATCATTAAATCTTTTACTTTTATACAGGAAGTACATTATGTGCCAGATGTTTTTTCGAATGATTATCACAAGTATGACACTTGTAACAAGAGTGATCATAATAGTTAATATGATAATCCAAATTTCAAAATTCATACAGTTAAGTTTAAGTCTTTTGAGAGATTCGTCCATTTTTTGAAAATCGAAATGATTGGTACTATCAGAGCAAGTGTACTTTTGAAAACCTAAGAAATGCAGACTGTTATTATACAACCATGTCAAAAATTCTAAATTTTCGCATCTACAATACAAGTTGTTGTTTTGAAGATTTATTAATACCTTTGTTTTTCTGAAGATGTAAATTAACGCAAGGATATCGATAGTATTATTTGTAAAGCCTGTTAATCTATTATCGGAGAGATCAATGTAAGAAAGGTTAGTCATGTGACTAATTCTGAAGTTTACTTCAGTCAGTTGGTTGTGATTAAGTCTTAGTATTTTTAGTTTTGCCATGTTTTGAAAAGTACAGTTTGGTAAGTGAACAAGTTTGTTGTTTGATAGGTCAATTTCCTCTACTTGTCGCTGATATTTAAATATGTGACATTTTTTGTCATCTTCAATCGATCGAGACAACAAATTTCTAGCAATGTTTAGGTATGTCAATCCTATAGCGCTTGAAAAGAAATGTGTGGCAATACTAGAACAAAAATTATCTGATAAAAAAATGAGATATCTTACAATTACTTATATCAATATCCCTCAGAAAATGTGTATTCGTGAAGAAATTTCCAGTTAGATTTCTTAAATTGCAAATACCTGTTATTCCTGATGTGTCAAGAACAGAAAAATTTTGAAGCTCTTTGAATCCATCGCCAAAACTAAAATTGAAAGGGATGTCAATCTTGAGTGTTTTTAAAGAAACAAGTTTGGAAAAAGCTCTGTCAATAGAAATTGAACTCAGGCTTACTTTTGAATTCTTCTTGATATTCAAAGTTTTCAGATGGCTAAGAGAAAGAAATAAGTCCGGGCAATAGATGGATTCCTAGAGCGTGAGATTATTCTGCTCCAGTTCTAGATATCTTAAAACCTCTAGTCCACTGAAAGGTTTACCAGGGAGAGCAGAAATGTTGTTTCTTGACAAATTAATGAATTTGATTTCTTTTGGGAATCTCCATTGAATTTCTTTTATGTTGTTTTCACTTAAATCTATCCACAGTGTGTCTTCTGGAAGTGAGGTGATTTTAAATGCCTCGCTAGGTCGAGCACTGCAATCAATTTTCAATCCTTTTGTTAAATAAGTGCAGTTGCAGAAATGACATAAATTCGCTTTCTCTGTAACCGCCCATGCCAGTTCATAGTAATAGAAACATACATACAATTGCCAGTGATAAACATTCATGATTCATTTCACCTACTGCGTTTTTCTTTCAAACATATCAAAGGACACATTTTACCCAAAAATGATTATAAAATCTAACGAAATCGGCACATTTTTTATAGCATTGCTTTTCTTCCTGGATAATACATATATTACGCAAATTCAATTTCTCTTGAAAGTCATTATTAAAGAATTGCATATGTTTGGTTGTTTAAATGAGGATACAATTTTTTATACGCTTACAGGACAAGATTATGTATTTCTGATTACATTTCTATTTAATTCTACCTTTACATGTACTATAGCCACACTTTGTGACACCAATAGAAATATTTGCAATTGGCGAGGAGTTTTTTTTTTTATATTATAATGTACATATGCTGGAATGATATTCGTATTTAGTTCTATAAGCATGATGATTTTGAAGGTTCTTCTTTTTTAAAGTAATACCGCCATAAAATTCAACTCAAGTCTTCAGAATTACTCAACTAAGTATATTCATATTCTGCCATAAAACAATGTGCTTAATTAATCTTTTCTGCTTGCAGAAATTTTGAGAATAAATCTGATTCTAAGACTGATTTTTATAAGTCGAAATTTATATGGCAGTGGATGACTTTGGGAATGGCAAAGTGAGAAAATTTCAAAATCTTTCTACTTCAGCTTCATGTAGGATTTTTTTTACAACCTCTATATTATGTTATGTTTTGCTTTGTTTTTTATTTTGTTTTTTTTTTTTAATTTTTGTTTTGTTTTGTTTTGTTTTTTAAATTCAAATTAATTTATTCATGATAAAACTAGAATAAAATTTATATTTATATTGCTGGATTTTTAAAAATGTTTTTGCATTGATTTTCAGTAAAGATATGAAGGAAAAGAATTTGGGGAGAATGAATAAGGCTGGTTTGCTTTGGGAAATACGATATAATGATGATAAGAGAATGCGTGGGTTAATCCAGTGCAACATCCTCTAAACGTTGTCTTGAAGAGATATTCCGCATATCATATTAAACATACTATCTAATCAGATCTCAAAGAAAAAAATCTTTGTTAATCATTGTACAGCTTGATTTTATTTTTTATTTATTTATTTTCTTTATTCTTATTTTTCTTTTGGAGAAAAATAGAATTATAAAAGAATTCTTGTAAACAAGAAAAATTCAAAATATTAGGAAAGCAAAATGTTTTTAATTCAAACTGTGTGCGATAGTTCTTAAAGGTTTAACACCAGATATTCATACATTTGCAATTTTCATTTAATTTTCCCCAATATAGAATTGAATATGGATATATATTATTTTGAAATATATATTTAAATCTTCTTCTGTCCAGATGCATTACAAATAAGGACTTTTTATAATACAGATCAGATCTTCCCAGAATGCTTCCCGTAAGCAGGAGTCTTCAGGAGGATAGTCGATGAAATACTTTTGATCGATAAAATCTTTTATTTTCATATTACATCCACCCTCGAAAATATCTGGCATGAGAATGAGATGGACATATCCCAGAGATCCCCTCTCTTTTATGCTTTCCATCTTAGCCATGTTCATTTCATATGTTCGCCATTTGGAGTTTAGGTACGCTTTGGATACAACACAAATAGTTTTCCTGCTCTCGCTTATAGCTTTCATGATATTATGAATTTTTCCATCACCAATGTCAAAGTGAATATCACGCAAAAAAATTTTAATCCCACTTTCTTCCAATTTGGGCTTCATTTTCTGGAAGACAAACGCCCTATCATATCCCACATAGGAGATGTATGCATGGTAGGAAAAGGACAATATTCTTAGCATCCTGCAAGGATGACTTTCAGCTGAATTATAGGAAAATTTGTGTGTAATCAAACTCAGCGTATCCGATTCTGCAACCAAACTAGATATTTCAGATCCATCTTTTCTTGGAATCTCAACTCCATTTTTTCTTTTATGTTTATACAAGAAATACCTTATGTGCCAAATCTTTGTCCTGATTACCTGTGCAACAACGAAACAAACAACAATAGTAATTATAATAGACGAAATAATTATCCAGATATGCAGATCCATACAGTCAATTCTGAGTCTATGTAGTGATTGTTCAAATTCATTGAAATCAAAACGAGTATTACCATTCGAGCAAAAGTGCCTTTCGATGTGTAGGAAATGTTTCTTGTTATGAAACATCCACGTCAGGAAGTCGAAGTTTTTACAAGTGCAATGCAACTTATTGTTAAAGAGACTTATTGATACCTTTGATTTTGAGAAAATGTATGAAAACGAATCCATTGCTTGATCTGAAAAGGTATTTATCCGATTGTCTGACAAATCGACGAACGAAAGATTATACATATGCTTGATTCTGAAATTCACATAAGACAGCTGATTATGATTCAGTCTAAGAACTTTCAATTTCGCCATGTTTTGAAATATACAATTTGGTAAATATGCAAGTCTGTTGCTTGACAGATCAAGTTCTTCCAATAGGAGTTGATTTTTAAATAGCTGGCATCTGTTATCTAAATGTATTGAACGTGCCAAAAGGTTTCTGGCCATATTTAAATGTTTAAGACTCTTGCCACTTGCTGTAAAAGCTGGAGATATACTAGAGCAAAGATTATTCGATAAATCTACCCTTTCAAGCATTTCAATCCCAAATAGAGGTTGATTCCAAGAAAACAATAAATTGTTCTGCGCGTACACATTCTTTAAACTTCTTGCGTTTATTCTGAATTTCGGTATTCTACCGTACAACTTGCTTGAATTTGCATAAAATGTTTCAAGGTTCGGTGGCATATACATTGTTATATTTGAAGAACGATGAAATTTAAAATATGACTCTGAATATCTTGCACTCAGTGATATTTTGGAGTTCAAATCTTCCTTTTCGTTGCATTTTTCAAACACAAAGGAAAAATATTTTGGTGGTTTCAAAAGAAAAGTTATATTAAATTCTTTCAAATTATGCAATGTGTGAAATTCAAATAGATAAATTCCTGTTGTAAGTCGATTGAGTGCAAAAGACAGCCTCTCAAGGGTTTTTGGCATGTTCGGCAAAACCCCTTTTCCAATTAGCTCAATCCTATTGTGTGCAAATGAAGCTTCAGTGAGTTTTGTTTGTCGTAAGTTTGCAATATGTGAAACGGCAAGCTCAGTTCCTTTTCCTATAAGACAACGGATAGCATCAGCACGAAACGTTCGAATAGAAGTCTCTTTCAGACCATTAGTAACATTTGGGAGAGAAGCAAATCCTAATTCTTTGTTATGAGAGATGTCGAGATATTCCAAATGACGAAGAGCTGTGAAGGGACCTTCATCCACTTTCGATATTTTGCAGTTACTTAAATCAATTCTCTTTAGAAATGGAATGTTGATGAAAAAGCTTTTAGAAAGATATTTTATATTACATTGTCCTGTTATTCCGGAAACATCAAGATTCTGTAAATTCTGAAGATATTTAAATCCGCCACCAAATTTGAAATTGAATGGTAAATCCATCTTCAATGTCTCTAATGACTGAAGTTTTGAAAATGCTTTATCTATGCCAGATGCTTTTGAAAATGTCTTTGTGTTGTTCTTGATATTCAAAACCTGCAATCGGTCAAGATGAAAGAATAAATCAGGATAATAGTTTGTTTCAGACAGGACAATTTTATTGTCCTCAAGGTTAAGATATTCCAAAAATTGTAGTTTTTCGAACGGTTTACCGGAGAGAGACGAAACTGCATTTTGCGACAGATCAATATGTCTGATTTTCTTTGGAAATCTCCATTTTATCTTTCTGATGTTGTTTCTTCTTAGATCTATCCAAACAGTCTCTTCTGGGAAAGAAGTAATGTTGGAAGCCATACGGAGTCGCTCATCGCAGTCAATTTTTAATCCTGTTTTCAAATATGCACATTTGCAAACCTCACATATGTAATGATTACATTCAATGTATGATATCCAGAGAAAGGAATAAAGCATTAATAACCACTGATACAACGCCATCATGTATTTTTAAGTCAATTATTTCTTTTACAAGGAAGAACAATTCGAAGCTTTATGGCAAAGGTACTCTTTTTAAATGTCAGATACCAGTTGTTCTTTTTCGGAAACTACATAATATTTTTTTCCCTGTTGATTTGATTCATCAATCTGTGAATTGCATGCCAGAATTAAATTCAGTACAGTGAACCATCTTGCTTATTGTTCTACACCTGCAAAGGAGTCAAAAGGGAATAAAAGGCTCCCATAGTATTTCTTTCAAGGTACAGCAAACAAAATCTCTTTAAAAATCTTTAGCTGGACATAAATTGCTTATGAAAAAGTTTAAAAACCACTCATTGTCCGATTAACAGTCATCCAGAACGAACACCTATAAATTCTTAATTAAACGTCTCCAATGATGGCAACAGACCATATATATATATATATATATATATATATATATATATATATATATATATATATATATATATATATATATATATATATATATATATATATATATATATATATATATATATATCTCTGAAAAAAAAAACATATTTCTTTAGATACTTAAGTTTTCCTTGATACAAAATTGAATTACCCTTGGCAGCATTTTTTTTTAATTTATAATTTGCAATAATTAAAAAATTAAGCAATTCTAAAAAAAAAAAAAATGATTATATTCAGCTTGTGTTCTCGCTACAAAATATGTACTTTCTCTCTCTCTCTCTCTCTCTTCATAATAAAAGATTTTCATTATTGCTATTGCACTATCGTTTAGAATTTAAGACATTTCTTTCGTCTGCACATCTAAATAATTTAATTGTTGACCAATATTTTTAATTTAAGCATATTTTAGCTAAGGGTGAACTACTGATTGATTTCAAGGCGTAAATTTCATGGATGTTCTTAGGTAGTTTACTTACAGTGGTAGTTTATGTCATATCATTTACTCTTCTTTCAAACATCAAATTTCCTCTGTGTGTGTTTTTTTTTTCACTTTTATGTCAAATAAATGTCTCGGAAAATACAAAACAGTGATTTTAAAATTTTCAGCATCTCTCCTTCTTAAGAGAAAATTAAAGAATAACCAACCCGACTCCAACTAAAACTGGTAGTATCTTACATCTGTGTGCCTCATAATTTTCATGATAAGTCTTAAAATGTAAGTACAATTTAGTACAAAATATATCAGAAGCGCAAGCTTTTGAGAAAACAAGAAAACTCTAAGCCACAAAATCCATACAGGCTTTTCTTGATTTATGGAGTGAGCATTCCATTTTACGAACGTCAGATTTCTTACTATGAAAATCAAGAGTAAAAAAACTTAATATCGCAACTGGTTTTTACTATTCTACTTTCATATCAGCAAACATAATGTTCACTCCCACAGTACAATGAAATATGAAGTTAACGAACAGTAATCAATCTCTAAGTCCATTGAAACAATACAAATTTGGAGCAGAGCAAACACGGACCTCTAAAAAACATTAGAGGTTGGATCAGGTGTCAGGGATGAGTGAGCATCCCCTGCCGATCGGTCACATCCGCCGTGTGCTTCTTGTCATGATCTTTGGAAAATGGAAAAGTCCATAGACAAATTTATAATGGCTTAACAATTAGTATGAAAAACGTCAGTCAGCATTTGATTTTTGAAATGATGACTTCAAACGAGACTGTTGATGTCCTTGTTTAGTCAACTTGTTTGTCAATAGCTTGTCTCGTTTTAGAAATTGTTCATTTATAGAGCATGCTCTTGCGTATCGAATCGAATGGGAGACATAAACCCCATATGCAGGTGATAGGTGTATATTGTTAGTAAAGTAAGGAAAGAATGGTATTTTGTTACGCAATTAAGGGAAGATGACGATTGAAAGTTGAAATCATCACGTTTATCATAAAGCTTTGTTGTTAGGTAACCATTAGCGTCTTTTCTAGTAAAATATTTTAATATGAAACAGACGTGTCAGACTCTGTGGTATCTCTTATTTCAAGCTCACTGGGATATGTTGAGTCGACATATGAATGGAAGTAACTATTTTTAATTGATAATACGTCATAAATATATCGAAATGTCGTCGAGTTGATGGCCACAGCAAGTGTTTTCTTCTTCTCATATATAAGCTTCTATTAAAAAAAAAAACAGAAACAAACAGAAACAAACAAAAACAAAAAACAGCTGTCTATGATGTCAAAAAGCCTAGAGGTCAATTTTTCATGGGGAATGGTTGTATAAAGTGTTGAAAAGTTGTACGTTTTGATGTTATTTATCTTGGTAAAATTTTGTGATTTCACATTTTCTAAAAGTTCCTTGGAGTTTTTAAGTACCGGTATGCACATCTGATTTACACCACTTCACAAATATACTGTTGTACAGTACTCCTGAAGTTTCTCCTTCATTGCTGTAAATATTTTAGTGAGGAGCAAAGAAAGTGCCTTGGTTGGACATTTAATGTATCTTTGTTTATAACGCATCTCATGTAGTTTAGGAATCCTCTAAAGGCGGGGTAAATTAAATTCATTTTGATAGTTTGGAATATTAAAAATATTTAAAACAGAAAAATCATTTTGAAGAATTTCCTCCTTAGAAAGGGATTTCCACCATTCCAGAATTAAATCCTACATGTAGTTCCTCTAAGCTACAATTCAAATTAAGAGTCTTACAAACAAAGACTATGTTGTTACCTGTTTTGTCAGCTCGGACCAATACATACTGATCGTGTAAACAGTGTTTTGAAGTATTTGTATACATATTTGAATTTGTAAATATAACAAGTCTTTGAATGCCGTCTTCTGGGAGTTCAATTTTTGAAAGAAAAATAACGGTTAGTAGTGACCTACTTTAGTACAATATCATGCTTTGAAATGTATCTGTATGTAAACAAGTCTCTCGTTTGACAGACAAAAATCGTCTAGTGGTTTCTGAGTTCAGATTCCCAAGCATCTCATGTTTTTTTTTTTTTTTTTTTTTTTTTTTTTTTTTTTTTTAATAAGAAAAAGCAAGCAACTTTCCTGCGGTATTCATGTATTTCAATCGAATAACACTTGTGACAAATTATAGAAATAAGTGATAAGACTATCCTTTCAAATCGTCTAATTCTAATCCTCTCTTCTTTAAAAAGTCTAGATTTATTGAAGTGCTTTGCAACAATATTTTAAAAATTCAAGCACTTGATATACGAGGAATGTTCCGATAATAATGACACTTGACACTTTTTTCATCCACGTATGTAAGTTAAGGCTAGGTATAGGCGTTTCTATGCAAATGAGCTAAGAGGTATATTTATTATTCAGAGAAAGTTTTGATTTGTTTCTTATGCACACTTGGTACCCACGATATGTTATAGCCAGTACACATTATGACGTCGTTTATCTTACCTACTGGAGGTAATAAAACACATCAACAAAAACAGCTTCGGAGCAAGGGATTACCCTATTTATTTTTGCATAAAAAGTGTATAACGCAAAGAAGAATATTCTATAAATTAATAAAACTGCTGCACAAATCCTAGACATTTTCTCATTTGATCGGATTTTGAGGAAACTTATACCGGACTGTATATGTTTACCCTGATTCAACCTAAAACTTTACAATTAGAAATTACGCAGCACAGTTAAGGTGCCAAATGGAAATATCGGCGAATTTTTTAGATAGCAAATACATTCTTTACAAGGATGGGCATTTCTTTTTAGGACTTTACTATTATCGGAGAATTGCAATGTGGATGAAAACTAAATGTTGAGGACGATTAGATTTCTCATTAAGACTTGTCACATGATGTGGCAGTCACGTGACTTTAGCAAATATACCTGAAGTATTGGGATCATCTATAAATTCTTATATTGCAAGGGCATAACCAAGTTAAAAATCTAAGTTTAACATATAATTATTTTCAACACTCTTTGTAGTTTGTGAAAAGTGCTGCGAACCTACTGTCTAATTGCTAAAGTTACATTTGTTAGACCGTATGTTGAATATTTTGCTGGTCAAGTACATTTAATATAGATATAATTAAAACATTTGCAAGATTTCAACAGGTTCGCAGCACTTTTCAAATATTTTCATACTTCTTGAGTTTATGTGTAAAAGCTTGTCATAATTCGTTGAGGGTATGCCCTTGCTATATATCGATTTATTACGACCCTTCTATTACCCTTCAATGAATCTGCATACAAATATACGACAGTATCGCTTGTCTAGGGAATGTACGGGAAGTATATGAATACAATCATAAAACAGACATCGCATCAAAGTTAATGGCCTCTTATATATCTACAATTTATATTTTATTTTATTACAAAATACATTTTTCATTGTATAAATATAACTTGATCCGCCTCTCACTGCATACAAACTGCATCAAATTTTCCGATATGACGTCACATTGACAAGTGCATTGCGATCAGTGAATTGTTTATATATTGCTGTGTGGGATTTAACCAACGACAATAATCCATGCACTAGTTAGTATTGATGTAGTTTAAAGCTATTCATAAGTTTAAAATAGCAGATCATTTCATTTTGCGGTAATTTGAAGAACTTAGATTTTTGTGTGATGTCATAATAAGCATTTATCGTATAAATTAGGCCCCGCCTCATTACTGCAGCCTTAACTGTGCTGTGTATACAACTGAGCTGTTGATATTTGTGCAGCAATACCAGCAATCTTTGGAATATTTCGTCTCTAAAAACACATTGTTTCGGTAAAATAAAATAGAGCATGCTCTTGCGCCGAAGCTTTTTTGTTGATGTCCATTATAATCCTGTGTAGTAAAGAACAATAACGTCATAATATGACATCATAATGTGTACTGGGTATCTCATGTCGTGGTTACCATGTATGTATTAGACAAAATAAGTTCTAACTTCCTCTGTATAATAGATATAGACCTTAAGCATTTTAATTTGTTTATTTGCATAGAAATGCCTATATCTAGTCTTAACTCACCTGCGCACATTTATTAATCCTTGCAATCCTTTTATTCGTCCCTCGCCTTCAAATACTCACCCTTTTGTCTGGATACACTTTTTAGGCCATCAATCCACTTCTAGAAACATTTTTCATACTCCTGAAGAGGGACACCCAGCATATACTGATAAATTGCAGACCAAAAGTCATTTCGTGATTTTGTATATTTTTCCAGATAGGTGGAATTTAAGTTTGGGGAACAGAAAGAAGTCACATGGGGCTTAATCTGAAGAAAACTGGGAGGGGGTGGTAGGACAGTAACCTTTACCGCCTCCAAATACTCGGTCACAATGCGTGCTTTGTGTACAGGCGAACTGTCGTTCAAAATACACTTCATATCCGGATTGGGGCAACGACTTTCGTAATATCATTTCAGTTTCTCAATAACAACATTTTTATAAAAGTTACCTGTGACTGTTTTGCCCTTTGGCACATGACAGGGCCTTTCTTGTCAAAGAAAATAACATGTAAAACCTTCTTCGCGGTTCGTAATCTTTGCAATACTAGGACGTTTTGCATTCTTTGTTGCACAGATTCTGTTATAACTCTTACGTTTTGGCTCAAAATCGTATACCCAGGTCTCATCAACAGTAACTAAATTATCAAAAGTCTTCTTGGTATATTTTGGATACAATTTTAATAATTTCTTCGCATTTTCAACGCGGACTCTCTTTTGTTCACTGCTAAGCAATTGAGGTATCCACCTAGCGTTTATCTTTCTAAGCTTAAGACTTCTTCTCAAAATACCATGAACACTGCACGTGCTAACGACAAGTTTGTCATCCGAGCCAATTGCATCACTGTATATCTTGCGTCTTTTTGTAAGATTGGCGGATTTATACGATGTTATTATTGGTTGTAACTTTTGAAGGGCGTTCTTGGCGAGCAGCATGTTTGAGGTGTTCGTAACCTGTGTTAGATTTAGCAACCCGCCTATAAACAGACCTATGAGACATTTGACCATTCCCATAGATGTCACAGACCTCACGATAAATATCTACGGGTTTTTTGCCAGGTAAGAACCTAACTTTTATATAAACCATAATTTCAAGTGCTTTGTTTACTCTTTTTCCAGTCATTTTGAGTATAGTGTAACAAATACGCTTTGAAGCAATGAACACTGTAGCTAAGTCAGCGAAATTGTGATCATGAAATTTTCTTCCGCTACGGTTCAGTGATCAATCTAACGTGTTAACGTGGATTCAGTAAGATATGTACATGATTTTAACGCGAAAAGGGTGAAATGACATTATTTTAGTGAACACTGCTCGTATTTTACAATAATTTATATCAATAATCTTCACAAATGCTATCGTTTTCAGAAATTTTCAGTTAGTACTCTTTTCCTAAATACATTTGTTCTGTGCTAATTAAGAGTTTTCAGATTAAACAGGAATTACAAGAACAATCGCTAGATGTAGGAAAAGATCTGGCCTTAGAAAGATATCTAAAAAAACCCATATCCTTGTGCGTGTTGTATAAACACGTCATGTATGTACAGTAAATCATACTTTATTTCCACGTGATTAAGCTAAACATTTAGCTGTACATTTTGCTAACAAGGCGCACAGCACTAGTGGAGTCAAATCTTAATCAAATACAATGATAAACATATTAAGTCCGGCAGAGTGTATGTAATAGTTTCTCTTTTACAACGGAATGTTCTAGTATTTAAGAAGGAACACTTATTAATCAAATTTGAGAATCGTGACGAAATAATTTACTATAATAACATACACTTTTGAAAAGTGACTGTTTTACACAGTAAATAAACTTTTTATAAATCTGTTAACTGGATTAAGTTTGATTATTTAATAAAGTCTTCACGTTTTGCAGCGAAGATCATTTTAGATTGTCAAAAAACAAAATGAATACTGTAGATTCCTTATCTTACGCGAGTACTTATAGGATATAGTATATATATATAGGACTCTACAGTAATCAAATGACGAAATCTAAAATTCTGTTTTGAAAAACACAAGCTGGTTCTTGGTCAAGCTTGTAACTTAATTGATCAATTTTCTTATGTCTCTAATGATGTTAAATTTTATTGTCATGTGTCTTAATTCTTTCTGTATTACTCTTGGCAGCATATACTATATCTAAGTTCAAAAGAATTAAGTACCCTTTTTAATATTGTTTAAAATTAATTTCAAATGTACCACTAAAAACATAAAAAAGTAACTCTGTTTATTCATTCTTTCTCTTTTAAAAATAAATCGACAGACTATTATATACTGTATACAGGGTTATTTTTGCCCCGTGTTTATTTTGCCCTTTCAGACTTGCAAACAATTTTGCCCCATTTTAACTTCGACACAGTTACATATGACTAAAATTGTAGTTTGAATTGTTGATTTTTTTTCTTTCTATGGTAATAAAGGTCAAAGTTAAATACTACAAAGTTTTCATTTTATGTGCAACAACACTGGAAAACTCATTCCAAAATGTTTCCAATACGGCCCTAGATTCTTCAGAAGGATGTTGACAAAAATAATTTTCGTTGATCAAATCCTTCAAGGAATTCGGACACTTTCGCTTAAAATCGTAGGCTCCCGGAAGAATGATTAAATATACATAATGAAGTCCTCCTCTCTTTTTTATACCCTCGAGTTTCGCCATGTTTAACTCGTAGTCCCTCCAGCCAGAACGCATGTAAGATTCCGAAACAACACAAAGAGTCATTTTGCTGCTCTCTATTGCGTCCATGATATTGTCAGCTTTTTCACGGCCAGGTAGAAAGTCTCTCTCACGAATACAAACGTCAAGATTTAATTCTTCTAATTTCAAAAAAAGTTTATTCAAAACGAATTCTCGATCCCGAGCAGAATATGAAATAAAAATGTCATAAGTGTAATTTAATCGATTCCTCTGATATAATATTTGCATATATCGACCTCCTGTCTTCAGTTTTTGTTTACATTGATAGATAGTAAATCTTATTGTCCAAATATTTCTTTTCACCATCACTGCAATGACCACAAAAATTAGAACGGTCAAGACGATGGATCCAACAATATAAAAGGTCGTATAAGACCGACATTCTACTACCAAAGATTTAAGAGATGTTACAGGATCGGTGAAATTAAAATTTTTCTGGCTTTTTATGGCACATTTGTAGTCATCAAATCTTTTGAAATTTTCTTTATGTTCAACCATCCACTTGATATATGGAACATTTTCACATGAACAGTCAACGTTATTCCCAGATAGATCTATGGAAGTGTTTTTCAGTTTTATCAAATTAGTTAGTTCCTTTCTGATTTCATCCCTGATAGAATCTATTCTATTTTCAGATAAATCAAGATGTTTTAAGTGACGCATATGTCCCACATGAACATTCCACTCAGAAAGTTGATTATTGTTAAGAATCAACGCTTTGATATTCCAAGACCTTTTCAGAAGTAAATAAGGCAAATGATAAATCTTATTAGAGCTTAAGTCCAAAGTCTCCAACGAAACCAAATTTCTAAATATAAGTCCATTCACGTCGCTTTCCAGGTTATCTCCAATAGAGTTTCTTGAAATATTGAGATGCAGAAGTCCTGTTGCATTAACAAAGAAGTCGGATGACAGTTTCGTGCAGAAATTATTGGAAAGATCAATAAGACTGACATTTTGTATTCCGTACACTGGTCCTATCCATTCATTCAATATATTATCTTGAAAAAACATGTGCCTCAATTTTGGTGCAATTAGACCAATTGCAGATATCTTGGAATACAGTCTACTGTTATTTGCATATATTGTTTGGAGATTTTCAGGGCAATGTACATATATAACTGGTTTCCAATGAGAAACCTTTGTGCTATACGATTTTCCAAAGTTGTGGAGAAAGGTTGAGAAATTTGTAGAATCCCTGTGCATTGTGATGTTAAAAGTCTCCGGATCATCTTGATTTTCTTTGCAAAGCTCGAAGACTGCAGTAACGTATTCTGGTGGCTGAAACTGTAGACTCATATTAAACATAGTCAAATTATGAAAACCAATAAAGTCCGCTATGTATGGGCCTTGTAGAAGTTTATTCTCAGCCAACGATAACCTTTGAAGGGTTGGCGGTAAATATCGTACAAGACCTCTTTCGAACAGTTCCAACCTATTTCTGGATAAAATCATCTCTTCTAACTTGGTTTTTCTCAGGTTAATGACATGGCGAATTAACAGTCGTTTTCCTAATCCCGTCAAGCAGTTAATATTATGCAAATTAAGCCTTTTGATTAATGTTCCCGTTAGATTACATGTTACATTTGGGAGAGAAGCAAAACCCAATTCTTTGTTGTAAGAAATATCCAGCGATTTCAAATTCCTTAAAACTCCAAATGCTCCTCTCTCAATATGTTTGATTTTACAAGATGAAAGATCTAGATGTTCAAGGTATGGTGTATTGAGAAAAAAGTCGTGTGTAATTTTTATAGTTTCACAATGTCCTCTAAAACCGGAGAGGTCCAACAGAATAAGATTCTTCAGGTTGCTAAAGCCTTTTGAAAGTACAAAGTTACCCACTGCATCCATTCTTAGTTCCTTTAACGAAATCAATTCACTGAGAATTTCTCCAAGATAACTCCAGTTTCCTTGCAACTGTACAGAATTGTTTTTCAAGTTCACACAACGTAAGGATTCTAAAGATTTAAAAAGTCCTGGATAAAAATTTGTCTCACTCAGACTAAGTTTATTACTAGATATATCCAAATACTTTAGCCTTGGGATGTTGCCAAAAGGATTATCTTTTAGAGAATTTATGCCGTTGTGAGAAAGATCCAAATGCTTCAAGTTTTTCGGATAACTGACCGAAATATTTTCAATAAAGTTAAATTGTAGATTGATCCAGATAACATTAGGTGGAAATATCGGAACTTGAGTCAAACGTAAATGCGAGCAGTCTGCCTTTAATAACCCCTCGTCTGATTCCAAACATATACAAGTTGTTTCACTGAAATTGCAGGGTTTCCACTCACCATGGTCCTCACGGTGAAAACTGCCTCCATAGGATGAACAAGGAACAAACAATGCATATAATGTACATAATATATGGAAGACACTTTGAGTAGCAATCTTGACCATGCTGTTCACCTTAATTTTCTCAGCATAAGCCAGGGAAGTAAAAATAATCTTTATCTTATAATATTAATAAACACGGAAGTTAAAAAGGATGAATGGGAAAAACAGCCTCGTTGAAAATGGGGATTAAAGGTCGCCGTTATAGTATTATTCGAACGCTAGCGCTTCAATGAATATTAAAACATTTAAATCACGGAATTGAATTCATTGGGGTCTGCAAGGCATAACGTATTTATGCCTGATAGAGAACTTCTCTTAATAGTCATTCATTATATAACAAAGATTTATCAGAGGTGGTTAGATAAGGAAATCGAAATTTAAAAAATTGCACTTCCCATTACATATCCTCTGAGAGAGAGAGAGAGAAAGAGAGAGAGAGAGAGAGAGTTATATTGAGAACTCTCTATACACTGCACACTTAGGAATTCTAATTCGTTGGTATTTTTTGGCAGATCGAGTAAAATGTTCTAAGATATAAATTGAAATAAATTGTACTTTACAGTTTATTTTCTCAATAAGTTACCTAATATATGAATAGGAGAAGATATTTACTTTCATGTATTGTTACCTATTAAGTGAACAACAGTTAACGTTATATCTGTTCATCAGAATTTCGATGTCTTGAACATTATTCCTGAGAGTATATGCCAGGTACCATATCTTAAAAATTACATATTTAAAAAAAACAACAACAAAATTAATAAATATTCAAAAAGAAAGATAACTACTACAATGAAAAAAGGAAAAGTTTATTTTTTTTATTTCAACAAATGTGTTCAAAAATTTCGACACTTTATTAGAACTTCATTTCATATTCTTTAATATAAAGTGCATTGCCTGTATTTCACTTTGTTCTGTCTAAAGAATGTGCGGATCTGTTTGTGTGCACTGGAGCAAAAACGTCGTTGATGTTATTTAATATGTGGTATTGACACATAAAAAAAGAAGAAAAGCACCCATTTTGAAAATTTTTGTGCATTCCTTCCAATGTTTATCCTTGTCTCAATATCCCTTAAATAACTTACTGCACTTAACTTGTACATGTATATACTTTTCCAACTTTTTTTCTCACAGAAAATTCTTTTGAACGCTTTGAACATGTTGAACCAAATACTTGTTGACTCAGATGTTATTTATTGTCTAATATTTACAAAAAACGGTTACGGCAGCTTGATGGTGTGCAAAAAAAAAGCATATATATAACATGAACAATTAATCATCTTTACATTCCATGTGGGATTTCGTATAAACTGTGAGCTCACGACTTGCTGTAACATGTTGAAAACTACGTGAGCAAATAAAACGTTTCCGGACTGCTGTTGTCAAATTTGGTATTGTATTTTAATAAAATTGATTTTGTTTCCGTTGTGTTTCCGTAAAATTATCCTCCGACATATAAGTGGAATTGAATACACACCTGAAAAAAGATAATCAACCAGTTTTGGTCAAATTGCTGACTACAGTTTTCGGAACGAGATCATCAGCAACATGAAAATTGCGGTCTATTTGATGACTTACGGTGTGCTTGGATTTGCAGCTGGAAAAAGTATTCAACTCAATCAACAACTTCCTCGCAAAGATCGGTTATTGAAGAGAATTGAGTGCATACTAGGTGATCAGAAACAGTGTGAACGGAAAGTATTAAAACCGAGATGGTACAGAGGAGAAGAAAGTACAATATACACCAATGGAAAAATATATGCTGTTCATGGTAAACGCTGGGATGAAATTCCACAGGAAGCCATGGTTGTGAAAGGCGGTAAAATTAACTTCGTAGGAACTTCATCTGAAGCTTTGGAGTATTTCACGTATCAGAGCACGGTACTAGATCTTCATGGAGCAACTATACTGCCAGGAATTCATGATGTCCACATTCATCCACTGGAGTCAGCCTCGGAGGTCGGTGTTACATGTCAACTTAAGTCAAATACAGATCCCGATAGCGAAGAAATTAAGAACATTTTCAGAACTTGTGCCAAAAGGCAGATCGGAACAAACTGGATTCTAGGAGGCGGCCATTCAATTTCAAGTATTTTGAAACACATTAGGAATGGTGGGAAACCACCGAGGAAGATAATCGATGAAGTTTTACCAAATGTCCCAGTTGTAATGTTAGAGGAAACGTCGCATTCCGTTTGGGTGAATACCAAGGCACTTCAACTGGCTAATATCACAAAATACACTACAAGAAGACCTGGAGGTGTTATCATGAGAGAACCAATGACCAATGAGCCTAATGGAATTCTGCTGGAGGATGAGGGTATATCTATAATGGAATTTGCCTTAAAGCCAACGGCCGAGTTGGAGGAACTTAACTATCAAGGACTAATATATGGTCTTGAAAAATTAAACGCCAATGGCATAACCTCAGTATGTGATGCCAGGTTGTTTTGGACTCGTAACCACGACAAAGCATGGGATAGGGCATGCAGAGATGATAAATTAACAGTGCGTGCTAATCTTGGACTGTGGGCATATCCACAGAAGGAAGATGGATATCAAATCCAAAAACTGAAAGACATGTACACTAACGGTAACCCAGATTGCTTTCTTAAGAAAAATCAAATCAAAGTGTACATTGATGGTTTGCTAGAAAGTACAACCGCTGCCATGGAGGAACCCTATTTGGAAAACTTGCATTTACCTGGTATTCCTGACAACAGAGGCATGAATATTTTTGACCAAGCACGTTTAACAAAGTACGTCAGAGAACTTCAGCACTTTGCTGAAGGCAAAGGCTTTGATTTCCATATTCATGCAATTGGTGACCGTGGTGTTCATCAAGCACTAAATGCGTTCAATGATTCGTGGATCCAAGGCACTCGTCATCGAATGACCCACCTTGAGCAAGTTGATGAACTGGATATCAATCGCTTCAGACGTTTAAATGTCATTGCCGACTTTCAAGTCGCCGGAAACTTTACTTTGCCCTCTTACCGAAAAGACCTTGCAAAATTGGTAGGCAAAGATAGGGCGTACAATTCCATTCCTGTAAAGAGCGTGTATGACACTGGGGCTAAAGTGACACTAAGCAGCGACTGGGATGTCAGTGACTTGAACCCTTTTGTTGGCCTTCAGCACGCCATTTCTAGAGGTCATCAGTCTATCACTATTCAATCAGCCGTGGAGATGTACACAATCAACGCCGCTTATGCTATGAGACAGGAGGATGTTGTTGGGTCTCTGGAAGTAGGGAAACATGCCGATTTTATCGTAATCGATACAGACATCATGGATCCCTCTAATAAAGATTCCATTTATCAAACCAAAGTCCTCCAAACCGTACTGGAAGGTGAGGAGGTCTACTGGAAAAGAAATGATTTCATCAAGGATGTCACGTGTACGGTTTCCGAGGGAGGGTGCTATTATAATGGCTGTGACTATTATTAGATATGCTATAATTTTAAGTTGCGTTATTTTCTTCAAATCTTAGCCGGAAATGATATACTGTAATCATTTACTGTGGTCGTCAATACTGTACATTTTCGTGTATTATAACAAATTTGTAATTTTACGTTATGTAAACATTTTGGAGAACAAAAAATCGGAGGTATTTACGGCGCTAAGTGCAAAAAAAAAAAAAAAAAAAAAAAAAAAAAAAAAATTAGAAAATATTTTTTTAATCATCGAGCATAAATATTTTAATAAAGGCATGAGCCCTATAACATTTAAAGATGGCTGACTCCGTGGATAAACTAATTTTGATATACAAATTGTTTTCAAAAGGCCGAATTAGCATTAAAGGCAATCATTTCTACCATTCTTTTAATCAAGAAAAATGATACTTTATCCGTTCATATAAGTTAAATAAAGAACTTAATACTACATTAAATTAAGCTTTTAATTCAATATTTCTAGATAATGTTCTCTAATTTTCAGTGATAAAAAAATACGGAGAATGAAAAAATAAAGTTTTGTCCATCATAGAAAATTTACAATCTCTTTTTGCTTTAGGAATTTTACATTTACATCATTTACAATTACAAAAATAAATCCAAAACTCTATTCCAATTAAATCTTTCGTTGGTAGCAATTTCTTCTTACATAACTGTTACATGACAGGAAGATACACGTGTATTTTGCGCTGTATTTCATTCCCGGAATTTTGCATAGCATTTCCGGCATTTTTGTTTTTATTTCCGAGCTTTATTGAGCGTACGTTTTATCCTTCTGCACATTTATTTCTTTACATTTCCGTAATTTTTGGAGGGTACCTTCAAGGCAATTTAAAATTTACCGAGTAGGAGGAAATAGAATTTTAATAGGATATAAATATTTCATTTCTTTCAAACAACATTTTCAGAATAAAAATATTACAATACACTGTATATACATGCAGCACTAAATCAAGTTAAAAGTTTTGCATCAAAGGTGCATGCTTGTTAACAGGACCCCCCCCCCCCCCTTCGAAGATACACTCCGAGTCCAAAGATATCTTTATTTGTCTTCTTTCATAAATTATTCTTCTTCTAGAACACATTCACATTATACTTACAATGTATTTCATATGAAAATTCCAAAAAAAAAAAAAAAAGTAGAATAAATGTTTTATTAAATAAATCATGCCCGCGTCAATACCGTGGGTAGGATTTAAAAAAAAAAATAAAACGTTTATTCTACGTTATTATTATTTTTTTAATTTTATATATATATATATATATATATATATATATATATATATATATATATAATTTCCATATTCCATATGGGATACATTGTAAATGTGTAAGTGTCGGAAATGAAAAGCTAAATATGTTTGAAAATTCCGGAAATGCAGCCGTATATTGAGTGCAATAAATTCTAAACCCATGTGTGGCACATGAGTGCGTGCGCAATTTTAACTGATTTAAGTCTAATTTATAATTATGTATTTTTCTTTTATTTAAGAAAAGAACTAAGAAGATGGTAATAAATGTGTTGGTGTAAATTTGAAATTCAGATATAAATTTGGAAAGTTTAGAAAATAAAATCAGTACGTCAGGCCTCCTTCTAAAAAAAAGATGGTTAAAATAATAGTCAGTTAGATAGGTAGGAAGAGAAATTTTTACTTTAAAAAATTGTAAATATAAAATTAAAATATTTGTTGACGGGACGAGGAAATTGCCAAATGAGTAAAACAAAAATTGGTCGGAAGATGGAAACAGACTTTTTTTAATGGCCTAGCTTGTGGAAAAACGAATAGAAATGTATTTTATGTATTTTTGTATACATGCATGTATTCAATTTTATAGCAACGAATCTAATTTTGCATGTACCTGTATTTATTTATAAGCTGGGGAAAAATTTGGAAATAAAAAGCACTGTATAAGACAAAATAATGCATACATTCGGAAAAATAAAAAAAAGACTATATGTATACTTTTTTCTTTAAATTCCAATCATTACATGGTCCAATTTTTACAACAACTTAACAAATAGAATTTTATTGTGTTTATGGTAGCATTCTTAAAGTATTGCTCAAGCAACAATCTCCCAATATTTTGTTTCGTCCAGATATTGCAATACCTATAAAACTAATACAGTCAAAATGTTATTTATGGACATTTACAATAGGTAATGAGTCCAGAAACCCTAAATCCGTCAAAAATGAAAGAAGTGGATCGAAATGACTTGTCAAAGTAGACTCATGGGTTTGTAGGGAGGAATTAATGTAATGATTTATGAGTGATTGACAGGGATATCGACCTGGATAGCTCAATCGGCGTAGATCTACAGCGCCTAACTGTGACTATACATTTTAAGTGATGCAGGGGTCCCAGGTTCCATTCCCGGTCAGTACATACATTTTCCCCTTTCCTGTGCAATAATTTGGTGCTGTTGACCATGCACCCTTGAAAGTGAAAGAACTTGGGTTAATTGCGTGTTCGAGGGAGGGAGGAATGTAAGTGAATGCTTTTGGCCGTGTATATATCGGCTTGGGTGTAGCTCATGTAGTTGGTCAGAAGAGCACCTGACTAGTGATTCAGAAGTCCCGCAAGGTTCGATTCCTGGTCCAGCCATACATTTTCTCCTTTCCCGCAATGTCAAAGGTGTGATTTTTGCCTCTACGCCATCATGCTATTTTTACTTAGGAAACAACCATTAAGTGCGGGGGGGGGGGGGGGATTTTTTTTCGAGTTATATTTATTTTATTGCCAGTCAAGGAGAGATTACACTGTATTTATTTTCTTCTTCGCCGCTGAAAAAGTTTGACACCCCCCCAAAAAAAATCCCAACATTCTAAAGCTCAATTTCATGGAGGGGGGGGGGGGGGGCATTTGTCAAGGATAGATTATGTATTTTCTTGCCGGTTGAATACAGACGATTACAGATTATTTATTTTCAACATTTTCGAGGACAGCCCCCCCCCCCTTTCAGAATCAAATGTTCGTCCCCTTAAATTTAATTGCATTCGTCTTTATTTATTTATAATAATTTTTATTTTTGGTAAGCCCAAAATGTCGTAGGACTTTTTTCTCCTAACTGTCAAAGATTTTTCTCCTAACTGTCAAAGATTTTTCTCCTAATTGTCAAAGATATTCCGCCAAACTCCGAGACACATCTACCCCCCCCCCCTTTTCAATTTTTGTAACTCAACACTCTACAGGTTGAGGATTATAAAACTCATATCTCTCGGTCGTATCAGTACTAAATAAGTTCAATAGTACACTTTTCTCTCTCTCTCTCTCTCTCTCTCTGTAGGAGAGATCCAAGTTTGCTTTAGCGGTTATCGTTCCTGTTCAAGAATGATAACTTATTTACTTCCGGTAAGATGTCAAGTAAATTTATAGGCTGACACCAGCACTTTCAGTCTAAATCAGTTCCATTGCGCAAGGAAGAAAACACAAACAAATATGTCTAACACTATTCTTGGATTAAAACCTTTACAGTTTGTCCATATTTTGGATTTGGTAAGTTAATTTCTGGTGGCATTTTGTAGAAAGTTGAAATCCAAAGGATGTTTTAAAATTAATGTTTGTTTACTATGCAGGGGCCTTGGGTAACTAAAACCGTAAAGATATCCTGGGCTCTTTACATTGTGTCCTTATTTGCAAAGAATGCATATTAAGATAACGGAGGGAAAAAAATATTGGTTGTTTTTGGAATAATCTAACTGTGTCTCGGGACAAACCCTCTCCACAGTGACTGAGTGAGAATTAATTAGCTCTTGAGGAAATAAGTGACCAATAGCGTTGCATGTCCATAAAGTTGTTTATTTCATTTAGAAGAGGAACAATAATTCAGATTTCCCTCTTATGTTAGACTTAAGCTTCTCATGATTTTAATGACAATGTGCATTGACAGTATGACATATGCACACACTTGAAACTTTTATAATTGTCCAATACACTTTTGCAGAGGCTATAAATAGAAATGATTCATCACTATTTTTTCCCAAACTTTGTCTATGATGTCTGTAAATTCATCAGTGGTTTTTCCAATCTAAATCTTCCGAATTTTTTATTGTCTTACAAGATTCTGTATTTTGCAATTTCAACAATTAATGTACATGTATTTACAAGTCAAGTGTAATGAACACATTTACATGTATATTGCTTGTCTGAGCCACATTTCCTCTCACAATGTAGACAAGTATTCAAACATTTTTTTTTCAATTGTCAGGACTTTAATTTTTGGAATATCCTTCTTCTGGGTCTTAAATAAAAAGTTAAACATTAATTTTTTTCCTCATTTTGTTTATCATCATTTTCTTATGTAATTTTTTTACTCCCCCTCCTCCTCCCCCCTCCCGATTAGGATAATAATAAATACTATATTGTTCTCTTTTGATTAATATCGGCCTCATGACCATCAAAGGGGCCTGAAGGGGCCTTGTACATATATACATGTATATATAAATAAAGACTCATTAACCTTGCTTTCAAATCAAAAAATTGAACTTCAAATTGATGTTTTACATCATATGCATTTTACAAAAGAAGTATATATCAAATTTAGGTCAGTATGTATATGTATGCAATATAACCATGATAACAATTATATTACAAGTATTCATCAGTAAAACAATCATTAAAGCTATGTACATGTATATGGCTAACACAATTTGACTGTTAATTTTTCATTACATTGTTTTTTCTCTCAAGTTAACTGCCTGTCTGTTTATGATACTTGCTAATTTTTTTTCTTTTTGTACAGAACTCAAACATCACCAGACTTGAAGTTGGACCTCAGACTGTACCACTGAAAACAAATGAGACGCTGGTGACCCAGCCCTTACCTATGGTCATTGTAAAACCTGGCTATTACTGTATTATCAAAGATCCTTGCAGGTACTATCTCACAAGAAATGGTTTTTTTTTTGTCTTTCATAATATGTTTTGATTTTATTTGTGTTGGAAAGGGGGAGGGTTGGGGAAAGGGGGGTTGGGTGGGTGGGTCGACCTATGTACATATTGAGGCACATTCTGTTTGTGTATAGAGTCATATTATAGTCCTTTTGGGGAGTGGGGGTGTAAAGAAAATGTGGAGGATTAGGCTTAGGATTAGGATTAGAAGTAAATAAATTTACAATGCAAAATAATGTTTGAATTCTTTTATAGCAATTATATACCAGGTGAAGCAAGTGAGCTGAAAATAGGACAAACTGCAGTCAAGTTTAATGCAGTAAGTTAATTATATTGTTATACAGTACAGCATGAATTCAAGAGATAGATTGATCAATTATTAGCCTCGAAGATATGTTTGCTAGCAAAATCTGCAGGCTTGAATAAGTATCAAGGTTAGAATACAAGCTTGCTGCTTGTAAATGATATACATGTAATAATCTGATTCAACCAACTTTAAAATTTCTTCTTGGATTATAGAAACTAGGAAAATTGAAATGCCTAGGAATCAGAATCCTGATATCAATGCAGTATTTTATATTTACTTTAATTTAACTCCCAGAAGATTTGAAAAATAAACAGAAGTGAAACGTACAAAGTTTGTTTCTATATATAGGATTTTTGTTTCTATTTTTAGGATTCTCCTTTTCCCTTGTACCCAGGGGAAACTCTTCTCCATGCACCTGACTTCCTGAGGAATAGGCCAGACTACAGCATAGCTATCAAACCTCTACCTGTCATTCAGGCCAATCATGCAATACGATTGGTCGCTAACGTTGACTTTGAGGATGTCCATGGAAAACACCAGGCTGGAGATAAATGGCAACTGGAGGGACCTGTGACCTACCGACCCCAGCCAGAGGCAGTAAGTACATCATAAAGGGTCAACAAGGTCAACCTGGGCCATTAATTGAATCAATTTATTTAAAAGCTTTTTATACCTTCAGATAGAGTAAAGTACAAGAAAAAAAATTGATTTTGGAAAGAAATTGTTTTTATTGAAAATCATGTAATACAGCAAATAGAAATTAACTTGACTGAATCAATTCATTACCAAATTTTTTTTTTAAATGCAGGAAGTTGAAGGCATCATCAAACCTGTTGTAATTAGGCAGGGAGAGTCATTGAAATTAAAAGCAACTCAGGAATTCACAGATCGATTTGGAAAGTAGGTGTCTTGTTCTGTTATTTTGCATTTTAAAGCAAACAATGAAAGTTAGCTTTGTTAAGTTGTTAAATATACAGCACACGCAGTTTAGTTGTCTTTTATATACAGCATCTTTTATGTGTTAATTTGCTTCTGTAAAGCTTGTTCTCCTGTGTTACATGTATTTAATCACTCGTTCAAAGTGCATCTAATACATGTACCGGTAATCTAGGGGGTAGAAATATATGGAAGGTCAACTGAGGTTTTAATACATCATTTGGGGAGATGGGATAATAAGAATGGGGGGGGGGGGTAGGAAAAATGAAATTGATATCAAATAATTTTCTCCTTTTTTTAAAGCAATATGAGCTGCATTTTGGGGAATTTTATTTTGCTGTTAAAGTGTGTTATTATGATAAATTTGTATGTAATTTAAACCTTTATGATCAATTAAACTAAAATAAAGTATTTAATTGTTTTAGAAGAAAGATTTCCTAACAATCAAATATATATTATTATATAAGAAATTAATATTGTACTGGACGACAATAAATGTACCGGTAATTTTGCCTCAATCAAAGCTTATTTATAGTTTTTTACATCGCAAATATGAACAACAGAAGTTTATAAATGTTCTTTTTCCTGTCATTGAAATTGTTAATTACAATTTTGCAACAAAAATTTCCAACATCAAAGTTGCAGCTCATATTGCTGTAAATTGGTGGATATGGAGAATGATTCATATTTAATATATATATGTATAATCATTTAATCAACAAATTAATAGAATAAATATCATATCTTAAATATTTTAAAATGCAATCACTTGAATAAATGAAAGCCTATCATAAACCTTGGAGATAAAATTTAGAAATACATGTACTTAGAATTTATCTTCCAGTTTATATAGTAAATATGTATTTTGCGTTCTTTTCTTTTGAAAGGAAACGAGTTACTGGGGAGGAATGGATGATCAACAAACCAGGAGCATACCTCCCTGATGTTTATGAAGAGGTCAGACTTCTACAAAATTTATCATATTTACCATAACCTCTGTTCTGTACTCAAGGCTTAGAGTACCTCACACATTTATTTATTGAAATTCTAACAATAGCCACTTTGAAAATGAGACAGATTTACCAGTATGTAGAACAGACAAAACTTGTCTGGATTTAATACCAGGACGTACATGTAGAGTTTCCTCCTTTCTTCCTCTCTAGAAACCCTCAAAATAGAATTGTGCACCGTGATTGATTCTCCATTTATTTTTAATAATGGTTTTTGGCATCTTTCCAGTTTTGTTTGGATTTTGCATGCAGATATAACTGCTAGTATTGCTTGCATGATTGTGCATACAAGTACATGTATATGCATGTGCCGTAATGACACATTCTGCACATCTGTGTACTTCCCTTTAAATTTTTGAACATTGATGAATGTATACACCCTTTCCTTATCTCCCACCAAGTTTGTCCTCATTCTAAATAGAAATTAATTGTTAACTGGGCTAGTTGAACAAAAAACTATCACCTGCAGTTTAAGAAGCAAAGTTTTTTGAGCAAATCTAGAATTTGATAATGTCACTTTTTGACAAATTTGGTGAAAACAATATAGAGTCAGTGATAATTTATTAGTTTACAGTTCCTAGAAGATACATGTACAAATTCTTGAAACACTTGCTTTAATGGTCAGTACATGATAAAGACGATGCTTCTGCAATTTGTATAATCTTGACTACATGTAGCTTACACAAAATGACATTACCTTGGTGTATTTATTACATGTGGAAATGTTTAGAAAAAAATTAAAAATATTTGACATTCATTTTATATTGAATATTTATACTGTATTTTGACACTGTACATGTACCTTGGTTGTATAAAGTATGTGTTGACATTGTACCTATATATTGTAGGTGGTTTCTGTACAGAACTGCATCACTCTGACCCCAAACAATGGAATTTTCCTGCAGGCGTTACAAACAATGGTGGACAGCCAAGGAATTAAAAGGTATACATTCATAAAGGAGGGAAATTTAGAGACGAAAACCATATGGTACAGAGTTGTAAATGGATGGTAGTATTATACTTTAATTAATTGACAATAATGTACTGTAAACCAACTTTTATTTGAGAGTACATTTTATTTTACATGTATTTGGGATTTTACATTGAATGCATAATTTATTAAAAGAAAAGGTACACATGTTCCTTGCTAAATTTTTTTTGTGAAAAGAAGAAGGTTTTCCAAAATGGCAAATTTTTCCTGCTCTCAAACAGAAGTAATAAGATTACAATAATGATTGATTTAATTATAATTGGTTAATTTAATTAATCAGAATGGCCGGAGAGCAGTGGTTGTTGACTGGTGCTGAGGCTGATCATTATTTTCCAGAAATTGGTGTGGTAAGCATCGCTATTTCAAGTTTTTTTTTTCACAAAATAACTTTTTTCCATTTTTTAAAGGAAGGAACTTGTATGTGCATTCAGTGCAGATGTTGGTACAGAAATAGATTATTATCCTGTGAGGAAACAAAATGTAAAACTGCATTGTAAAAAGTGCAAATTTAAAATGAGAGGATATTGTTTGCATTAACTCGCAAGGGTCAAAGTGTTAAAATAACCTTGGGCAAAAATAAACCTGTATATTAAATTTTGCTCAAGAGGAAGTTTTAAATTCATCCAGGCACCATGTATATAATTATATATAAATATATATATATATAAATATATATATATAAATATATATATATATATATATATATATATATATATATATATATATATATATATATATATATATATATATATATATATAATATATATATATTTTTCCAAACAGGAAGTGACATCAGCAGAGACCATCAAGGTTTTGTGGAGAGGACAGTATTGTGTCATTAAAGACGTGGTAGACAAAAAGGGAAAGCCACAGTTGAGCAAACGAGAACTCAGAGTGGGGCCCTGCAGCTTCTTCCTTCACCCAGGTAAAAAGGGGAGAGGATTAATTGGGGCTTGTATCTTTTCCTTTATTATCATTTGTAAAGTAAGCAGAAAAAAGGGGTGGGCATGCAGGTTTCTGATCGTTTCTCCATATAATTCCCACGCACATGTAATTATGCCAATTAAAAATAAAGTTCTTGCAAATAAAATGTACACAGTCGCGTGGTTCAACCAAAAAAGAAATGATATTTATATGTCAGCAGATAACATACAAAACAATGTTTCTTTATTTTTTAGTTATGGTATTTTTGTTTACCGGTATGTCCACAATATCATTGATAATAAAATTAATGTATCTTTCCAAGTAACAGCAGATCCTTGAGAATAAATAAGTGAATGTTTCCAGGTAACATCTTTACTTGTGAAGGACTCATTAGAATACTTTTTTTGTGTGTAGGGGAGAGTTTGGAGAAAGGAGTCCAAAATGTCCACATTCTAGGAGAAGATGACGCCATTGTTCTACAGGCGGAGGAAGAATACAGAGATCTCATGTTCAAAGGTGATCTAATCATTTTATTAGATTCATGATGAGCAAGCTGGCTTGAGGAAATTATTTTCCAGTGAGGCTAATAATACATGTACACGTATATCACAAGTTGACTTTGAAAACAAACTACAGTTAAACTTCATACTATCTTGAACATCATTATCTCATATACCATGGAAATGTCGAAGTCAGTTGGAACTTCGAAGTCCAAACCAAATTACCTCAATGTTTCTCAGCCTCAATATCTCAGGTCCTTGGATATCTCTTAGTTTTTTCTTTGGCCCCATTGAGTTAGAGTTACATATAGCTGTTGAGGTTTCACTGTATATTGGGCCACACTTCTTTTTCTCCCAAGTGCGGCCCTCTGCAAGCATGACAACTTCATGTTATTAAAACACTATGTTTATAGACAAGGAATACACAAATGGTATTGGTAATTTTAAAAGTGAAGAATTTTTTGTATGTGAAGAGCTTGGATGATGAGAAATATGTCCACCTTAAAGCTTTTTTTATTATTATTTTTTTTAAGTTACTGCAACTTCAGTGGATGGGTCTTATTAGAGATACAGATGCTGTTTTGCAGTTTTCACATTTTGAATTTACCAATGTATGAACTTCAAATTACCACAAAAACTGGCTAACCACCAAAATTAACCTTTCTATGTATTATACACTGTAGGTAAGAGGAGGAGCCCTGGAGATGTGTGGATGCTGAGGGGACCCCTGGAGTACATACCCCCCATAGAAGTCAGGGTCATCAAAACTAGGTAAATAGCTAACTATGTAAATCTTGGAGGAAGTTTTATATTGTCATCTAATACTACATATACACATATATAGTCAGTGGTCATTATGCTTGGGAGAGTAATTTTCTTTAAGTCATAATCTAGAATTTGTAACATTATATCCCTCTGTCTACAATGTGGTTGTAGAAGATTGATCAATTTATTATGTCACCTCTGCCTTACTGTAAACTTGGATACTTAAGTGTGCTATTAATTACGCTAATTATTGCAAAGCACATTATGGATAGAGGTTATTTTTATGAAGCCAGAATTACATGCATCTATGTATTGCTAAAAGTGAGTAAAACAGTGAAGTATTAAAAAAAAAAATTTCTAGGTGGGGGGGGGGGGGGGGTTTGGTTGGAAGAGGGGATTTACGTGAAATTTTTTATGATATAATTTTTTTAGTGTGAATTCCCCCATTCTTAAATTTCCATGTTTACGTATACTATACTATCAAAATTTTTGTTATAGGATTACAAAAACTGATATAAAATTAATTTTTGCAAAAAAGGGATACAAGTGTGGATGTATATCCTCTTACCGACGGATTCTTGTTAAACCTCTGAAATTTTTAATTTTTTTTTACTTAATTTGCAGAACCAAGATTCCTTTGAGTAAGAATGAAGGAATTTACATCAAAGACTTACAGACAGGAAAGGTAAAAGCATTAAACTAGACTAGTATAGTACATTAATAGGGGAGAATGAAATTATTTTACTATTAGTTTGTCTCACATAATTATGCCAAAAATAAGTACTACTGTAAATCGACAGTTTCTACTTGCAATAACATTACTTTTGCTAGTTAATGATTCGATGGATAATGATAAAAAATTGACAATCTGAACAGCATTTACTTTATAACCTGGTATTCAATAGCCTCCAGGAGAACAGCTCTCCTGAAATTTAAGTCAGGGACTCAAGGCTAGCTGGTTTCTTGAAAACCAGTCAAAATGGTCTTGTGAAAAATGAAGCTTGGAAGAAAAGCTCATTTTATACCTGTATTGCTGTACTTTATTTCACTAACATAAAAAAATTCTTGTGGAGTCAGTTTTAATTGCATTGAATGAGATGAAAAACAAAAAAATGGTTTTGGTGATATGTTACAAGTACCAGTATCTTAATTGGAAATTAAATCTTATAAATTACAAAACAGGTGAGAGCAGAAATGGGACCTAAATCCTACATGTTGTCAGAGTTTGAGGAGCTGTGGGAAAAGGACCTACCCGCAGTTACTGAAGAATTACTCAAGTAGGTTAACCTCATTTACTGACGTATCAAAAACAAACCTGTCTTGAATTTTTTTTACAAATTAAATCATCGAATTATTAAATGAAAAAAATAGTTTGAGAATAAAGACATCCAGTTAACTTTTTCTAATGAGAATACCAAAGGTTCCATAGAAGTTCACCAAGTTAGCCAACATCAGATTAAATGTTTGAATTTCCTGAAAGGGACTAAAAGTTTTCGTTGAAATATATAGACATGATTTCAGATACACAACATCTGATTTAGACAAATTCACTGTATTTTACATTCAGTTATCAGAAAAATGACATAAAACTATACAAAAATTATTTGAGAATGTTATTTAATAAATGAGTAATTTATCATTTATTTATTTCTTATTTCATAAAGTTATACAGAAACTATTTGTCAATGAGCATGTTAAATGCATTATTTTATCCTTTAACATTAATTTCCTATTTACTCAACAGACAAGGAGGTGGCTTAGGGACAGGAGATATAAGAAAGATGGCTTATTTTGAACAGTCTATTGATCCCCATGTACTAGCGGTAAATATTACCAATTTACCACAATTTTAAGTGTGATTACCACTGAATTATTTTAACTTTTAACTTCAAACATGAAGGTTATTTTAGATTAAAGGCTGATTTTTTTTTTTAACTGTAACCATGGGTTAAAAGTTTAAACATATCTTTTGAGATTTTTCATTTGTTAGGGTTGTTGAAAAACTTATTTTTTCAGGGAAGAAACAAGACAAGGGTCGTGACCTACCGTTGCCCTGGTAACACAGCTGTTCAGGTGTATAATTACCTGGAGAAGACTGCTAGAGTGGTGTTTGGTCCAGATCTAGTCATTCTGGGGCCACACGAGAATTTCAACGTGCTCAGTCTCAGTGGTAAGATAAAGCCAGTACTTTAATATTGTGAAATTTTTTTTTCAGCAAGCTAAGAAACAAGTCTAGAAAAATGAAGTATGTTTTTTGAGTCATTCTTTATTTAAAAATTGTCAAAAAAATTGTACATGTATTGGAAGGGATTGCTAGACTTTGCAGTGCACTTGTCTCAAATTGAGAAATTGAAGGAAAAAAAAAAACGTTGTATTAAAGATACATTGGACATGTATGTCATAAAATTGAGACATTTTTGGGTAATTGATTGTGTTTTATTTTAGCTGGAAAACCAAAGAAGTCCAATTCTTTGAAGTCTTTGTGCCTTATGTTGGGTCCGGATTTTATAACAGACATATTAGAGGTACACCCATACATGTATATACTTAATTTACAGTATACATGTGCAGTGTATGAACAATGTACAAGTATGTCAACATACAAAAATTCTGGAAATTCTGTAAACATACTTTTTTCCAAGGGATCATAATTCTGCGCGATCTGACTTTCTCTTCAATCTGCGGTAGAAAATTACAAAAATTTCTTGGATCGCTTTTATATGTCTTTAATGCATTTTAAGAATTCATAGAAAATTTTCCAAGGTAAATTTTTGACCGCACACGTATAGAATAAATTAATCCCACATGGAGAAAAGTATGTCTACAGTATTTATTTGCAATGTATTGAAAACTCAAATTTTAAAAAGGATATTTGAATTTCTAACTTTTATATGTTGGTATACTTTTCTTCCTGCAGAGTCATTTAAGGGGATGAAGGACACATGGTTACATGACTCTGTTAAACTACGTCATAGTCTCCGTTTATATAAGTGCAAAACGTGTAAAGTATCAGTTCTTGTATAAATTTTTGACATTTTTTTTTCTTTAATTACCATCTTATATAAAAAAAATGAAAAGTTTAACATTCTTGTAAACATTAACAAATTATGAAAAAAGATTGATCCACTCCTCTGTTTCCCTAAACTGCGCATCCAACAAGTCGGTGACGTCATACACGATCCGTTAGTACAGCAAGATCATATTCAGTGAATACAGGGGACGGTATTATTATGTAAAAACAGCTCATAATCAGTATATCGAAGAAATATTTTTAGAAACGGGGAACAGAAAAATTATTTTTGCCTGGCTGATGACGGAAATCATATGTAGGTTTATCTTATTTCGCTTATTTAGCTTACGTGTGACGTCATAGTTGGTTTTTCCCATACTCGAGAAATGTAAACATGACAAGTTTTTGTCCTGCATATGTTGTCTTTAACGATGTCCTGTGCAATATTGAGGTCAGCTTCACCATTCGAAATTTTTACAGTTAATCAATGATTTGAAGGACTTGCATTTCAACGTATACTAAATTTAAAAATATTGAATGATAGAATTTTTTGTAAATTACGTTTTTCGTTGTTTAAGTTGTCTTAAAAAGTTCTTAATTTTCCCTATCCAGATGCAGTCTGATAGAAGAAACTTGCTTTTTCGAATTTTAAACCCTATTCGTACTCTGAAATATTTTAAAAGATACATGTTCACTTACATATTTTTTATATATGCTTTAAAAATCCCATTATGGACAGAGTAATAAGCCCGGAAACATGGAGAATTAAAACTCCACTTAGATACTGTAGGGCATAGTATTTATCAATCAGTATCTCTAAAATTAGGTAAGAAACCTAATGATATAACTGCTTTAATATATGTGGGACATACTTAATTAGAAATATACAAAATATAAAAAAAATTGAATGACAAGTATTTTTTCAGCTAAAGGTCCTTCTTCCCCTTAATTAACACAAGGCTTTATAATTCACAATGATTTAGGTTGAAACATCAGACCATGCACGTTTGAGAATCCAAGTGGCTTTCAACAATCATTTTGAGGTAAAAATGAAGTATATATACATGTATCTAGGCTAAAGAAAGCAATTCAATAAGAATTTTTTTTGACGAAAAAAAAAACTTTCAAAAGAAAAATTTCAAATATATGATTTGGCTATTTTCAGTATGACCTTGATGGTCCAGAAGAGGAGAAATGCAAATTGTTTGCTGTGCCAGATTTCATTGGGTTTGCTTCCAAACAAATGGGTAAGAACAAGTCGTTTGATGTAAATATAGTGGAGACCTATTTATTACACAAATATTGGTAGGATCTGAGACCGAAATGAATGAAATGTGTACTATTATAGACTGTTCCCCCCCCCCCCCCCCCCAAGGTGGCCCAAAAATGTCATCTGATTCCTGGTCTATTGGAGACATTTAATGTGACTGTATATGTACATGTATTTAGAATTTCAGTGGAAGTTATTGAAGAAGTTTTACTTAATTTACCAAAAGCAGCAACTTGAATTGCATGTCCTAATATTACAATATATATGTATAATTGTCTGACAGAGATGAAATATAACAGTAACTGTTGCGGCTTATAATTTTAGCCAGTCTTAAAAAAAGGCAGTAGCCTGCAATTGAACTTCTAGATTGTTACCAATAAACCTTTAAATTGAATTATATAATTAGATTTCATTTATTTAATCTCTTTACAGGCGCTCGTATTAGAGCTGCAGTGGCTCAGGTCACATTTGATGATTTTCATCGACATTCCAATCAAGTGCTCACCACTGCAGTATTTGGTCTTAATGCCAAAGGTCAGATGAATAACGAAGTCAGATTTCCAGAAAATAACCTGGTAAGTACAAGTATCAAATTTAAGAAAAAATTTCTAACAAATTTTACACTGGTGTCTTATTATTTGCCTTTTGTTTATATTTATGCAACTTCTCAATAAAATGTTATTTTTCTAAACCTGTTTTATCAATTACATTGATTGCTCCCTCAAAATTTTTACTTTCTTCAGTAAAACAGAAAAATATGCATTATACTGCAAGACACATGTAAAATGATTTGCATGTGTATATCAACCATGATATTTCTAATTACTTTTACAAAGGGTAGATAATATAATATCCAGGGATTGGAATACACTGTATTCGATTAAGATTGGAATATACTGTATGCTTGTATCCTTTATTAGGTTCTGAGTAGTATGGACATCCAGAGCATAGAACCAGTGGACGTGAAGATGAGAGACAGTCTCAGTAAATCTGTACAACTCGCCATAGAGATCTCCACAAAGTATGTCCTTGACACATTAATACAGAATCTTTATGGAGTGATATTTCTGAAAGAAAAGCATTTAATGATCAGATTTAAGGAGGAGAAGGACCTTGAGCTGAAAAAATACTTGTCATTCAATTTTTTTCATATTTTGTATATTTCTAATTAAGTATGTCCCGAATATCTTAAAGCAGTTATATCATTAGATTTCTTACCTTATTTTGGAGATACTGATTGACAAATACTATGCCCTACAGTATCTAAGTGGAGTTTTAATTTTCCATGTTTCCGGGCGCATTACTCTGTCCATAATGGGATTTTTTAAGCATACATAAAAAATATCAAAGTGGACATGTATATTTTAAAATATTTCAGAGTATAACTAGGATTTAAAATTCGAAAAAGCAAGTTTTGTCTATCACACTGCATCTGGATAGGGAAAAGTGCGCACTTTTTAAGACAACTTAAACAATAAAAAACGTAATTTACAAAAAATTCTATCATTCAATATTTTTAAATTTACGTTGAAATGCAAATCCTTCAAATTATTGATTAACTGTAAAAGTTTCGAATGATGAAGCTGACCTCATTATTTTACAGGACATCGTTAAAGAGGACATAAGCGTGACAAAAACGTGTCATGTTACATTTCTCGAGTACGGGAAAAACCAATTATGACGTCACACGTTAGCTAAATAAGCGAAATAAGATATACCTACATAAGATTTCCGTCATCAGCCATGCAAAAATCATTTTTGTGTTCCCCGTTTTTCAAAATATTTCATTATATACTGATTATGACCTGTTTTTACATAATAATACCGCCCCTTTGTTCACCGAGTATGATCTTGCTGTACTAACAGATCGTGTATGACGTCAACGACTTGTTGGACGCGCAGTTTAGGGAAACAGAGGAGTGGATCAATCTTTTTCGTAATTTGTTAATGTTTACAAAATGTTAAAACTTTTTTATTTTTTTATATAAGATGGTAATTAAAGTTAAGAAATTGTCAAAAAATTATACAAGAACTGATGCTTTACACGTTTTGCACTTATATAAACGGAGACTATGACGTAGTTAAACAGAATCATGTGACCATGTGTCCTTCATCCCCTTAATGCCCACTTTTCATTGATTTTACACTATGTACATGTGTAAAAATCTTATTTTCATATTTCCTCATGGAAATGAAAATTATACTGTGAAGTGATGAATATGTTATAGTGCAGCATAATTATTCATTGGAATTCTGCATTCGTTTTATATGAATTTATTAATAAACACATTTTAAGGGAGATAACTCTTACTAAGTACATATACAAAATAGTACATTAAATTCAAAGAGAGTTTAAAGTTTACTTTCAAAGATGAAAATCATGAACTTTTAGCTCCATTGAGGCAGCAGCATCACACGAGGCAGCTAGAAATGAACAGATAGCTCGGGGTGAATTAGAGCGACAAAAACTGTACAACGAAAAAGAAGCAGAGAAGGAAAGGACCAAACTGCTGGAGCTCCAGGCAATCACTGCTGCTGTCGAGTCCACGGGGCAGGCCAAGGCAGAGGCTCAGGCTCAGGCCGAGAGGATCATCATCGAGTGTGAGAGCGAGATCGAAGGTGAGCATCATTTAAAATTGACTTGGGAGTTGGAAAATCTTAATCTCAGATGGAAAAGGTCAACTTTGAGTGAGAGAGAGAGAGAGATTGTTACACCCCAGGTCCATGCACAGGCTGAGGGAAGAGTTGCAAAAGTCACCTTTTAGTTTGACCTTGGATCAAGGTCATAAAACACCTTTAGGTTATCAACAACAATTAACACATCTGAATTTGAATTTTTATCAATTTTACACATGTTGAAAAAGGAACTGAAAAAAGTGTTGCTAAGAAAACTTACAAAATGAATGGTACAAATCCGAATGTCAGAGTAGCAAATCACATTTGTGTTCCATACATTTGCAATTTATATTTTTTCTTTTTCAAGCTGCCAGATTGAGGGCAGAGGCAGCAGAAATTGAACACAATGCACAGCTAGCTGCTCAGGAATCTGTAAGTTAAGAACTTGACTTTTTAGGTCACCTGAGTCACTCAGGTGACCTATTGCTATCCGTTTTCGTCCGTCGGCGTGCGTCGTGCGTTGTGCGTTAACATTTGAACATTTTCAGCTTCTTCTCTGAAACCGCTCAACCAATTTCAACCAAATTTGGCATATAACATCTATGGGTGAAGGGGGACAAAATTTGTGAATTTCATGGTCCCTGCCCCCCTGGGGCCTGAGGCGTGGGGCAAAAACCACTAAAATTAATGCAATCTTTAAAAATCTTCTTCTTTACTCCTGGACATCAAGCAGTCAAACTGTTAGCATGATTGTAATAAGCATTGAGCCCTCTACCAAAATTGTGAAATTCATGGCCCCAGGGTCAGGGGTTCTTGTGAAAGGGGGGGGGGGGGTGGCTCTACTGATTATATAGTGAAAATTCATAATTTCTTTCAAAATATTTTTTCTACTCCTGGTTATAAAGCAAAGAAACAAGTGTATAGTTATGATGAACAAGGATGCTTTTACAAAATTTTTAAACTTGTGGTCCCAGGGGTTCTGCTGTTTTTCTGAGGGGGTGGGAGGGGGGGGGGGCTCTATTGATAATATAGTGAAAATGTGTGAATTCTTTGAAAATCTTCAACTAATTGCATAGTTATGATGATGAGGGTACCTCTTCTAAATTTGTAAATTTCATGACCCTCGGTCATGGTTCTGGTGTTAGGGTAGGGCTGTGTTAAATAGTAAAAGTGCATTATTTCTTTGAAAATCTTCTCTGCTCCTGGGCATATTGGAGGCAAACAGAGTAAAAGTTTTAATAAGCAAGGGTATTTTTACCAGAATTTTAAACATCTGGACCATTTGGTCAAGTGTTCTGGTCCTGGCCAGGGCTCTATTAATTTGTATTCTACTGAGTGAAGTTATTCCCCTTTGCCATTCTCCTTTGATAATTAATCAGTGTAGATAATGTATTTGAAAGGTTAATAGAATAAGAGAATTATGCAAGAACATTGATTGTATAATACAAAAAGTACTTTCCTAGTTTTAATGATCAGGTAGACCTGGAAGTAATAGATGAATAAAAGTGAAACAAAAATAACTTATCTTTTTTAATGTTCTTCAAAGGCCAAGTGAGGCCAGTTTGAGATATTTTGTAAAAAGTCTGTATGGTAATAGCGATAAATGGGGGACAGATAGATAAAGCTTACTATTTTCCTTGCTTTTGGGAAAAAAAAAAGCTTTATTAGGTCACCTGAGTCACTCAGGTGACCTATTGCTATCCGTTCTCGTCCGTCGGCGTGCGTCGTGTGTTAACATTTGAACATTTTTAGCTTCTTCTCTGAAACCGCTTAACCAATTTCAAGCAAATTTGGCATATAGCATCTATGGGTGAAAGGGAACAAAAATTGTGAATTTCATGGTCCCTGCCCCCCTGGGGCCTGAGGGGTGGGGCTAAAACCACCAAAAATAATGCAATCTTTAAAAATCTTCTTCTTTACTCCAGGACATCAAGCAGTCAAACTGTTGGCTTCATTGTAATAAGCAGTGAGCCCTCTACCAAAATTGTGAAATTCATGGCCCCAGGGTCAGGGGTTCTGGCCCCAGGGTGGGGCTATATAGATCATATAGTGAAAGTGCATTATTTCTTTGAAAATCTTCTTCTCTGCTCCTGGGTATTAAATAAAGTAACTAAGTACATAGTTATGAATAGCAAGAGTGCCTCTTCCAAAATTGTGAAATTCATGGCCCCAGGGTCAGGGGTTCTGGTGTTAGGGTGGGGCTCTATTGATTATATAGTGAAAATGCATTAATTCTTTGAAAATCTTCTTCTCTGCTCCTGGGTATTAAATAAAGTAACTAAGTACATAGTTATGATGAGCAAGAGTGCCTCTTCCGAAATTGTGAAATTCATGGCCCCAGGGTCAGGGGTTCTGGCCCCAGGGTGGGACTATATAGATCATATAGTGAAAGTGCATTAATTCTTTGAAAATCTTCTTCTCTGCTCCTGGGTATTAAATAAAGTAACTAAGTACATAGTTATGAAGAGCAAGAGTGCCTCTTCCAAAATTGTGAAATTCATGGCCCCAGGGTCAGGGGTTCTGGTGTTAGGGCGGGGCTCTATTGATTATATAATGAAAATGCATTAATTCTTTGAAAATCTTCTTCTCTGCTCCTGGGTATTAAATAAAGTAACTAAGTACATAGTTATGATGAGCAAGAGTGCTTCTTCAAAAATTGTGAAATTCATGGCCCCAGGGTCAGGGGTTCTGGTGTAAGGGTGGGGCTCTGTTGATCATATAGTGAAATTGCATTAATTCTTTGAAAATCTTCTTCTCTGCTCCTGGGTATTAAATAAAGTAACTAAGTACATAGTTATGAATAGCAAGAGTGCCTCTTCCAAAAGTGTGAAATTCATGGCCCCAGGGTCAGGGGTTCTGGTGTAAGGGCTGGGCTCTATTGATTATATAATGAAAATGCATTAATTCTTTGAAAATCTTCTTCTCTGCTCCTGGGTATTAAATAAAGTAACTAAGTACATAGTTATGAAGAGCAAGAGTGCCTCTTCCAAAATTTGAAATTCATGGCCCCAGGGTCAGGGGTTCTGGTGTAAGGGTGGGGCTCTATTGATTATGTAGTGAAAATGCATTAATTCTTTGAAAATCATCTTCTCTGCTCCTTGGTATTGAATAAAGTAACTAGGTGCATAGTTATGATGAGCAAGAGTGCTTCTTCAAAAATTGTGAAATTCATGGCCCCTGGGTCAGGGGTTCTAGTGTTAGGGTGGGGCTCTATTGATTATCTAGTGAAAATGCATTAATTCTTTGAAAATCTTCTTCTCTGCTCCTGGGTATTAAATAAAGTAACTAAGTACATAGTTATGAGGAGCAAAAGTGCCTTTTGGAAAATTGTGAATTTCATGGCCCCAGGGTCAGCGGTTCTGGTGTTAGGGCGGGGCTCTATTAATTATATAGTGAAAATGCATTAATTCTTTGAAAATCTTCTTCTCTGCTCCTGGGTATTAAATAAAGTAACTAAGTACATAGTTATGATGAGCAGGAGTATCTCTTCTAAAATTGTGAATTTCATGGCCCCATGGTCAGGGGTTCTGGTGTTAGGGCGGGGCTCTATCGACTATATAGTGAAAATGCATTAATTCTTTGAAAATCTTCTTCTCTGCTCCTGGGCATTAAGGTGATAAACTAAGTACATAGTTATGAAGAGCAAGAGTGCCTCTTCCAAAATTTGAAATTCATGGCCCCAGGGTCAGGGGTTCTGGTGTAAGGGCGGGGCTCTATTGATTATATAGTGAAAATGCATTAATTCTTTGAAAATCTTCTTCTCTGCTCCTTGGTATTGAATAAAGTAACTAGGTACATAGTTATGATGAGCAAGAGTGCTTCTACAAAAATTGTGAAATTCATGGCCCCTGGGTCAGGGGTTCTAGTGTTAGGGTGGGGCTCTATTGATTATCTAGTGAAAATGCATTAATTCTTTGAAAATCTTCTTCTCTGCTCCTGGGTATTAAATAAAGTAACAAGGTACATAGTTATGAGGAGCAAAAGTGCCTTTTAGAAAATTGTGAATTTCATGGCCCCAGGGTCAGGGGTTCTGGTGTTAGGGCGGGGCTCTATTGATTATATAGTGAAAATGCATTAATTCTTTGAAAATCTTCTTCTCTGCTCCTGGGTATTAAATAAAGTAACTAAGTACATAGTTATGATGAGCAGGAGCATCTCTTCTAAAATTGTGAATTTCATGGCCCCATGGTCAGGGGTTCTGGTGTTAGGGCGGGGCTCTATCGACTATATAGTGAAAATGCATTAATTCTTTGAAAATCTTCTTCTCTGCTCCTGGGCATTAAGGTGATAAACTAAGTACATAGTTATGATGAGGAGGTAGGCCTCTTCCAGAATTATGAAAGCCATGGCCCCTGGGTGAGGGGTTCTGATGTTAGGGCGGGGCTCTATTGATTATATAGTGAAAATGCATTAAGTCTTTGAAAGTCTTCTTCTCTGCTCCAGGGTATTATTTAAACAAACTAAGTACATGGTTATGATGCATAAGGATGCCTTTTCAAAAATTGTGAATTTCATGGCCCCAGGGTCAGCGGTTCTGGTGTTAGGGCGGGGCTCTATTGATTATATAGTGAAAATGCATTGATTCTTTGAAAATCGTCTTCTCTGCTACTGGAGATTATTTAAACAAACTAAGTGCATGATTATGATGGGCAAGGATGCCTCTTCCAAAATTTTTAAATATATGGCTTCAGTTTTGGGGGTTCTTGAGGAAGGGGGGGGGGGGGGCTCTATTGATTATATAGTGAAAAAGCATTAATTCTATTAATTAATCATTAATTTATCCTGTCTGCTCCTTAGCGTTGAGCTGATAAATAAATTGCTTAGCTATGATGAAAATGTGAGCTTCGAACAGAATTTTTAAATCTTGTGGTCCTAGGGTCAGGGGTTCTGGCATAACTGGGGGGGGGGGGGGGGGGGGCTTTTGATAATATAGTGCAAAAGTGTTAATTCTTTGAAGTCCATAGGTATGATGATGAGGGTAACTCTTCCAAATTTGTAAATTTCTTGACCCTTGGTCTTGGGTTCTGGTGTTAGGGTAAGGCTTTGTTGAAGCATTGTACCTGTGAAATTCTTCTCTGCTTCTGGGCATATCGGAAGAAAACTGAGTAAAAGTTTAAATGATATAAGTAAGCGTATTTCTACCAGATTTTTGAACATCTGGACCATTTGTCTAAGCATTCTAGTCCTGGGCAGGGCTCTATTAATTTGTATTCTACTGAGAGAAGTTATTCCCCTTTTCCATTCACCTTTAATCACTGTAAATAATGTATTTGAAAGGTTAATAGAATAAGATAATTATGCAAGAATGTTTATCATATAATTCAAAAAGTATTTTCTTAGTTTTAATAATCAGGTTGACCTGTAAGTAATAGATAAATAAAAATGAGACAAAAATAACTTATCTTATTAAAAGTTCTTCAAAGACCATAAGAGAGGTCAATGCTAGAGCTCTTAATATGGGATTAAAAATAGTACTGAAGCACTAATAGTTTGTTAATAGTCTGCATGGTGATAGTGTTAAGTGGGGGACAGATTAGAACTTAATTTATGAGTTGATACTGAATACTAGACTAATTATTTTGTTGATCCTGATCTTCCTACTTCTCTTGCTTTAGGGCAACAAAGCTTCATCTATCAGTGTATTTAACTTCTAAATTGTTGTATTATACTCAGGTGACCGTTAAGGCCCTTGGGCCTCTTGTTTAATAACCCCTCCCTCTCAAGAAATTGGAAGGGAGGGGCCCGGGGGTTATAATTAAATAACTGTGTGTGTATGTCCACTTTTAATTTGCAAGGTTAAGCAAACTTGCAGATATATCTATCCATCAGTGGATACTCAATGAAATCCTTGCTTTGATTGTGGCCCCTGCAAGGGGTATTAGTCCCATTAGGACAACTCTAGTTTGAGTTATAAATATACATTCCAAAGTCGAGACTGTTTCTTATGGATCAAAAATGATTTAATTTAATTTCTTATGAGTAAATTGTTATTTATGTCAGCAACAAACTTTAATGAATGTGCAGTTGCACATACATGTATTTATGTTTTGTGTTATGACATTCAATTGAATACTCTTGGCCAGATGTTTCCACATCTTCACATGTATTCAAAGGTTTTCATCTTTCAATGAATACTTCACATCTTCTTTTAGGCAAGGAATCAGGAGTTACAATACACCAGGAACATGAATGAACTAGAGGTTCACAAAGAGAAGGAAATGGCTAATATTGAGGTTAGAACCATAAACTCTATGTATAACAGATACTGATCATTTGTATACAACTTCCTTATCATTTTCTGTCCCATTTTGTTAATGGATTGATGTACATGTATGCTAAAAAGTATAGGTTTATGAAATCTATACCTCAAGTCAACTCTGAGAGCCTTTTATTGTAACACACTACACTACATGTATGTGTGCTGTTTTCTTATTCTCAGGTGAAGAGATTTGGTGATATGATCTCATCAATAGGTGCAAATGTACTGAAGGCCATAGCAACAGCAGGCCCAGCCAATCAGGTAGGGACAGGTTTTACACTTTCCCACTTTATTCAAATATTTATGCAATCTTAATGCAATGTATATGATGATACTGACTTAATGTATTTGTACTAAATACATTTATTTTTATTTATTTTTTTTAACAGTTTAGAAAAAATATTTACAAATATTTACAAAAATATTTATTCCCTGAATCAGTATAAATATAAAAAAAAGAATAACCTAGACACGATTTTTTTTTTAAATACAGGTAAATCTGTTGAAAGCTCTTGGAATGGAGAGTGTTTTGATCACCGACGGTAACAGTCCCATCAATCTCTTCAACACAGCCAATGGAATTGTGGGTGAAAATAACTAGTATGTGATTCAACGGAGTGGATCTACATGTAACTCGGAGTCTAGGTTCTTATCAAGATGTTTAGTTTTGCTGTATGATTGAAGTGATAAATCATTACAAATACATTTTGTACATTGTATGCAAATCATTTGTGCAATTTTACAATTATCTCTTTGGAAGTGTGTTTGCTTGCTTACTTAATGTAACATGTACCACAATCAATGAGTAGACATTTTGTAGTGTAGTAGTTTTTTTCTTCCTTTTTTGAATTATTGCTGTACAATGACTTGAAATATTTTTAACAAAAGGGTAATATGAGTACATTTTTTCTTCATTTGAAAGTACATTTTGATATATGTGTATATGAAAAGTATATTTGCATGTCAGTTACCTTGCATCGATTTCCCATTTTATATGCAACATACTCTTAATACTAAGTTTACTTTTTTGATTATGCATATTTTCCAAATATACAATGTAAATGCACACTTTTTTGTCATTATGAACCTCGTACCTTCTACATTTCCAATAGAAAATGTGTTTCCATTTTTAAAACTGTGATACAATGTACTTTGTAAATGACCTTTATCTAACAAAATATTTTATATAAGAAAATATACGTTACATTTTGAATACATACATGTAAGCATGTATACCTTTGTCTTTGATGTTTGTTATTTTTCTGCTTATACAAATGCAGATGCATGTACCATATCTGACATGTCAATCTTCTAATTTGTCCACCTTAGATGTAACTGTGATACGTCATATACATATTCAGCCCGGTCCTGGATAGCTATACTACATATTCAGAATATTCTCAGAACTGGTTTCTATTATGGTTATAACATTTGTATATATTCCTTTACCGATTCCTTTTCTTTGTTGATTATAATTTATCAAATTTATTAAAGATCATAGAAGTTTTTGAGTGGCTTATTTTTCGATAAGGGTGAAGTAATTTTAAAGTTTTGGATAATGTAAATATTTGAGCATGGGCACCAAAGACACGGTTTTATCTTACTGTGATAACCAGTTTCCAAAATAGACCAAGATCTTGCATATGGAATGTATTTTTGCTTTGAAAAAGAGAAGAAAGAAAAACAAATTAACATCAAACAGTTTTACTGGAGCCAAATATCCCATTCTTGAAAACGGAACATACACATTTTAAAAATCATTTTTGCTGCCTTTGAATATTCCTGATCACTGACAATTTCACATGTACTGAGTTCTGGACCCAAGCTATTTCACTTGTTTTCTTCAAAGATCCTAGCTATTTCACTTGTTTTCTTCAAAGAGATGTTACATCAGCTTCACTTTTCAAACATCTCTGTCAATGCTTGGAAATGTCCTTTATCTATTTAAGAGTCATATAAACTTTTTTGATCAATAATGGATAAACATCTGTGAGATACCAAAGTAAGAAACTTCAGAGTTTTCAATACCATAGCTGCACTTTTCACTGCCTTTTTTTCCGAATTCTCTAAGGTTCATCTATACTCTGATAAGAGAGGTAACTCTAACTAGAATAAATCTCTTTTATTCCTTTTAGAAACTGTCAACTTAAAACGTCATTTCTGTCAAATTTTGACCTGCAAGGTATTCTGAAGTTTGTGAATTGTAACTAAAAATTCAATTTCTTTTACAAAATAAAAAAATTGCGAGTGACCAGAGGAAAAATGAACCTTAAGTTTATTGCTTCATTTAATTGATTCTGCTGAATATCAGTATGAATATTTTATGTATATATATTATTAAATGCATAAATTAGTCCAATCTTTGGGAAAAAATTACAGATAATGAAGATGAACATGAAATAATAAACTTTATTTCAAAGATAATTTTTCCCCCACAATACATGTACAAAAATCAGGTCCATATTGAGCCAACCCTTCCTTTATCAGATTTACAAAAGTTTTGTAAAATTGAGTTTTGACAGACATACTAGGAAATTGGCCCAACTTGAACGACTCTGGCTAGCAAATGTTATTTCACTCAGTGATTGCGCATATCATTGTTTCTTCCACATCCTCTTGCCCTTTGGCCCAATGCTGCACTTGGGAGTTCTTTAATAACCGTCAAGTGTGAGCTGCATAATAGCATGTCTTGATGATTTCATTTCCTTCAAGTCAGATCAGCCCCTTTGGTAAATTCCTACATATAAATCATTTTTATAAGAATATACAGTGCATAATATTACAACTGAAAAAATCATTCATTTTCAAGCCATTTGTTTGATAACTTTCTTTAAGGTATGATGAAAAAGAACAATATAATAAACCATTTAAGATGTCCTCTTGTGAATACAATTATTTTTTCTTAATTTTATTGTTCTACAACTTGTTCTACCTGTTTAATAACATTCTCCAGGAGAACAAGGCTCTGTATCGCCACCTTCTTTGATTCAGCATTGACATCTTTCTCAACAACATCTACAAGAAAATACCGTTAAATCTCTTTAAAATATCAGATGTACACAAATATAAATAAACTCTATTCATTCAATGCAAAAATAAAAAAAAAAAAAAAAAAAAAAACAACTTTCAAATTGGTAAAGAAAATGTTCCCTGCTTTCTTAACATTTATATACATGTACATGCAACTGTTTGAAAATGTATTTCAGTACGATTTTCATGTAAAATCTTAAAACATTTCTCTTTCATTTTTCAGTGTTTTGTATACTTTACCCTCAAGCCAATGTTTGGTCTCCATTATTTCACTCTGTAGGTCTGTCAGTAAAATATGTCCTGGTACAGACAAAATCACCATGGAAACGGCAAACAAAACAGCATGTCTCACACTCCTGAAATTTTCAAAGAAATTGCTGCATTTAGAAAATGCTCTCCAGTATCAGTGATCTGTGTCTCCATGATAAATCTCTTGAGAGGGGGTACACATAAAACAAAAATATGATATCTGCATGTAGACACTGCACTTACACTGTACTAGCTACATCAAAAATCTGTGAAATAGACTGAGCATCAGGGTCTTGGTTGTTTCCATCAAACCAAAATTTATGTACAAAGTTTGCATAGTGGCAAAAGAGTTCCATTTTGTGAATATTTACCCATTGTTACAGTATATAATGACACATTCAGGAAATACAATAATGCACATGTTGTACAATAATACATGTAAATCTGTGTCAATTTCAGAAGGCCCATATTTGGTCCCCCTTTACCACAGCAAGTACATGTATAGAAAAGTTCTGGAAAATTGCATTTTGCTGATGCCATGTAAACTCTATCGTATTTCCTTTCAATGGCCTTTTATAGATTACAATATACTCACACATCACTATGGAATCTGATGACCCACAAAAATTCGAGCAACCTGTCAGCCATTTGTTTAACTGCCTACAAAAGTGGGAAAAAAAATTGAAATAGTGTTTAGTGAATTTATACAAAAAAGTTCAGTATTTAAAAGTGTTTGTCATGTATGGCTTCACCAACATGCGAAAAATATCTGACAATGGAGCCAGGCAAATTACTGGAAGAAGTAAAAAAAACATCAAACTTGATACACAATGTTGTTGACTCACTGGTGTGTTTATGGCAGCATAGATGATGACTCCTAGTGTATGCACAAGTCTGGCTAACACAAGGCTGTCCTCTCCCATCAAATCAAATGTGTTTTCTTTCCTATAAATTAAAGCAACAAATAAAAGAGATTTCTTTTAAAAGACTGAAATCTATAAACAAGCTGATGCTTGACAGTGCTCTATTTTGTTATCATTCTTTTTAAAGTTCATACAGAATTTTTAATGAAAAAGTTGAATGTAAGAACAGTGATCAACCTCGAAAAACCTACAAACAATACAAATCTGTGAACAGGGCATGAAATGTGGACTCTTGGAAATTCCAGAGGGGGGATCAGGTGCCTAGGAGTACCAAGCATCCCCTGTTGACTCGTCGTACCTGACATGAACCCTATCTATTGATCCGGTAGAAGGAATATTCCGTAGTCAAATTTAGTATGAACACAAAGGCTAAACAATTAGTATAAAATATGTCAGTCAATATGACACAATGATAAATGAATAATGGAATATAACTGCATAGGTAAAGACATATAAAACCAAATGTCATTAGTGTCATACCTTAAATCTCAATATACATGGGCCTAAATAAGGCTTCACCAATTACTCTAGTCACTAAATACTATGACGAATTCTTTTCACCTCAATTGTTGACAATTTAAATATATGTACACTAGCTGCAGAAAACTCTCTCAGTCTGATAACAAAAGCAACAAAACTCTACCTGTCATAGTTGGCCATGAGGGGGTAAAAGAAGCAACCTGCCACTGGAGCAAACTTATTTTTAGTTGCCACCACCTCTTTTCTGGATCCTCTCCCAAATCTTCTGGTCTTACTCTCTATCCTTTGTTTGACAATCTCCCTCCAGCCCTCTGAAGAATTCTCTGAATCCAGCGCTGTTATTTTATTGGACGGTTTTCCCTTTTCCATTGGTTGCGATTCTGATGGTTGAGAAAGCTCTTGAGCAGCTGCTCCTAACACCTACATGTATTAATGATAGATGTTTTGGGTTGCCAAAGACTAAACAGTAATACATCTGCAGAATTCCAAACAGGTACTATTATTTATTACATTTTCAACAGTGAAATACTGTAATTTATTTACTGAATAAAAGTGATATTCTGACACAGTGTGAAAGGATATCAAAATGGTATTCTCACAGTGTGAGAATATCAGAAGTGCGGCAAAACTTACGATTTTCCTTCCCTTCACGAAGAGTGTTTTTAAAAAACTCCCTGGCCTATTATAAGATAGAGTTAATGAGCCATCCTGACAGAGCCTAATAGTTATACTGCTAAAGTTTGTCCAAATATGTCATTAAAAATCCATGTTTACAATGTTTTTCAATCTTGCAAATGCTTAGCTATGACGTCTCAACCGCTAAACTATGAAGTCACAGCCTATGACACTGTGTTATGAAAAGACAGAGGCAAAGGGAAAATCTAAGAAAATGTAATATACAGAAAATTCAATGTTTTGTAGATGAATATGGAACTTATTTCACTCGTGAAATAGGATTTTTTCATATTTTCAGTTCGCTTAGCACTCGTAAAAATATCAAAATATCCTGTCCCACTCGTGAAATAAATTCCATATTCATCAACAAAACATTGAATATCCTCTATGTACAATTGTGAGTAAAAACTTTCAAATTTCATAAAGTAATAATTATATGATAAGCAGGGAAAATGTACACGTACAGAGTACATTACATAACTTTTTTTAAAATTTGATTCTCACAATAAAATATCAAAATTTTCTAATTATAATGCACCCTCTTGTTTGTTATGAAAAATTCTGAATATTCCAAATTACAAAATAAGGGCATTACTTATAATAAATTCTTTGGATAAATTGGACAGTAAATACTTCATCAGTTTACATGCACTGACCTCTAAAATATCCATCCTCTGTCTTAGATTGTAATTTCTTTCGTAAAACTGTGTGGTCAGGTATTTGGAAACCTGAAATAGTTAAATACAAATACTCCAAATTTATACAAAACAAAACACAAAACAGAAAACTGAGCAGCGAGTGAATGCTGAAAAGTTTAAAAGTGAATATAGAATGTTTCAGGGACTGTTTACAACCCTCCCCACTTTTTTTCACACAGAATTTATTTTCAGAATGAACTATAAGACTTACATAGCATCATTACATTGCTTCACTTCTATCATAGAGATATCCTTTAACAAACTCTGGTATGTGAATTGTATGTAATATTAGTTTTCTCCACAGAAATAATTACCTGCTCTGGTGCATAAACAGCTAGGGCCACTAATGATCTGAATCTCAGAGGAACAAAGTTATCTGTGGAGTACCTGTCTGACAGGTGAAGAAGAATCTTGGTGAACTCTTCTGCTATCTTAAAGAGAGGAAAAAAAATCCAAAATTTATCAAAGATGTACAGCCTAAGTAGGATCAGTATTGATGCTAAAACTGATGTTTTTCATTTTCACCACCATTTTTTTCTTACAAGTCTTAGAATTAAAAAGTACTGTTCAATGCTCCATTTAAAAAATGAATGAAGTATGTTGACTAATTCAGATTAAAGACTAATTACAAATGACCTACTTCCAAGAGCCCATCTGGATTCCTCCTGATCAAAGCTTCTGTGGCACCCAGACACACTTCTAATTTTTCTGGATCATCAACACTGATTAATCCTACAAAGAAAACAAAATTTAAAATTTCACAGAACTTGACATGATTCAAATTTCAAAAAGCATTCTCTCTGCAAATATTGTTTAAAATTACATTATGAGTTGAAATGGGGGGGGGGGGGGGGTTGCTACAAAAATACCTTCCATGCAGTCTCTAATGTACTTTGGCTGTTTGGTCTTTGTCAACTTTTTGTCATTGGACATATCATATGGCACAAGGTCATCATCACTGAAAAATTTAAAAATTTGTTTTGGATAAAACCTGTACATATAATAGAACATCTTGATATTTTAAAGTTTCTACTATACATGGGTTTTGTCATTGTTGCAAACTATGGTTTTGAGTCCACAAGCTCCCTCAAATGAAGATAGAAAGAATCCATGTGAATCAACTTTGGGTTACCGACAATGTTTTTTTTTAAGAGCATGCTATTTTACATTAGAATTTTATATTGAAAGAACACATAGATATTACATGTTTAATGATGCATAATAATAAATCTTGTCATACAAAATACAATCTTCAAAAGATTATCTGTGTAAAATAAGGACAAACCTATCTAAATCTGGGTCAATCTGAAGATTAGCTTCCCTTTCTTCACTTCCACTCTCTGTCAAGATGTCTTTTTGACTTGATACTGGGGTTATATTTACATTACTCATCCCACTGTAATGATATGCAAAAACCACACATATAATTACAGGTATGAAATAACATTACATGCTGCAATAATATTCAAGAACTGCACAGTCATACATGATGCAAGTATGAAATGAAATCATATGTATTTATTGCACCCAATGTCCTGATATAAAGTCACTTTTTTCAAACGAAAAAAAAATATATAACTACATAAAAGAGTAAAAAATTTTACTTTTTATTACATGTTCAAAGCTTAAATGCTAGAATTTATCCATTGCATAAAACTGGTATTTTTCACAGGCATGTTATTTTCCCACTATAAAAATAGCAAGGTCTTTTTTCACAGTATGAAAATTACAACAGCAACCACTTAACCCTTTAAAGTTAGTAAAAAACTAAAGGAAAATGGAAAAAAAATGTAATTCTATATAAACTCTTGAAAAAATGTATTATAAAAAACTATCCCACCCATGAAATACAAGTAAAATCCATATGCAGATACTGGTACAAAACATTGAATATCCTCTATGTATCTTATTTCTAAAATACTATAAAATAGTCTTAGCATTAATTCAGACATTATTAATTTTTCTGTGAATGGAGATGCTCTCACTTTCTTAAACTCTGTAGCCCGGGATCTTGTGGTGGTGTTGTCAAGGAAACCAGGTATTCTACTTCCTCATCTCTGGGAAACTGTGAAATAAACAGCATACACATGTACACATAATTTCAACAGTAAAAATTTACCTGTTAATTCAAATTCTCTGGTGCACAAAGTTTATATGCTTAATTACCTTAAATCAACTTGACATGTAATTTGTGCACAAGAAATATCAGCCAATGAGTTTTACATCCTACCTTTAACTGCATGTTTCATTGTTTGGTTTTGTATTGATTTAAATTTGTTTTCTCAGTTGCAAAAGAAATATTTGAGAAGGATTTCAAAGTGACAAATGATAAATAATTATTAATCTATTCACCCTGGAGTTGTGTATCAATTTTGTTTATGACAGAAATTGATATCATGGCGAATTATAACATGATTATGGACAATTCACCGGGCCTGAAAAAAAATGATTATTTGTTCTTTATGAGCAGCTGTACTTCATACCTCAAACTTAAGCTGTTGACCTTTGGGATCTAGAACAGCTGATATGGTCTCAGCTAGAGCCATGCCAATTTTCCGGATTCTGTGATCAGAACTCGCTATGTGACATTGTATACCAGGCATCAGCAGCTGGATGAAATCTGTCAACAAACATGACAAAAACAAAAAAGTAACTTAATTTCTTATAAAAAGTTAACTAAAGATTATCAAATATCTAAGACAAATTATACATGTACATGTATATTTGTATCAATTTTCCCCTCATATTTAAATAATTTATACAAAGGTAGGGTTTTGAGTTGCAATGTTGATCAGCAAAGAGTTTCACAAATAGTGAAATACACACATCTGCCTCCTCTTCTTTGGATTAATTTATCATACAACTAAGATTTAGTATCATAACTCTTTAATTTTTTCTTGTTCATGTATGTTAAAAAGTCTTGAGAAACTTTTTATCAGTCAAACCTCGTTATTTCGACTGGACTGTGAAAAAACTTTCAAGATATCCGATGATTCAAGATATTGGAGGGTAAATTACTTAAAGAATAAGTGGTTAGGATTTCCAAATCACTTCGAAATATCCATGGTATTTGAGATATCAGTGTTCGAGATACCGAAGTTTAACTGTACCTTAAAAGACACACCTATTTCATTTGCCTGCTACTCTTACAATGTAGATAAACCATGGTTCTTCTCTAAGTGCTTACCCTCTCTAATTTCTGCCTTGTCTGATTCTTTAAGGAACCCCAGGCCTATAAATAGAGCCTTTGTGATGTAGAGATGCTGTTCTACAGAGGTATGTTTCAGGGCACTGCTGTCCCCCCAGACAGAGAGAAGCTCCCTCAACATCTAAAAAAAAACAAAGAGAGAAGCTCCCTCAACATCTAAAAAAAAAAACAAAGAGAGAAGCTCCCTCAACATCTAAAAACCAAAACATCTAACAAAGACAAAACAAACCGATAGAAGCTCCCTCAACATATCAACCTTCCAATAAAAATCCTAAAATCTTTCTTCTTTTTTTTTTTTTTTTTTACAGTAGATCACTTTATTTTCCAGACACTTTATTTTTGTGAGATAGCTATTTGGTATTTATAGGTGAGTCAAAATTGTCGCCAGCTGAGGTTATTATTGTATATAATATATTTAACAATACAATTGTATGTGAGAATGAAATTTTCGTGAGCAGACAGACAAACGTAATTATGTGAAAATAAAGTTCTCGTAAATGAAAAGTGATTTACACTATTGATTTCGCCTGCTCATCATTTGAAGTGTCATGAAGGAAAAAAAATACATGCACAGGAAGATGTGGGGTGTAAACTATACCTTTCTAAGCAGGGATTTTCTGGTGTGAGATGATCCAAGATATCCAATTATATTTTGAAGTAAAAGTATCTGAAATGTTAAATTTTCTAAATCATTACCTTTACAGCTGATTTGTGCAGAATATGCCAGTAACATAAATATGTTTATCAGAAGAAAAATGTGCATGGATTGTGAAATGATGGGATGAAATGAAATTTTACAAAGATAATATTCAGAATAGATATATATTTAACTTTTATTTCATGAAAGTACACATGTTAGCATATACAATTATACATGCAAATGTATGTAATTATGCAAAATCAATTACAATAATTATTCTCTTTGAAAAACTTCTGCAATATCATTACATATCAAGCCATTCAAAATACCTACATCCTGGGAGTGTCTGTGAAACACAAGTTTAGTACACAGTAGATATTTGATCTTCTGTTTTGTGGTAACGCTTCCTCCAATAAACTTCTCCACCAATCCATACCTAAGTGTGTGAAAAAGACCAATGAAGGAGGAATGAAATTCGCAATAATGTGCATGTATTGAAAACAGTTCATGCTCTAAATTAAACTCTTTCATGCTCTAAATTAAACTCTAATCCGGTTATCCCACCTACATCTTTTAAAATATATTAATTCTCCACTTGTTCGTATTATGTTGTATGTGTGTATACAAGGTTTTATTTGGGGGGGGGGGGGGCTGCAAATACTTTTTCTCTCGATACTATTTTGTTATACATTGCAGAAACTTTAACTTCTTTAAATTCATATGGCGGGTTTAATCAAATCATATTTCATAAGTAATATTCAGAAAAAAAATGATCTAGCTTGTTAAAGAAATTCTATCTCCCAAACACAATGGGTAACACCATGAATCTCTATTTTCCACAGGACTATCACTTGGACTATCTTACCAAGTGAGCTGTGAGAGTAAGGCAGTGAGGGTACACTCCAGACACCTGTCTGGTACTCCCGTAACAATCCTCTCTGTTATCCGACTCCAGATGTAATCCTCCCGTACACCCTGCTCCAGAGGGGGGACAAGGGAATTCCACAAAATGACTGGCAACAGGAAAACAGAACAACTTAAATATATGTTTATAAAATAATCCAAAAAATAGTCTGCTCTTTATACCAGCCACATGATTTTGATACTAATTATTATCAAATTTACAGAGTTGTAGTGATAAAGTACATGTACTGCTAGTACATGTATAACTATTTTTTCATCTTTTTTATCATTTTTTCAGAAATTGTAGAATTAGTGTACTATCTTTCATACATGGTACACATGCATTGACATATTTACAGCAGTTATGGAATCAAAAAGTTTACAATGGAAAGATATGAAATGAAACTTCTCATCTCTTAATCTTTAGCAATGTGAAAATCTTCATTAAAAACATCAATGCTATACTTTCTAAATCAAAAATTACTTTGTGATATTTTCCAAGATATTTTTTAAATTTTTTTACTTTACATTTCTAATAAACATATATGTACAATTGTACATACCTGCGTGACCTGAGATGCAGACCTTCCCAACCACACGGCTGATGAATTCTAAGTGTATGTCATTATTATTTCTAAGTTTCTGGTGCATGTTATGCAATACTTCCATGACCTCGCTACAGAGCAAAGGAATGTAATGCTGGGGATAAAACTTCTCACTAAAAATGAAAGTAATATCACATACAGATCAAAAATATAATATTTTGCATACCTAAACTTACTTCATACTATTAAAAGTAAACAATAAAATGTCTGTTTTTTTAAAGTGAGATTAGTGGTTGCAACCATTGCAGAAAATTTATGGGTTATGTATTTTTTCAGCAATAGTTGAAACTGTTCATTAATGCCACATTTACAAACAAAGCATTTTATTGTTTAAATAATAATTTCACTATCTTATACTCTTAAGTAAATGCTTGATTTCTTTTTCTCACCAATGACCATGTTGTTTGGTCCCAAGGATCATGCAGCAATTTTTAAACTTAAATCAGTATTTGCATGTTCACTTTGTTCACTATATGCAATTATTGACTATGTGAAAGTGCATACTACATTATAAAAGAAACAGACATTGCTTGAACTTTCAACCACATACATGTATATCATAGACACATATATTTTAGAAATTCAGACACTGGTCAGTTAGATACAAACCAAAATGAAATGTGGCACCATGATGCATGTAGCAGATACTGTAGATTCCTTAATATATGCGAGGAATAAATTATCGCGTAATTTCATGAGAAGCACCACTCGCGAAATAAAAATACTCTCTTTTATTTTTATGGTGCTTTAATGTATGTAAAATCTCTAGATAAATCACCCATTCGTGAATTATTGTTCTTGTGATTTGACTCCTTGGGCCATTTCGTGATATTAAGTACTCGCATAAAATAAGGAATCTACAGTAATATCTTCCATGTACACAGAACTAGAATAATATAAATCCATCACGAAGAAGGGTCACCTGTTCTGGAGCTGTAGTTTATTAGCAGTCTTGTCTGGAAGAGTAGCCATCAAACTTATGAGATCCTCCCAAAGAAAATCCAGACTCCTATCTGGAGCAGCCTTGCAGGCAGTTGTGATTATTTGGAATAATCCACTGTTATCCAGGAACTTTTCAAGTAGAGATACACACTTATTTAGTCTGAAACCCAGTCTGTAAAAAGACACAAAAAGAGATATAAACAAATACATTGCAGCTATTTCTATCAATAAATCATACATGTGTATCATGAACTAGAAATGGGAAGAAGGGGGAGAGGGATACTCTGAGCATATTTCCACATAAGGAATTTGTCAAATTCACATACATGGCAAACATTCTAATTGAATAAAAATGTATCAGGAGTTCATGATCCATCATGAATAAAGCTTAAAAAAATATGTCAAAGATAAATGCATCTAGAAACTTCTTTATGAAGCCTTACATGGTTCTCTCATTGACTGATTGATTGTTTGCAGTTTCCTTGCAAGATTATTTCAATTATATAAGACATCATCAGATACTAGTGAAGGGTTTTGAATTTAGAACTTTACTCGGCCATTGATTAGCATGCCAGTGCTTGCTGTGACACGTCACCTCGGTTTTCAAGGTCTCATTCAAAAGATCTGCAATTTTCATTTCAAAGTGCTGGGCACTTGGCAAAGGAACAGTTGCTACATATTTTACATCAACTTGGGTTTGTTGCCACTTGGGCTTGAACTCTCGACCTTCCAATCATCGAGTGAGAGCTCTACTTAATCAGCTACCATGACAGTCAAAGGTTTTCTCATTGAACTGACTTTGTAGGGTAGTTTATACTAATAGAAAGACTTACTCCAAATTATCCACACTCCTCATCAGGACAGTGAAAGCACCAACAGGATAACCATCCAAAAATACCTTATCAAAGATTTCTGACACATGTTTATGATCAGGACTTGTGAACCACTCCACTTGTAGTGTGTCGATGAAAATTTTAAGCACTGTTGGGTAAAATTCTGTCAGGAAAACTTCACGAATGAAGCGGACATCTTGAAATTTGGAGCTAACGGTTTGTTCGTGTCCAATAGTAATTTTGTAAAATTCCTCAATGACATTGGTCACCTCGTCTATGCCTTTCGGATTTTTCATGCTATTTTCCGTCTCTTTGACATACATCCTCATCTTATTCCTTAAAATATTCATATTTGTTTGCAATGGTGATTTTAATGTGCTCAACTAGGAAAAGAAGAATGCGGTTTTTTTTCTTTAAACAGTCAACCCTCTCAAAAAAGATTAGAGATCAAATGCACTTTTTTCCCAAATGGCTGATGATATAAAAAGCTAGAGCTTGCTCCATCACAATGAGAAATATTATAACACAGTAAACAGTAAACACTGAATAAAAATGCTGCCCGGCTCGAATTTGCTCGTGTATCAAGGTATTTTATGTACATCGAGCCCGAACTATCAAAGAAGAATGTTCCAAGAGCTAAGATTTAGAACTGATTTTTTTTTCAATTGTGGGCACAAACAGGCAAATCTCTTATTAGTGTAAAGGCCCGTAGTACAACCCCCCCCCCCCCCAAAAAAAAGGGGGGCTTTATCTACTGATGAGAATAGTCATGTCATATATTGCTTGGAAAATTACATTCAGTGAAAGGTTTGTTCCCCCTTTTATCTTTTTCACGCCCTCCCCAAAAACCTTCTACAGACGTAATAAGTTTTTCACAGTAATGACTAAATATCCTTCAAGATATACGTACGTGTAGGTTTCGACCCACTACCTCCTTCCATGAAAAATATTTTTCGATTTTGGCCTCGTGTATTATTTATTTATCTATTTATTTGCTTGTCAACTTTTCGACTCCCACCTCTCATCCTACCCCAACTTTGATACAGACAAGTTGCTATGCCTGCTTTCAACTTCAAGAAATAAATTGAATAATTGGTTCTTCTGGCAAAAAAAAAACAAAAACAAAAAACAAAAAAAACAAAACAAAACAAAACAAAACAAACTCGAACACAGAAATTTACTTGACAGAAAAGTAAAATGTTTATAACTATGTGATGATCTGACAAGAGTATGCCAAATGTTTTAAAAAATATATGTATAAAGATATTTTCAATCTAATCTAATTAAAATAAGATCTCTGATCCACCCCAACCATAGATCGCTACACTTTTGTCTGTAAATACAATCCATTTAATATTGCATTTTGTCTGACACGTTTTATACACTGTAAAAAATGTGTTTACAATTCAAACACTTTTCTAAACACTTTGTTGTCACCTCCTTTTTTATATGTTTAATTCCTAAACATGTAAAATTTCTAAACATGTCTTAGAGAGTGTTTAGAATTTAAACACTTGTGCGCTTAGAAATTAAACATATCTAAACACATAAACACAAGCGTTTAAATTCTAAACACATAACAGCAGAAGTGTTTAATGTCTAAACACATCATAAGTATAATTTGTACCTGCAGAAAAACAAAACACTCTCGTAAATTTAGGCACAAAAAGTATATGTTTTTTCAATGCGCATAATTGTCAAAATTTTCAAAATATGTAACCGATATTAATTATTTTCCATCAAGCCACTGAACGTTGGGATATGTATTTAATTATACAATACAATGGACACTGTGCGATGTATATGTACTTAATTTACACAAATAATATAGGAGATAGAACTGAATAGATTTGATTAGTCTCAACAATTCAATCAGAATGACACATCATTTATAACGTACACATAGTTAACAAACTTTTAATCTTCAAATTTATTTAGAAAAAAAAATATTAAGCTGACAATTTAATATCAAAACTTCATTGAATATTTCTAAAAGGCTTTATTCAAGAATTTTTAAATTAAAAATACAAATTGTATATTTATATATATATTTATTATAAACATTTATAATTTGAATCGGCTGCAGAGTTTTCCTCATGTCAATCACAAAAATATCAAATTTTATTAACTTTCAGCATGTCCCAAAGCACCACATATTATAATCTATATCCCATCAATAACTGCCAGAAAGTAACCCATTCCGAATGCACGAGGATAATTGTAAACACTGTCGAATTAACTCGGTAGTCTTCACAAAATGAAGTTTCAAAGTGTTGATTATGGAACAACAAAATTGCACTTGAAGATGAAACCAGGTACTCTGATACGTGTATTCGATCTGGACTACAGTACCTGTAGGAAAGAAAGCCAGATTGTAATAAAAGTACACTATCACTGATATTTTACATTACTTAGAAAAACAAAAATGTTCAATTTTTAGTGAAACTATACTGATATAAATATAGATGTTTTTAAGGACATTCAATATTACATGTATTTCCTCTCCTGCAAGTCTATGAACGAATTCAAGATATCCCAAGTCAACTTTATTTACGTTGCTCATCGTGGTTAATTAATGCAAAGGAAAAAAAACAAACCTTTAATGTATTGCAGTAATAAGATGCCCTTTCACGTATTTCACTATTTCGTCATGGTTATCCCTTGTCATAACTCTCATTGATACATCACCTTAGCTTGTTGTGTTTTCTTTGTTTAGATAGCCGCTCAAATTAACGTTCAAATATATGTGTCATTTCCGGGAAGATAACTCTGCACTTTACAGTAAAACGTGTTTAATTTCTAAACGCGTTTAGAATTAAAACATGTTAAGACATAAGTGTTTAGTTGTTAAACACAATGCTATACACGTTTAGATCTAAACATGTAATAGAAGTGTTTATTTCCTAAACACAATTTTTACAGTGTACCATTTGTAGGATGAGTAGTTTTTTTTTTATACTAAAATAAGTTGTACTACGGAGTACTCCATCTACCTAATTAATACACAGCCCCGGGGCTCACGGCGGGTGTGACCAGTGGACAGGGCATGCTTACTCCTCCTATCTCACCCGATCTCACATCCTGTATTTTCAGGGGTCCGTGTTTTTTGCCTTGTTAACAATTCGTTTTGTGGATTTATGAGAAATCTTATTCATTGATCGTTTTTTTTTTCTTCACGTTATAATCTGTCTTCATTATAAGTACACACCAGTGGATGTCAGAGATGCCATGGCAGAGATTTCTGGATTCATACACATATTTAAAAAAAAAATTTCATATGTAAAGAATAATTATTCTTATTTGTTGAAAACTTTTTAATATTTGTTATAGTTAAGAAAATAGAAGGCATAATATAAGATACAGCTAGTTTTGTATCCCCCCCCCTTCTCCTCTTAGGAATAGGAACCACAGAATGATGCTAAATGGACCAGCTAGATTATCAAAAACGGGGGGGGGGGAATAAAAGATCTAATATGGAGGATATCTTTATTTCATGTAGGGGTAAATTATTTACATCGTAATCCCATTGCATGATATTTTTAAAAGCCTTTTTAAATACACAAACGCAATTAGATTAAGCTGATCAGCTGATCTTGTATTTTATCAAAATCTAAATATATATGGGAAGGGAGAAAAACAAATGCATGTATTTTAAAAAATTCAAAAATCCAAATGACCCTCCTCATTGCAAATAGTGGTTGTTTACCTGTTGTGAACTCGCTTGACCTTTCATAACCTTACTCATATATACTGATGGAAACACTTTAATTTTTCGTACGCGTGTATCACATGATTTACTCTCTCATTTATTCCTTGAACTTGTTCGACGCTATTTGTCAGTATCAAAGCAGATTTGCCTTTTAAAGTAAAAATAATATCTACAGCTTTTTAACCTGCCCATCAAGAGGAATTGTTATAAATTATATTCAAAGGCGATATCCTATATCAATATACCGGTAAATATATTGGCCATAATTCACTCAAAAATAAAAAGAAAGTTATGGAAAATTAAGAGAGCACATCAATATCTATTGATTGGCCCTAACAAGATTTAAGATTAATTGATTGATTGTATGTATGTTGTTTATTTATTTTTTTTCAATCATATAGAGACGTCACCGTATTCTGGCGAAGGGCTTGAGATGAAGTACAGTGTATGGGGATAACAAACACTATTCAAGCTCCGGGTTTATTTAAACAATACAAATCGGGAGCAGTGCAAACACGGACCTCCAAAAACATCAGAGGCGGGATCAGGTGCCGTGGAGGAGTAAACATCCCCTGTCGACCGGCCACAACCGCTGTGTGCTCCTTGTCATGACCGGGTAAACGGAAAAATCCGTAGAAATTTCAGAGATTTAGGCTTTAAAAACTTGGCACTCAGAACCATTTAGCAGTGTGAGTATATTCGTGCCAACGCCCACCGTGACACGGGATGTCTGTGTTTGAGGTCTCATTCGAAAGACTAGTGCCAAACGCTTGGCAAAAACTAGATGTTTTCAATGAAAATTCAAGTCTCACATATCAGGGACTCTTTTTTTTGTCAAAATCAGTAGCGTGAAGAATTTTTGACAATTTCCAAATGTATACATATATATATGTTAAAAATCAAAGTAGACTTTTGAAGTTTGTATCAAAGTGAACAGGGGCTTCGCTCATCTTTCTGGATTGTTAAAATAAAATATGGCTAACATCCCCCATTTAATTAAACTTTTATATATGTTATCCAAAATCACAATTGAAATTGTGAAACAATTTATTCAGAAAAGAAAAAAAATATAACATTTCTTTAACCGAGTGGACTTCGTACCCACAAATTGTAGTCATCTTTCCCATCCCTTTAGATAGCTGATGCTAATTGAACAAGCATTCTGAGAGTATTGCATTAGCAATATTAGTCCCCTACCGGTAAGTTTAGGAAAAAAGTGCGGAAAACCAAGTGGGACAGACTGACAGACAGACAGAGCTCGAGCGACAGACGGACAGACAGACAGACAGACGGACGGACAGACTCAGTGGAAACCTATAGTCCCCTCCGGTTTCACCGGTAGGGGACTAAAAAATATATGTATTGTTTATTAGTCCCCTACCGGTGAAACCGGAGGGGACTATAGGTTTCCTCTGAGTCTGTCCGTCTGTCTGTCTGTCTGTCCGTCTGTCCCTCTGTCTGTCTGTCAGTCTGTCCCACTTGGTTTTCCGCACTTTTCTTCTAAACGCTTGCAGATATTGAGCTGATTTTTGGTATGTAAGTGTATCTTGATGAGTTACAGATCAAGTTTGCATTTCGTTCCGCTTCATTGATTTTTGACGGAATTACGGCCTTTTCAATTTCTAGGGGTTTTCCGCAATTTTCTTCTAAAGGCTTTCAGATATTGAGCTGATTTTTGGTATGTGGCTTTACCTTCATTAGTTATAGATCAAGTTTGCATTTCGTCCCGTTTCATTAATTTTTGACGGAATTATGGCATTTTCAATTCTTAACGGGAACGGAACCAGATTACACTTGCCGGTAGGGGACTAGTATTGCTAAAGCAATTAATACTCTCCGAATGCTTGTTAATACGTCATGCAATCATTTTTCCCGTTATGGAAAACATTAGTTTTTAAAGGTAGATTTTATTAAGATAGCAAAGAGAAACGGTTCTGTCTGTTCGCAAAAGAATCCAGATTTTTAGTCTTGGAAAACCATTCATCGATCGATAAAGATATATTTTCCATTTAATTTATCAATAATATCACCCACTGCAAAAATAGAAAGCCAGCAAGTGTCATCGCGTTCAAACATTAAATTATACCATAAAAGTAATACTTCGTAGATATGTGTCCTTTAATCAAAACAAAAACATTGTTATAAATAAAGATTTTAATAAAAATATCTAGAACATTCAAATTTTTTACATGCAGCCGCCCTTTCTCTCATTTACCTTGAAAATATGTTAAACCCAGAGTGTCATGATTTCCTTTGCTTATACCAAATTATCCATAATAGGGAAGTCCAGGTAGAAAATAACTAAGTTTTGCATATTCATACTGGCATGTAAACGATATGTCGCTCCATTATTGTTTTTACAACATATATATTGTGTAATTGTTGTTTGTTTTGTAAAAACCGAAAAAAAAAACCAAAAAGACTTTGTTGCAACATGAACAATGTCAGCTGGAACCGTGACATAATATTGATGTGGAATTTTTAATTTTTTTTTCTCACTTCCAGTTTACCTTAAGACAAACTTTGCCTTTTGATTTTTATAATACATGTATTATACCTCAATATACAACCAAACCTCATTCCGACAAAGTGATTTCTCCGCATTATAGACCATTCAGCTGTCTGACAAACTGCTCGATTTCATTGATTTCATTTAAATAAAAAAAAAAAAAACTAAATCAATTCACAATGATGCAATTGCATTACATTCATATAGCTTTCTGATTGTTATTTCATAATTTATATTTTCTCAGGTTTTTTTGGAACATTAATTGGCGTAAGAGTGATTTTTCAGTATCTATATCCACAGGAAATTTTCAGGAAATAACTTGTTTCGTTCTCAAAAAGACATTCAAAGAAATCAGTCATTCAATGTTCAATGTCATTCAAAACACAACATATGGAATAAAAGCTTTAATTTTTAAATAATTAGAGAGAGAGAGAGAGAGAGATTATAAATTTGTCATTGTTGTTAAACATTGACATAATTCCGAGCACAACATTGCTCTACAAGCACACCTGATGATTTGCAAATATCTTTTATGTGTCAATGTTTTTCTTTTCGGAGAAACAAGGATCATATTAACAGGCATAATCGGTGATGACACTAGAGTCAGTTCTCCGTAAATATTTCTCAAGAGATTTTTTATCAGAAATCTATAGCACTAAATGATTTAAAAAACACTACTTGATTAGGGGCACATGTTTGTACTTATTAATAATATTCAATCAAGAGGAAGCATGCCTTTAAATCTAGCTTAGACATATTTGAATCTTGCCCTGAAGCCCCTTGCTACGGAATTGGAGTTTGTCCTAAATAGGACCAACATTTCTCGACTTCTGGATGTGAATACTCGTTTGGGTCTTGAGTTGCAACAGAACCTGTAAATGAATATTATGTTTCTTAACATTGCATTATATATCCAATTAAAGAATAAAACATCAATAAACAAGAGGCCCTTGGGCCATATCGCTCACCTGAGCTCTTTGGCTAGGAAAATCAGTTCAGTATTGGAGAAGTTTTGATATAAAAGCATCCAGGAGGGGGAGGGGGGCATGAGTTGAAAAAAACTTAAATCTACACTTACTGAGAATGCTTTCATGTTTCTTTGACTAATCATGCCTTTTACGTAGATTTTTCAAGACCTTTTTCTATATGTTTCATCTTTTTTGTGGCCTTGCCCTACCCCCGGGGACTTGATTTGAACACTCTCGAATTTACAATATCTGAGGATGCTTCCATATTAATATGACTAAACATGGGTATGCCGTTCTTTGAAACCCACAACCGGCAAGTGATAGCGTCTCAGTCTGAGTGAAAAGTTCTTGAAGGGATGTGAAATTAACAAACAAACTAAATCTTGATTTATAATAAGAAAAGTACTCGGAAGGTTATTTACACAAATATTTTGGTATTTCAAATAAACTTACCTTGGTCCCGTTGTAGAGAAACTGTTGTAACGAACCTCTACATAGTCCAAACATCTTCTGTCGCATGTAATCCTAAAGGTCTCAATAAATTCCAATCGGACTCGTTTTCCTGGAGGTGCCTGAAGTATAATCAATTTGAATGCATCAGACGTCACCATTCCGCAAAAATTATTTTATTCTTTCATTACGCGTTTCTTCATGATTTTGATGAGAAAACATGGATAAAATGTACAGAAAATAACATCTATATATCCTTAAAATGAAGAAGTCGGCGAACCGAGATTTTGCTGTAGAGGTACATGTATATTTTTCTCCTGTCTATCGAATTTATCTTGCGAAGTCTGGAAACACAATTGGATTAAAAGTGTAATAGGGAAAAGATGATATTTCACCCCAGAGTGGGACCGGTTGAAAAGAATGATGGGTCAAGTAGAGTTTTTTTTTTGCCCTTAGTTAGGGTGTGACAAGCCTTCTTCGAAACAGTAATATGGATAAGACATTCAAATTTTTCATCTATAAAACTGTATGAACCAAAAATGAATTATCCATCATACAATGTGAATACATGCACGTTACTATGGAACTTATTTATTATTATTTGTTGAAGATCAATGCCATTGTATTTTATATTGAAGTGAAAGAAATTCCCATAGTCATAAATGAATAGTAATTTATAAACCTTAAATAACTTTTGAATCAAAGGTTCTCCATTTTTCTTTTCAAAAATTTAGACCTGGCCATGAGAGTGCAAATAACTTCTTCCTTCTTCAACATTTACAAATTGTATGAGAATTAATATATTATTTTAAAAGCAAATATATAGGCTGCTACAAGAAAAAGGTTAACAAATCCATATTTCATTGTAAATTATAAAATTAGGAGAACACACCAATATAGACTGGCTGACCTTAACATGATGATAGACGCTTTCCGTGAAATTAAAATCTTCTTTCAATATATCATTTTGGATTTAAAAAATATATGCTATTACAAGAAAAACAATACCCAAATTGCGATATTTTATTGCAAATTTAAAAAAAAAGAGACATCGTCAATGAAGAGAACACACCATTAATGACCTATAACGTGATGATGAATGCTTTCTACAAAACTTCAAGTCTTCTATGAGTATCAGAAAATCTCTTTTTTTCAAAATCAGCAGTATTAAGTATTCTTCATTATCTCCAAATATAAATACATACGATTATTTAAATCTGATTTTCAATTTTAATACCAGCGTGCTTTGAGGTATCCTTCATTTTGCAACTTTTTAGTGTAATTTGGCTCATATTCTTCATTTAACCCAACTTTTATAAATGGAGTTTGTAACCACATTGATTTTTTCACAAATAAAGAGGATGGAACATACACTTTTTTCATTCTGTAAGGCATGGGACTGAGATTTTATTGATTGATAATAATCTTATTTTGCATCTGTCCCACCCTGGTGATAAATATTACCTGGTCCCTCAGTACAAGACCATTTACCGTAATTTTCCAGGTACATTCCGCATTGGTTGTGTAATTCCTTGGAACGAAGTATCCAGGTGAGTTTAAGTATCTGTAGCATGAGACGGCATATCTATACTTGTTTCCACATCCAGAAGTCGCTAAATTAAAATACCGTATTCCATCCTTTAGTAAGAACTTGTTGGAATCTTATTCAAGTATAATGATTAGTAATACTATCTTTTTTAACGTAAACGGTGTTTAAAGGACAATGATCTCATAAATAGTTTAATGAAGATAGCTTCCTTATTTTGCCAAAAGAAGAAATACTACTCGCTCGATGTAAAGTCTCAAACATTATTAAGTCATTGCCTGTATTGTTTCAATGCAAAGCTACTTTATAAAATCCGTCCTTCTAAAACCAATATTTCAGAAAATTTCATCCTCAAGGAAAAACGTCTTTTAATGTATAAGACAGAGATCACTTTTAAATTTACTATGCGTTGAACTAGAATGTGAGTACTACTACTTACCAGCGTTCTCTGGAGACTGACAATATGTTCCAGTCCACTCCTCAGGACACTTACAGCGTTTACAACTTCTGGGATTCCTGTACCCGCCATTCCTGCACTTTGACCATGTTAATCCTCCAGAACATCTCTCTTCAAAATCGTTTGAAAAACTTAGATACGCTTTATTTTGGAGAAGTATATATATGCATTAACAAGCATTTTCTGAAGAAAAAATATCATTAATAAATATTTTTTTAAACTTTCAATTTCATCAGGTTCAGTGAAACAGTTTAGAGATGTTAAAAACGTTAAAAAATTAAAGCCTTAAGATCCCAAGAAATATAATTTAAAGAACTATAAATATGAAATAAATGTAAATGAAGTATTTCCATTTCGGCACATTTTTCTAATATTAACGTTGATCGCAATATTGCAGACGTTTAAAAATCGTCTAAGTGCACCATTAGCAAACGGATTCCCTGATTTAGTTAATATTCTTGAAAAATGTTAAATGTCGTCTATGTAGTTTTCGTGTTATAAAAACTCAGTATACAATATTTGTCACTGAAAAATTCTGTAAGTTTTCGGACGAATCAAAACAGAAGGGAACAAAAACGTTTTGGTTAGGAGGATGGGGATTAAATCAAATTCCACTCCCGAAAACGAAAAGGGTTAATTAAATTAAAACAAAGAATGGAATGTTAATAATTTTTTTTATTAACGAGATTCTCATTTCTGTCAGTCGCCAGCGTGGCGCAGTGGTTAGAGCGTCTGCTCTAGAGTCTCGGAGTAAGGAGCTGAACCTTACGTCGAGGGTTTAAATCCACTGCGGGACGTGGAGACCGCTTCGGATGAGACCGTATTAACCGAGGTCCCGCTTCGCAGTAGGTGTTGGTACGAAAAAGATCTCCCAATGCTCAATGGCCCTAAGTGCCGAATATAGGTATAAATTTGCAGCCCTTCACCTTCAAATGATGGCGTCTCCATATGAGTGAAAAATTCTCGAGAAGGACGTTAAACAACAAACAAACAAATCATTCCTGTCATATTACGCGACAAAGCTTGATCGCGAAAAATCCACTCTCCTGCATATCTAGTACATACAAGATTTTTCATAGTATTCATGATTGCATTCGATACTATAAACCAAATTATTACCTTATGAAAAAACAATGTGTCATGAAACTTTGGTGATCAAATGTAATCGGAAAAGAGGACTTTCTTTCATATTGACAAGTTAATTTGCCGTGTATATGTTTCAAAGGACAATCGTTGAACTCGATTTAGTTCCGGTGAGAGTGGGTATTCATTTAACTTTTTATATACCTTAGAAAAAAAAATGATGTTCGGACCGAATTTCTGAATAATTTTATTGTGACTCCAGTATTTTTAAACAATTAAATTGCGGTACACTTAATCTTTAATTGTTGCCTCAATTTTAAAGCATTGTTTTCTTTTTCAGTTTTAAACCTAAAACGTACGATCACTTTTCATATAATCAGCATTAAAATAAAGGTTAGTGTGTTAAAAAATGTGTACTGGGGCAATGCCATTTGATTTGACAATTAAAAACAAACATAAAGCAAACAGAATCACACAAAACCTTGTTGAATAATGCAGCATATTTGATTTTAGAAACGTATGTTATTTATTTATTTATTTAATTTAATTAACTAATTGATTAATTAATTTATTTATTTGTTTCAACCTGCAGGAATGTATTGGTTTCCTACAATTCATCATTTTTTTTTTACAATGTTGGAATGACGATAAATAGAAAGTGTTCAAAATGTTAAAAATTAAAATACATGTACTTCTTATCTATAGACCAAGAAAAAAAATCTGAAAATACGTGCTTCAAAAAAGATCCTAGACCTAAAAAAGCGAATTGCATGTCTGTTTTTTTTTTAATCTTTCATCATCAGAACACGCAACCTACGCTTATTTTGAAATTGAAGATAGAAACATTTTCAACATAAGAAATATTCTTTTTGCCAACACATTACATATCACATATGAATAGAAAAATCTAACAATTTTGACTTACTCTGACAATAGTGGTAGTTAATAGCCTTTATGTCATTAAATGACAAACCAGTTTTTTGTCCCATTGTCTTTTCGTAATCTTTTTGCTTGGCAATGATTGTTTTCTGTCCATTTTTTGCAAAAGCCTGTTAAATTAAAGTAGCATATATCTTTCAAATGCTTTTCTTATAAAGTAAAAATAAATTGGTACTAGATGTATTAAAATACATAACATTTATCCACATTTAAAAAAAATGTTCTTACCCTCTCAGAGTAATGCATGATTGATCCGTAATCGTATTTTGTTCCATAGGTAACGCCAGATCTGACCAAAAACTTGCGTTCTTTTCCGCTCACAATGTTATTTTTTAGTATGGTGACATAACTGTTTCTATCTGGTCTACTTTGCTCGTGCCACATACCGAGGGCATGCCCGATTTCATGGAGGATTGTTCCTAACTGAAAATGATACATTTCAATGCTTCATTTAAAACGAAAATTGACTTTAGAATTTTTCCATCTAAATAACACTGGAGTATTAAACCTGAAATTATATACATACACGTTTACAACCATTTCCGAGGTTTATTTCATTAATGCCAGAACTTTTTCTTCCAATATTTGACCAGCATCTATTCAAGAAATATCGAAAAAAAAATCTTAGCTTATTCGATTAATTATTTTCTCTTCTTTCTTTCTTTTTTTACTTTGATGTTTTGCTTCGGTTTTGTTTGTTTGCGTTTTTAATTTTGTTTATCTCTGTTGTTAATAATTAAAAAAAACAAAAAAAAAACCTGGAAAACTAAAACTGACAAATATTCATTTGATGGAATACTGCAGATTTGGCAATTAGCACCAGGGATTTTCCAATGAAATGAAAGGACAAGTGCACTTAAGCAATGCTTAATGGGCCCTTTTTCAGTGCCGTTTTAATTTAGAATATATTACCAAATTGTTCTCTTTTGGTAATAGTTAAACACAAGTGGATATTTCTAATTAAAATCACGTTAAAACATCACCTAAATCAGCATGGATTTGAAACAAATGAACATTTTTAAATGCTTATAGATACCCCAAATCCGGAAAAGTCGTACCGAAACTATTTTGAGTTTTGTTTATTTAAATCAAGGGGAGGAGACCTGAGAAAAAAATTAAATGAAGTTGTATAGATGCCTGTAGCCATAGTGATCAAACTAAGAAATTTGCATGCTTGCATTTGAAATAATACAATAACTACTTTAAATTTTAAAATGAAAAAAGTGTATTTAGGTGGCTTTCAATACCGGTACCATTGTTTTGCATGAATGTTAAAAATGTTTGACGCTTTTATGTATGATGACAGTTTAACGACATTAAACTCTCCTAACCCTCCCGTGTTCCTAAAACCAAATACATGTACATACAAACTTCTCTATGCGGCACGACTTCGATAAAATGATACAAAACGTGGCTATCTTTTACAGTGAGCACCTTTGAGGAATGTTTACCTTGGTACAACTCACGTGACTACAGGTATTTTAAATAATTTATTCCACAGATGGGTTCAACGTAGGTCATACAGGTAAATAGCTCTCGCTTCTATAGGAAAAAACATTGAATTTTTCATACATTTTTAATATTTTAAGTACAAGCCTAATCTTGTACAAATTTCCTACTTTCACACAAGTTTTATAAATGTATAATGCGTTTTTTGTCATTCGCACAAGTTTATACAACGTTAGGCTTACAGTAAACAAAAGCTTTGAAATGAATGACCGTCCTCGATTTACATGTATTATAGAAAATCACGAATGTCGGCTGACCCCTACCACATTGTATGGCTTTGCTCTTTGTACATCGCGTCTTGTATATTCATGAATTTCAGCGATAAAATTTGTTGAATCTTATGGTTTAGATATCAATTAATAATTTGAGATGAAAAATTATGCTTAATTTGATTCTTTATTTTTTCACGTTTTACCGGGGCCCATAAGTGCACTCGTTCTTTATATTGAATGAGGTTATCAGATTACATTATTAAGTATCTTTGACAAAATCACATGCTTATAGCGTGGGGGAAAAAATGCTAACGCTACCCTTGTAGCAAATCGTGAAAATTTAGTAGCGTAGAATTAAACCGACTTACAGTAATTCAGAAATGAATGACATATGCACGAGTATTCTTAGAATAAAATCAATTATTTTTGTACTTTTTAAAGACCATGATTAAAATTAATTTTAAGTGTTTATTTAAGTTTTGATATAAATGATATATATTAGTACAAAGAAATGCAAAAGACATCATACGTATTATTATATTTTTTTTTACCCTTTCGCGTCTTCTTTAAACTTAATCGCTGGTGACCGTATTGTTCCTGTATCTCTAAATGAAACACAAGTTTCCTGCTGCCACATTTTTACTGCTTTTCTAACCATTTCTTCTGTAAATGAAAATGTATCAATGTATTTTCATTCTCATTTCAATAAATAAATAAATAGATAAATGAATAAATAAATAAATAAATAAATATGATTTAAGGTCAAGATCTAGTAAATGAAAAGAGCCTACAGATTTCTCAAACTTGATAAATAAATTCCTTTTATGATGCTTTATAACTATAGCTCGGTCAAATAATGTGTATCGGGGCATAATTTGCAAGAAAACAAGACGAAAAACCATCTCGTAAACTGTCATTTTCAATGAAAAATTAAGAAAGCCAGTCACGAATATGGGAGTTTTTTTTCCATATCAGACGAAGGAAATGTATTCAGATTGCCTACAGTCTCTCAGAAAACGGTAATTTGTATGTTCTTAGCCTCTTCTTTAAAATAATGTAAAATTGAATTTAGGTATCGGGATTACTTTTCACATGATTTTAAATTGAATGCCATGAAAATACTTTATTTTCTACATAATTCTATTGGAGCTGTAAAGTACGGGAAAAGGAAAGTTTAAATTGATTATGACGTCATAATGGATTTAGCACCGAAAAGACGGTCTAAAGTCATTTACTAGATCTTGACCTTAAATTGACAAGAAATAAGTGAGAGAAAAAAAATCTATAGCACTTATTTTTTTTCTTACTGTAGCTAATAAATAATGAAAGTTAAAAATGATAATAAATATCCAATATTTAATCCTTCAATCATTTCATGTAATCTTATTTTTTTTAATTTTATTTTATGAAAAAATAAATATTATTTAAAAAATAAATATTAAAAATATCAAAGTAAATGAAACAACATTTCAAATCATTTGCAAGCTTATGCGAAGAGTATTCCTTTTCCCTACTGTCTTTTGAAGAGGCAAGTTGTATCCTGTATTTGATTGGGAAACTCCATTTTCCGTCTTTACGTACTTTTCTTCTGTCAAATGAATTAGATGTCTATGCAAAATAAAAAGAAAACACAGAATTGATAAGTAAAACATATATCTTGAATGTTTTTTTAAATAAAAAAAAATCATATATATTGTGAATGATACATTATACAGAGTAAATTTTCCGAACAATCCCCTTTCAGTTTATATGAAACTTTGATCATTATTCAAATATCGATTTGTTTGTACGCAAAAAGAGTGATCTAACTGAGATTTTTGAAACTTTAAAATGTTCAGGAAAGGAGACAAGATTCTTTATGTTTTGTACATTTATTCTTGTTTGCTTTAGTCAATATCTTATTAAACCATCTTTAATTCGCGTGAAAAAATATATGTGAGGACTGCAGCACCTTTTTTTCGCAATGAACTATTTCTGGACTTATATAAAATGTTTCCATTGTCGCAAAAATAAATAATTGATTGATTTCAATTAAAACATTGCAAATGTAATGGTTTGTTTAGTTATTACAGAATAGAAGTAATTTAAATATAGTACATGGAGCGAAATAAAACCATCCCTTACAGATATATCAGTTCCATTGTTGTCAAGCCTGAGGTACTGGGGATTCCTTTTGTAAAACTCCACAAGATCTGCCGCTGAGTCTTTATCTAACTTTATATCACCATCAATCATGTCGATTTCTTCAAGGTTTCTTTTGGGTGCCTTTCAAAAACACGATATTTATATATCACTAATGATAATGATATAATACCAATACATTATTTAAAGAAGGTAGCCTGATTAGTGTGGCACACTATTCTTCCTCAGGGCCTTTCAATTACAATAAATATTATATTAAAGAAGCATTAACAATTAGCAATTGAATCATAATAAACGTACAAAGTCATATAATAATATAATAATGATAATAAACACATACATTAGAATGACATATAGGAGTAAAGTTATATCGTGTCGCATTTCTAAGATTTGACACCATATTTATGTACAAAAGATATAAATCAGAGTAATGAAATTCTATCGATTCATTATTAAGCAAATCACATTATTGCGTTTTTCTTCACTTGTATACTTTAGTGTATTTACAAGTTTAAGCAAAATGCTCAAATTCTTCGTATTATGGATGGTTGAAAATACTTCATAATTTTACCTTTAATCCAGGATTGGCTTTGCTAATCATTTCATCCAGTTGCAACAAAGATGATTCCATAGAGTTTTTATAAATTCGCTGTGCTCTTTCCCCATCTTCAAATACGACACTTTGTTGATTACCGTTTTCAAAAATTTGTTCATCAGATCTGTATTCACTACTTTCGACTCTAGAAATTTCTTCTCCCTTTTCTTGTCCTTCGTCTTCTTTTTCTTCTTCAAAGCTTTCTTGTATACTACTACTGCTAGCGCTACCAACTTCATTGTCATTCTCCAGATCTTCCTTAGATTCTATTCCATTTACCTCAAGGTTTTCTCTTGCAAAACTTGTCTCGTCAGCATTTGTTTCGTCGGACAGCTTTCGGAGGTTTTCTGAGGCAAATTTGCCGCTTCCATCCTTGTCAAGAGCACTTGCAACTAGAACTGTCAATAATGCCGTTAAAATAGTTATTTTCAACATCGTGGCTTATAGTTAAAGTTGTTTGACACTCAGTTTCTTTTATACCCTCTAATCCGGATATCTTTTGGAATTCGGATTTTCCCCCCATAGTTAGAGAAAAACAACATTGGATGACAATCACAAACAGGCTTTTTTGAGGTTTTTATTACATAACTGAAAACCCCTTTACTGGATTTCCAGTTCAACATTTAATATGCTGTTTCATGCTATGGAAAGATTTACGGTATTTCCAAAGTATCTAAAACAAGCAAAGATATTATAGATATAATCAGCAATGTGCCTTAAAAACATCTTTAATATTTTCAACGGTTTTTTAAAATACTGTATAATTTATCATTGATTATGACCACCTTTATTCCTCGATTGTTTTTGTATTATTTAAGGGTATAAAACCATTAATACATAAAAAATAGAAATAAAAAATAAATGAAAGAATTTATTATATAGTCTATTTATAGTCCCTATATAATCTATACAAACGCAAACAGTTCATAACACTACATATCCACTGCTAAAGTGAACTATTTTATGTATATCCTATTCATAAAATAGTTCAGTCTTGCACTCCTCCTTACTTCAAGTTGAAGTCTACACCCTGCATTTTCTACAGATTTTCTCAAACTTTCTAACTTTCATAAACCTTGAAGTGCCTAGAATTTCCATATCTAATACAATATTCCCCTTATTATTCTTTATCTAATACCATTCTTTCAACCAGAGTTCTGCTGGACACGGCAGCATTGGTGACGTTTATGTCGTTGAAAATGTCGACCTGAAAGCAATTATTTGAAAAAAAGTAATAAAATCATGGAATCTCGAACTTTAAACTGGCGAAAAAAAAACTTAATTTTTACTATAAATCGCCAGCATTGCTTTCTATTTAATCAGGCTGTAATGAAAAAAAAAATGCACCAATATTTACATCCCAAAAAACTCAATGATGTTGAGTACCTTTAATAAATGTAAAAAAAAAAATACTTTTCTGACATAAATATAATTATAAAAAAAAAAATAGACGTTTTATGTACAAGCACTAGATTGTTTAAAAAATGGCGAGGTCGGGCAAGAGTGCGGATTATCATACAGATGGTGAATCACAACTGTAATGATGGCAATTACTTTTCACCTTGTCAAATTTGACCAATCAGTATATATATATATATATATATATATATATATATATATATATATATATATATATATATATATATATATAGTTTTAAACTTGGTTAATTGTTGGGTCAATTGCAAATTTAAGAGCTTGTTGTTGGGTCTTTGTTAAATTGTCGGGTCTTTTTTGAACTGTCGGGTCATTGACCCAACAATTAAAGACCCAACAATTAATCGTTGTTCTATTTCCTTGCAATCGGAAAAATGTTTCAAATGAACTGTTTGTCTGTAACCTGAATTGTCGGGTCTAAATTTCCCGTGAAGTTCACCTATTGTCATTGTCCAATCAGAAGTCGCGAAATAATGGCGCGAATTAAGTTGCGGAATGAACCGAGATTCGCCGAAGTTCAAATCGGAAAGACCCACGAAGTGGTTGCCAGCACGATGCAGAGGTATTTATACATTTTTCCATTTACACTGCTTTAGTAGGGTCCAATGGAATTAATTTTGTAATATAAATATGAGCACTATCAAAGATTGATCGATATTTTGAAAGCCATAATGCTTAAGTCACTTTTGTTATATTGAAGTTCGAAATTCCTCTACCAAATATTTTGACTAACAAAAAAAAAAAAAAAAAAAAAAAAAAGAAAGAAAAAAGAAAAGTACAGAAACAAATCAGGATTTTTAAAAGTGTCAAGGTTATATTTTCTATTTTTTGTTTAATATAAAATCGAGTGTAGTACCTATATGAACCATCTTAACATCAACATATTTGCCAAGCACATGGGTATTGGCTGGAAATTTCGTATTGAGATATATACTATACTGCGATCAGGGGTCACTTCATTTTGGGAATGGGGCACAGGTCCTTAGGATTGGGAATTTAACGACATTTTCTGTCTCCTCTTATTTGGAAATTTATGGCATTATTTTTTTTTCAAGAGATAATCATTTATGATGAGTAAAATTGATGTTTTGCTTAAATATTCAGATCTATATCTATAAATCAGAGAGTAGATATTTTATAATAATGAATGTGGGTGGTTTTGCCCTGATTACCTGTTCGCCCCAAGTGTTTTTCTTCAAACATACAGTGTGCTTGATGTTTATTTAAGCAAAGGTTGATTAATGAGTGTTTAGATTAATATAATTATTGAGCACTTTAATTAAATTCAGTTATAAGTTGCCGATCAATACTAATAAATAATTATTTCCAGTCCGATTTTTACGACAAATCTATGATACGAACTTTTCTTTAAAAAATCATAATCACGGGGAAAAAACAACTTATTTCATCTGTGTTGAAATACTAGTATGTCAGATATATGTTTAATTTAAGCGTTTCAATTTTATTCCAACAATCTCCATCTTTTTTTCAAAGATTTACTTCATTAAAAACGTAATAAGATAGGTGTGCAAAGTGAAGATAGCTTTAAATATATACAATAAAAACCTTTTCCATAGCACATACCCAAAAAACACAAATGTAAACATTGAAGATTTGTCATAGCTAACTGCCAAAATACACACGTGGAAAAAATTGACACTTTAATTACATGTAACAGATATAATTGGGGCAAAACCACTCGCCGCGAAACCACTCAGAGCAAACATGTAATCGGGGCGAACCCACCCATTACATAATAATTGAAGTTTTACTCAGCTTTCTTTAAATATCATTCATTTCATTCAAATTGCCAAACCTGACCATGTTTGTTTTACATGAATTTTGATAAAGTTTATTATTTGTGGAGTTTTTGTGCATTCAACATGTTCAAAGACATAAAAAACAGAGATTCACAACTCTTATGTATATTAACAAATTATTTAGGATATTATATTTTCCTAAGTTTTTTTAATATCTAAAACAATAACCAAGGAGAAATCTGAAATCGCAACAGTAAATATCACACCAAGTCAATTCAGTCAGGGGTGTTTGACCCCTTTATTCATTGGAACAAAAAAAAAAAAAATCCAGACCTACTGACCCTTGATTTTTTGGAATGCTACAGGAAATAATTTAATAAATATAATTTTTTTAGGCCAGATTAGCATTTTTTTAAACATAAAAAAAATTGATGATCAACGATCAGATCATAACTCTGTACTGACCCACTATATTAGTAGGCCCTGTATTGTTATTGATTGAAATAAAGCATAAAAAAGGCATTTATTAAATCATTCTTTCACTTTTAGCTTGTAGATCTTCATTTTAGCCTGTGGATTTTATATGTACGGATTAAAAGATTTTTATCACATCCCAAAATTTTTTGATATGACAAAGTTTACACATATTTACACATATTTCACATATTTAAAATTTTTTGCTAGAAAATTCATATTTTTGATGTTTCAGCAATTCAAAGTTTGAATTTCTCAATATGCATATTTTGATTGCCGATGTTACACGCCATTGCTCTGACGTCATAGGTGTCAATCCTGGTCAAGCAAAGTACTTACTGTGTACACAAAAGGGCTCATTCATTGCATCTATTAAACCTGTTAGAAAAAAATTAAATGATAATTTGATAACTGACAGCTAGTAAAGTATAATTGTGGCTTTAGGATGTACAAATATGCACAAGAAAGGTTTTAGGAAGATTTTTTTTCCCACATTTCCTAGCCTTGGTTGAAAAATGACAACAAGCTGCAATACACCAGAATATCTGTATTATTCAGCTGTTATTGTACAGCCCTACAAGCACATCAGCTAATCAACCTACACTCTTTTTCTTCTGCTTTCAGAAGAAACAAACGTAAAAAGCCTCTGATGGTGGCCAAAGAATGCATTGAAAGAAAAAGAGATTTAGAATTCCTCAAAAAAGTTTGGATCAGTGATGAGATACGTAAGTACATGTAACTATAAACCCATAGGCACATGGGTTGCTCCTGGTCTCTATGAATTATTTTTTCTCTGAGAGGTATTCTTCACTTTCATGAATAAAAATCTGGTGAATTAAGTGTTGATATTCTGCCCCAGTTGCCCCTAGGTGCATAAATGCATTTATTTTTCATATGATTAACATTACAAAAAAATCCTTGTTCGTTTGCTTTAAATTTAACACAAAACTATAGATGTAGTGAATTGATACAGTAGTGAGTTGTTTCATCACCAGCTGCTTCCAAGATTCTGAAACGTTTGTTAATCTCAGATGTTCGAATGCTTTATTTTTTTGCAGACTGGGGAGTTGTAACAGAAAATCCTTTAAGCAAAGGTGACTTTATTGCAGAATACAGGGGCAAATTATGCATAGAAGAGCCAAAGGAGAGTGTTTACAAGTTTGAGTTTTTTCACAAGAAGACCACGTTCTGGTAAGTTAGTTGTGTTCTAGAAGGTCAATATAGAAGCAGTTTTTTAGGCAGTAAATGACTGACAATCTGCCCTGTAGACTGCAAAAAAAAAAATGAATGTTTAACTCCCCTTTGTTAACTTGCACTCATATGAATTTTCCTTTAACATTTGATTTTTATGCCCACGGATCGAAAGATCCCGGGGGTGTATTGTTTTTGTCCTGTCTGTCCGTTTGTCTGTCTGTCTGTTGTCAACTTTAGCTTAGCCCATAACTATTGCTCTGTCAAGGGTAAGGCTTTAATATTTAACATGAATGTTTATTATGACAAGACCTTTTCATTGGTACAGAAATTTTGATCATGTGACTCAATTGTGACCTTTGACCTACATTTGAAAAACCTTAACATTGGCCATAACTATTGCACTGTAGTCTACGTCCCACTCCAGAATTGTGTTACCATCGGGGGCATAGTGTTTCACAAACACATCTTGTTCAAATTTGTAATTTTCCTTTGAAACAAAGTTGAAGGGATATAGTAACTTGTGTTTTAAAGTAAGAAGGTTTGTCATGTGTAACAGAAGTAATGATTTACTTGAGGATCATTGTGCTCTTGTGAGGGGATTCTATGCTTTATGGGTGTCCTTGTTCAAAATTGAAATTCACACATTTTTCAAAATACTTTCGGACAATAACCTAGACCCAAAATGTAGGGACACTTCACTTCTCTTTCAAAGCAAATTAGAAAGAAGTTTTGAAGACCAGGGAGACATGATAATCAAATCCACTAGCCCTAATGTCTTGTGCATATCTCACAATTGTCTGTGTCCAGTTCATTTCGTGAACAGACAAGTCAATCTCCAGGCACACTTGTCTGATCAGCAAGAGAATCTTTTTACCTTTATAGAATATTGTGAATATGATTTTTTTAATGAATATCCCACATAATTATTAAACACCCGTCTTTAGACGGGACGTATTATGTTATGGCGTTCATGTCCGTCCATCCGTCTGTTAGCTTTTTCGTATTCGGCTCATAACTTTAATACTATTAGGCCTAGGATTTTCAAACTTTGTCAGCTGATACTTCTTGGGTAGAAGGTGTGTCACACACTAAAAGTAGGTCGCTCTGACCTTTAATTAAGATGTTATGACTAACTATGGAAAAATCCTGTCCGGCTCATAACTAGAAATCTATTGGACTTGGAATCATCAAACTTGGCCAATTTATGCATCTTAGGTAGAAGCTGTGTCGTGACCTATTTCAAGGTCACTGTGACCTTTAATTTTAGTGAAATTTAATAAAAAACTGTCTTTTTGCTATTAGATTACACAATCCCCAAAAATGCAAGAGTGTTGCAGGGTTTGACACTCGTCAAAATTTGGTCTCGCCATTTGGGCAACCTTGGTACTGATTTCAGGTTGCCCGAATGAATTTCAGGTCGCCCGAATAAAATATCAAATGAAACAAAAATGTGCAATAATATTGTTTAAAATTTGTTAAGATAACAGAAGTTGTGCTTTTGTATTATAAAATGTAAACCAGACATTTTTGGATTATCAAAAGCTGTCTTCCAGTACTTTATCAAACAAAGAAAACAAGCAACAAATATTACTGAGTAATAAGCAGAATCAGAATGCTAAAAAGGCTTTAAAAAATTATGTTTGTTTCATGTAATATTCCCAATAAACAATAAATCAAAGGTTGGTAAGGTGGGATTTTTTTTTTTTTTTTTTTTGCTTATGTACAATCTCACCTCACATATTGACACAAAATAAAGTTTCTAGTTTAAAACATTCATTTTTCACTTACCAAAAAGGCCTAAATAAATGGGGTCAAACATCCCTGGACTGAATTAACCAGGTGTAATGTTTACAGTGGACACCCAACATGGCTGTCTAGCAGCAGAAAACGAACATCAGAAAGTTGTGGGGGAAATGCTAGATGTTACAATAATGGTCATTTCTCTTTATATTTATGGTGATTGTTGACTAGGTTTACATATTTCATATCTCAAATAAAACTTAATTTAACACTTTTGGTAAAAATGATCAAACACAGATTTGGCAGAAAAAAATCCACGCGGCTGCTAGACCTATTTGAATGGGTCGGTCGGGTTACAGGAAACAATGTTTTCAAGGCCTTATAAAGTTTATTTTAAGATATTAAACATCATTATTGAATATTCCCAGGTTGTCATTTGGGCGAGCCATACTGAAAATGGGGTCGTCCAAAACCATTCTGGGGTGGAAATGACGAGGTGTCGAGCGTGAATGTCGAACCCTGGTGTTGCATTATCCTTATTAAAAAAATGTTAAATCAAGAAAATACTTATTTTTTTCATTATATACTTTACAGCAATCTATAACAAATATATAATGTTCCAAGAGAAATTCCACCTCTCGCATGGGTGTAATTATGAAGCACTGGTCAAGGAGAATTTGATAACAGAAAATTGCATGTCAAATTAGAGAGAAATTAATGAGTTTAGTGTTAGGAGCTAACTGGTAGAGCATCTCTGATGAAGCAGGTGTTATCTATATCTCTTGGGAACTGGGCAAAAAGAATCAGCCATGTTGGATTAAATAGTTGGCTAGCCTAATTTTAAAATAAATTTGGTGAAAAGTAATTAAAACTTATTTGATATTGTATAATAAATTAATTTGATATTGTATAATAAACTAATTTGATATAATTGTATAATAGAATTAAAACTAATTATACTGGGGGGGGGGGAGGGGGGTATTGGAATCAACATGCCCGTTGTCCGTATGAATTGCAGCTTAAAACCAGTCTGACATTAATTTTTTTAAAATTCAAGTATTTAAAAAAAATGTTTTAATTATGGTAGATAGTCCCTACAAATCTAAGAGTAATGCAGGAACCTTATTAAAAATGTTGCATCAAGATTACACAAGTTTTTTTTTTCTTTTTGTAAATCTTTGTAACAAAGAAAAAATCTCTGTTTTCAAATTTAATTTCAGAATGACATAAATATGCATTTTTATTGCACTACAAAGCAGATAGTATGTATAGATCCATTCATCCCTTGGGAGTAATGAGTGGACATGCATCCAGTTAAAGATTAATTTATGAGTTCAGTGTAGGGAGGCTAGCTGTCTCAATCATTTCTGTTAGAGGATCTCTGATCAAGCAGCTCTTGTCTGCATGAATTAGACAGAAGAACTGCTTGTCAGTTTATAGCATATGTCATTTGATGGCCAGCCTTTTATTTTTAATATTAATTTGATATAGATTAAGTTGTTAAGACTAGATTGATATTGTTTAAAATGATATTTTTATTGAATTTTTTTTTAAAATAACAACTAATTCAGAGCATCATGTCTCACAAATCTGAAAGCTGGGGGGGGGGGGGGGGGTGTCTGCAGATGGGCATTTTTCAAGCTCTAACACAACCAGTTGAGGATCTTTAATGTAATATTTGTTATAATTAATGCCTACACCACAGGAGATGTATAAATGAATATTATAAGGAATGGAAAAATCATTGAAATCCTTGTATCAAGGTTGACATGATTTTCTTGCACCCTAAACTGTTTATGACAATTGAACAATATTTGACGGGCATATCATGCTGTGGCGAGCCACTTTATTTAACCACTGTCATAGTTTTAAAATGCTGCCTTCAGGGTTCAGAAGGGTTCAGTCTCTTCTCACTAAATATTGTTAATTGACTATGGTGATCAAGACTTAGTTACAGTCAGTGATACTGCATTTGCCATTTGTTTAGTAAAATGCATTTTGATTGGCTAATGCACTGATTTTTTAGGCAGTTAAACGAGCATTAATGAGAGTGAAAGCTTTTGACTATCATCAGAATAGAACAACATTAAAACACAAACCTTCTTGACATATTTCCTATAAAAAAAACTCGACAAAATAAGGTGTTAACATCAAACAAAATGCATAATCTGCATTAAAATGGGAATAAATGAACTTGGTTTGGGACTGTTAAATCATCAATAATGGTCGCAAATAGCAAATGAGAAGACTTTATTCCCTATTTTTTTTAAAATTTTTACAAATCACTGTTAATTAATATTATCTATATATTGTAGTTCTACGAAATTCTTTATATACATGTGTATGTTCAGAGTTGGACAAGTTAATTAGGAATTCTGACAAGTAACATTGGGTTGGCAACTTGATGGATGGACAAGTGGATATATTTCAGTTAATGTTGAGGACTGGTTAAGACTTTTCTTCTCAAACGTAAATAATGAAAATGTTGGGTCTTAAAATATATATATTGCTGTTGGGTCTAAGACTCTTGGATATGTATATGTAGCACAATATTATTGGGTCATAGACATGTGACAGGAAGTGGTATGGGAAAGAAAATGGAAGAAAAAAATTTCCTTATAACTCTCCTTGTAACTGAAATAATATCATCCGTTTTCCTGCTTTTCATTTGTGTAGTTATCTTCTATGTAAGTTTGAGGTGGACAAGATTATTCCTTTCATGGAATAGAGACTTGCAGTAAAAAAAGGTATATGTATCACTATTAAATGGCTTGGTATTCTGTCTATGCATATGATACAATGTTTTTCCAGGCCCAAATTTTCATCAGTAGTATGTAAATTTTTCACATAATTGCCTAGAGCATCAGCCAAGTTAAGGTTAATTTTTTCCATGGTATGAAACAAAGGATTGAAAGCTAGACAACTAAATTTTGTGCGTACAGATTGTTATCTGCATTTTAACAACAATTAGCAGAAACAATTCTACTAATGCAAAATATTGATGTGTTTACTTCCTTATCCTTTTTGCATGCATATTCCCTATACCAACATGTCCACGTTACCTTTTTTTCTGTATTTCTGTACTATTGGATCAGTCTGTTTACTACAAAAGTGTGACACAATCCAAGAACACTGTGCTAATGTCAATCCATCCTTCCGCCTGTCCATATTTCTGTCTGTCTGTGACGCTTTTGTTTCCATGCGATATCACAAAAAGCCTTTGAGGTTATGCAATGAAATTTTACACAACTCCCTATGGCCTAAGGAAGACCCCTATTGATTTTGAGGTTAAAGGTCAAGGTCGTAAATTCAGATATATTTTACTTGGTGTTACCTAGTGTGTATATGCAAGTTTTCTTTCTCAGGATTGATGCCTCAGAAGATGATGGCTCCATGGCAAGACTGATAAATGATGAACATATAAGTCCAAATGCTAATATAAAAGTGCTTCATGAGGGGTTTTCAGAGCCCCATCTCTGCATTTTTGCTGTTAATGACATAAAAGCTGGTGAAGAAATCAGATACAACTATGGAAAGAACGTTAACTTTTCTTGGCGGAAAAAGGTAGTTAAATTTACCCTTCATAACCAAATTACACTGCAAAACGTCACATTTTTTAAAAGAAGTCAGAGAAGTTTGGAGTGTAGGAACTTCATGAACATTTTCAAATAATATCCAATGTTTCCTAACTTACATTGACAAAAATTTTTAGTCATTTCTTTAGATTTCTCATGTGAGCTTCATGAATGTAAAAGGAAACTTTTAGCATCATCTTAAATGTCTGAAACCAGAATGTTTAAAAACAGAGTCTTGTAGCAGATAAAAATTCAAAGAAAAAGAATTTACACAGTAGATGCAAGAATAAATTATATAAGTTTTACTCAGGAGTGTTTGAATATTTTACAGAGATCTTTAAAATTGAGTAAAGGTAATGACTTGTATATTACTGTTGAAATGTTGCTTTAGTTTGTTATAGACTCTAAAAAATGCAAAATGTCTGAAAGCTTGAACTTTGGGAAGAACAAAGAGATTTTTTTGTAAACATGTAGTATTGCATCTTTACTTACTAGATACCCTTCTCTTGTCCAGTTCCTTGGCACATGCAGGTATCACTAAAAAAATCATTAAGCAATGAAGAAATCCCTGATATTTTATAGTTAAGGCAGTTCCTTAGACAAAGACAAAATACTTTTAAAAATACATGTAACAGTTTTGAAAGAAAATTCAAAAAGTAGTGACCAACACACTTTATTGCCAAATTAAATTTATTAGCTATTTATCTTTTATGTTAACTTGTAATCTTCTGTAGCATTATTGATGAAAAATTTATTAATCACAATATTACTGTAGATTCCTTATTTTATGCAAGTACTTAATGTCGTGAAATGGCCCTTAGACGCCAAACCACAAGAACAATAATTTCCAAGTAGAGTTTACATGGATTTCAGGGCCATAAAAATTAAAGCAAGTAATTTAATTTTAGCGAGTAGAGCTTCTCGCGAAATTACATTACATACCATTTATTCTCAAGAAATAAGTCAATTATCTTTTATCTCAAAACTAAGAAAGCTTTCAATACATTTGCATTTTTATGGTCAATGAAATAACTTTTAAAGGGCTGTTTTGTTCAAATTTGAAATTTATTTGTTAATCATAATGAATGGTCAGGGATTTATCAGTACCTTCTCAGGGGCCGAAATTCGGCCCCATTCCCAATTGAAAATGAGTTCAGTTTTTCCCAATTTGGCAGTATTTTTTCCCAATTGATGACAATACTTTAACACTTCGTTATCTTTGAAAAAACAAAGAGTAAAATTGTCAGATTGTCTGTAATTTTCATCTATATAACTCATTTAGCAAAGCTACAGTCATAACACATGTTTAAAAGCACTGTAAAAACATTGCCAACTTTTAATCCGAATTTCCTCTGTTTTTCTGAAAAAGGTGATATTGTGTAATTGAATAGATTTATTAAGTTATTTCCACCTACTCAATTGATCTACGAGTGAATGGTAAGGACTGTAGGCATTATTTCCGATAGAAAAATATATTTTCAATGTTTTAATACATATTAAAAGAGGACTTTGAGAAAACGTGTACTTAGTACAATTTTTTGCAGGAGGTTCATAATCTCCTGAAACATATTCTATAATGACCTAAGTTGGAATCTCATACACACATGTACTACCCTACGTTATATAGGTAAATACTTTATACTCATTGAAGTCAATTTTACTTTTATTAGTCTATTATTCATAATTGATCTTGTTTGATGAAGTTGGATCATTTTGGATTTAATTGTCTGTTTGGTTTCCCAAATTAGAGTTCCTGCTGAAATGTTAAATAAATTACACCTGAATACATGATTTAAGTGATATTTTAAAATTTTTCCCAATTTCATAAAAAAGCCGATAATTTTTTCCCAATTCCCCAAAAATGGCGTTTCCCAAAATAGGCTGATAAATCCCTGATGGTGAAGTTTTCTTCAGGTTTTAGAAACTTAAAGTTAAAAAAGCATGCTAAGAAATTTAAAATGTAGAATATAACTAAATGACTATATACCTAGTGTAAAAATGATAATTGATAAAAACACAAGTGGATGGCTAGAGTGTTCTCGATTGGTGTCTTAAGAACCTGATCCATTTTTATAGCTTGCTGACTAAAAAATGATTCCATTCATATTGTAGAAATAGTAACTGATGAAACACAGGGTGTTGTCAACATCAGTGAGCACAACCTAAAATACGTATCAACAAACTGCACAGAAAAGCCTGAGCTCTACAAAGAAAGAGATATTCATGATCCTAGGATAGCCAATAAATCATTCACAGAGGATTCCAGAAAAGGTAATATATTTGATGCATTTTTATGTAAACAGCATTTTTTTTTAACACAAAAAAGAAGGGTGGATGCACTGACCACTTGCTTGCTCATTTTTTAACCCAAATTTCTTGGTCCAGGGGGAATAACAGTTCGAATATGAGTTGCAAAAAGTCCATTTATTGACGCACATTAATTAGTTGATCATTAATTCAGAACCATATTATAGGGTCCACATTCTTGACTTGTCAGAGTAGGATGGTAGATGTCAAATGCAGGCCCTATAATTTGGTTTGACCAAATAGTTCAGGTACATCATGTTGGATGTGTTTGAAAGTCATATGTGATGAAAAGTTGTTCTTCATCTTGGGTATCAAAAGGGGACTTATAACCAGAATTTCTTACGAACCTTATCTAATTTGCACAGAATTCAGGGTCTCATTTTGTTTTAACGTGTTGACTAAATGTAACTAAAAATTGATTGATGACATATTGTAGAACTGATAACTGATAAAACACAGGGTGACCAAGGTGTTTTCAGTATCAGTGAGGACAACCTAAGATATGCATCAGCAACCTGCACAGAAAAGCCTGAGCTCTACACAGAGAAAGATATTCATGATTCTAGGACCACCAATGAATCATTCACAGATGATTCCAGCAAGGGTAATATATTTGATACATTCATATGATTCACATTATTGTTTAACTTTAGGGCATTATTTTCAGAATAAATGTCCACATGTTGATGCACAATAATTGGTTGGTCTTAAATATAACCCTATATTATAGGGTCCATGTTTTTGACATATAGTACTGGTAGATGATAAATGCACACCCTATAATGTGGTTTGGCACGTGTGACCCAATAGTTCAGATACATATTCTAGACTTTTTTTTTAGTGCAAAACCTGACTCAAAAGGGGGCTTATAACAAGAATGTCTAATGAACCTGATCCTATATACCTGAAAAGGGTTTGTAGGAAAATAGAGATCTTATTTTGTTTTTACTTGCTGACACTGTATCTTAGATATGATTACGTATTGTAGAAATGATAACTGGTGAAACACAGGTTGACCAAGGTGTTTTCAGCATCAGTGAGGACAACCTAAGATATGTATCATCAACATGCCCAGAAAAGCCTGAGCTCTATAGAAAGAATGATATTCATGATTTTAGGACCATCGGTGAATCACTCACAGATGATTCCAGGGAAGGTAATATATTTGATACATTCATATGATTCACAATATTGTTTAACTATTAGGCCATTATTTTCAGAATAAATGTCCACATGTTGATATACAGCAATTGGTTTTGTCTTTAATGTAACCCCATATTATAGGGTCCATGTTCTTGACATGTTAGAAAAGTATTGATAGTTGATAAATGCAGGCCCTATAATGTGGTTTATGTATGTGACCCAATAGTTCAGGAACATGTTCCAGACTTCTTTTCCAAACTTTACACAAAAGGGGGCTTATTACAAGAATGTCTAATGAACCTGATCCTATTTGTGTAATCAGGGTGTGGAGGAAAATAGAGATCTTATTTTGTTTTACGCTGCTGACAGTATATCTGTATCTAAGATATGGTTATGTATTGTAGAAATGATAAGTGGTAAAACACAGGGTGACCAAGGTGTTTTCAGCATCGGTGGGGACAACCTACTATATGTGTCAGCAACCTGCACAGAAAAGCCTGAGCTCTACACAGAGAAAGATATTCATGATTCTAGGACCACCAATGAATCACTCACTGAGGATCTTAGCAATGGTAATGTATTTAATACATTCGTATTAGTCACAATATTGTTTAACTATTAGGGCATTATTTTCAGAAAAAATGTCCACATGTTGATGTACAGCAATAGCTTGGTCTTAAATGTAACTTCAAATTATAGGGTCCATGTTCTTGAGATGTTAAAAATGTATTGGTAGTTGGTAAATGTAGACCCTATAATGTGGTTTGGCACGTGTGACCCAATAGTTCAGATACATGTTCTAGACTGTTTAGGTCACCTGAGTTTACTACCATAATGCTTGTATTTGATACATTTGTATGATTCACAATATTGTTGAACTATTAGGCAATTATTTTCCGAAAAAATGCCCTCATGTTGATATACAGCATTGGTTTTGTCTTTAACGTAACCCCATATTATAGGGTCCAGGTTCTTGACATTTAAAAAGGTATTGGTACTTGATAAATGTAGACCCTATAATGCAGTTTGGTACGTGTGACCCAATAGTTCTGATATATGCTGTAGACTTTTTTGATGGCAAAAGTTTACACAAAAGGGGCTTAAAACAGGAATTAATGAACCTGATTCTATATGCCTGAACAGAGTTTTTAGGAAAATAGAGATCTCATGTTTTTACCCTGCTGACAGGATATCTGTATCTAAGATGTGGTTATGTATTGTAGAAATGATAACTGATGAAACACAGAGTGACCAAGGTGTTTTCAGCATCGGTGAGGACAACCTAAGATATGTATCAGCAACCTGCACAGAAAAGCCTGAGCTCTACACAGAGAAAGATATTCATGATTCTAGGACCACCAATAAATCACTCACTGAGGATCTTAGCAATGGTAATGTATTTAATACATTCGTATTAGTCACAATATTGTTTAACTATTAGGACATTATTTTCAGAAAAAATGTCCACATGTTGATGTACAGCAATAGCTTGGTCTTAAATGTAACTCCATATTATAGGGTCCATGTTCTTGAGATGTTAAAAATGTATTGGTAGTTAGTAAATGTAGACCCTATAATGTGGTTTGGCACGTGTGACCCAATAGTTCTGATATATGTTCTTGACTGTTTAGGTCACCTGAGTTTACTACCATAATGCTTGTATTAGATACATTTGTATGATTCACAATATTGTTGAACTATTAGGCCATTATTTTCAGAATAAATGTCCACATGTTGATATACAGCATTGGTTTTGTCTTTAATGTAACCCCATATTATAGGGTCCATGTTCTTGACATGTTAGAAAAGTATTGATAGTTGATAAATGCAGGCCCTAAAATGTGGTTTAATGTATGTGACCCAATAGTTCAGGAACATGTTCCAGACTTCTTTTCCAAACTTTACACAAAAGGGGGCTTATTACAAGATTGTCTAATGAACCTGAACCTATTTGTGTAATCAGGGTGTGGAGGAAAATAGAGATCTTATTTTGTTTTACGCTGCTGACAGTATATCTGTATCTAAGATATGGTTATGTATTGTAGAAATGATAAGTGGTAAAACACAGGGTGACCAAGGTGTTTTCAGCATCGGTGAGGACAACCTACTATGTGTATCAGCAACCTGCACAGAAAAGCCTGAGCTCTACACAGAGAAAGATATTCATGATTCTAGGACCACCAATGAATCACTCACTGAGGATCTTAGCAATGGTAATGTATTTAATACATTCGTATTAGTCACAATATTGTTTAACTATTAGGGCATTATTTTCAGAAAAAATGTCCACATGTTGATGAACAGCAATTGCTTGGTCTTAAATGTAACTCCAAATTATAGGGTCCATGTTCTTGAGATGTTAAAAATGTATTTGTAGTTGGTAAATGTAGACCCTATAATGTGGTTTGGCACGTGTGACCCAATAGTTCAGATACATGTTCTAGACTGTTTAGATCACCTGAGTTTACTACCATAATGCTTGTATTTGATACATTTGTATGATTCACAATATTGTTGAACTATTTGGCCATTATTTTCCGGAAAAAGCCCACATGTTGATATACAGCATTGGTTTTGTCTTTAACGTAACCCCATATTATAGGGTCCAGGTTCTTGACATTTAAAAAGGTATTGGTACTTGATAAATGTAGACCCTATAATGCAGTTTGGTACGTGTGACCCAATAGTTCTGATATATGCTGTAGACTTTTTTGATGGCCAAAGTTTACACAAGAGGGGGCTTATTACAAGAATGTCTAATGAACCTGATTCTATATGCCTGAACAGAGTTTTTAGGAAAATAGAGATCTCATGTTTTTACCCTGCTGACAGGATATCTGTATCTAAGATGTGGTTATGTATTGTAGAAATGATAACTGATGAAACACAGAGTGACCAAGGTGTTTTCAGCATCGGTGAGGACAACCTAAGATATGTATCAGCAACCTGCACAGAAAAGCCTGAGCTCTACACAGAGAAAGATATTCATGATTCTAGGACCACCAATAAATCACTCACTGAGGATCTTAGCAATGGTAATGTATTTAATACATTCGTATTAGTCACAATATTGTTTAACTATTAGGACATTATTTTCAGAAAAAATGTCCACATGTTGATGCACAGCAATTGCTTGGTCTTAAATGTAACTCCATATTATAGGGTCCATGTTCTTGAGATGTTAAAAATGTATTGGTAGTTAGTAAATGTAGACCCTATAATGTGGTTTGGCACGTGTGACCCAATAGTTCTGATATATGTTCTAGATTGTTTAGGTCACCTGAGTTTACTACCATAATGCTTGTATTAGATACATTTGTATGATTCACAATATTGTTGAACTATTAGGCCATTATTTTCAGAAATAAATGTCCACATGTTGATATACAGCAATTGGTTTTGTCTTTAATGTAACCCCATATTATAGGGTCCATGTTCTTGACATGTTAGAAAAGTATTGATAGTTGATAAATGCAGGCCCTAAAATGTGGTTTAATGTATGTGACCCAATAGTTCAGGAACATGTTCCAGACTTCTTTTCTAAACTTTACACAAAAGGGGGCTTATTACAAGAATGTCTAATGAACCTGATCCTATTTGTGTAATCAGGGTGTGGAGGAAAATAGAGGTCTTATTTTGTTTTACGCTGCTGACAGTATATCTGTATCTAAGATATGGTTATGTATTGTAGAAATGATAAGTGGTAAAACACAGGGTGACCAAGGTGTTTTCAGCATCGGTGAGGACAACCTACTATGTGTATCAGCAACCTGCACAGAAAAGCCTGAGCTCTACACAGAGAAAGATATTCATGATTCTAGGACCACCAATGAATCACTCACTGAGGATCTTAGCAATGGTAATGTATTTAATACATTCGTATTAGTCACAATATTGTTTAACTATTAGGGCATTATTTTCAGAAAAAATGTCCACATGTTGATGTACAGCAATTGCTTGGTCTTAAATGTAACTCCAAATTATAGGGTCCATGTTCTTGAGATGTCAAAGATGTATTTGTAGTTGGTAAATGTAGACCCTATAATGTGGTTTGGCACGTGTGACCCAATAGTTCAGATACATGTTCTAGACTGTTTAGGTCACCTGAGTTTACTACCATAATGCTTGTATTTGATACATTTCTATGATTCACAATATTGTTGAACTATTAGGCCATTATTTTCAGAATAAATGTCCACATGTTGATATACAGCATTGGTTTTGTCTTTAATGTAACCCCATATTATAGGGTCCATGTTCTTGACATGTTAGAAAAGTATTGATAGTTGATAAATGCAGGCCCTATAATGTGGTTTATGTATGTGACCCAATAGTTCAGGAACATGTTCCAGACTTCTTTTCCAAACTTTACAAAAAAGGGGGCTTATTACAAGAATGTCTAATGAACCTGAACCTATTTGTGTAATCAGGGTGTGGAGGAAAATAGAGATCTTATTTTGTTTTACGCTGCTGACAGTATATCTGTATCTAAGATATGGTTATGTATTGTAGAAATGATAAGTGGTAAAACACAGGGTGACCAAGGTGTTTTCAGCATCGGTGGGGACAACCTGTTATATGTGTCAGCAACCTGCACAGAAAAGCCTGAGCTCTACACAGAGAAAGATATTCATGATTCTAGGACCACCAATGAATCACTCACTGAGGATCTTAGCAATGGTAATGTATTTAATACATTCGTATTAGTCACAATATTGTTTAACTATTAGGGCATTATTTTCAGAAAAAATGTCCACATGTTGATGTACAGCAATTGCTTGGTCTTAAATGTAACTCCAAATTATAGGGTCCATGTTCTTGAGATGTCAAAGATGTATTTGTAGTTGGTAAATGTAGACCCTATAATGTGGTTTGGCACGTGTGACCCAATAGTTCAGATACATGTTCTAGACTGTTTAGGTCACCTGAGTTTACTACCATAATGCTTGTATTTGATACATTTGTATGATTCACAATATTGTTGAACTATTAGGCCATTATTTTCAGAATAAATGTCCACATGTTGATATACAGCATTGGTTTTGTCTTTAATGTAACCCCATATTATAGGGTCCATGTTCTTGACATGTTAGAAAAGTATTGATAGTTGATAAATGCAGGCCCTATAATGTGGTTTATGTATGTGACCCAATAGTTCAGGAACATGTTCCAGACTTCTTTTCCAAACTTTACAAAAAAGGGGGCTTATTACAAGAATGTCTAATGAACCTGATCCTATTTGTGTAATCAGGGTGTGGAGGAAAATAGAGATCTTATTTTGTTTTACGCTGCTGACAGTATATCTGTATCTAAGATATGGTTATGTATTGTAGAAATGATAAGTGGTAAAACACAGGGTGACCAAGGTGTTTTCAGCATCGGTGGGGACAACCTGTTATATGTGTCAGCAACCTGCACAGAAAAGCCTGAGCTCTACACAGAGAAAGATATTCATGATTTTAGGACCACCAATGAATCACTCACTGAGGATCTTAGCAATGGTAATGTATTTAATACATTCGTATTAGTCACAATATTGTTTAACTATTAGGGCATTATTTTCAGAAAAAATGTCCACATGTTGATGCACAGCAATAGCTTGGTCTTAAATGTAACTCCATATTATAGGGTCCATGTTCTTGAGATGTTAAAAATGTATTGGTAGTTGGTAAATGTAGACCCTATAATGTGGTTTGGCATGTGTGACCCAATAGTTCTGATATATGTTCTAGATTGTTTAGGTCACCTGAGTTTACTACCATAATGCTTGTATTAGATACATTTGTATGATTCACAATATTGTTGAACTATTAGGCCATTATTTTCAGAAATAAATGTTCACATGTTGATATACAGCAATTGGTTTTGTCTTTAATGTAACCCCATATTATAGGGTCCATGTTCTTGACATGTTAGAAAAGTATTGATAGTTGATAAATGCAGGCCCTAAAATGTGGTTTAATGTATGTGACCCAATAGTTCAGGAACATGTTCCAGACTTCTTTTCCAAACTTTACACAAAAGGGGGCTTATTACAAGAATGTCTAATGAACCTGAACCTATTTGTGTAATCAGGGTGTGGAGGAAAATAGAGATCTTATTTTGTTTTACGCTGCTGACAGTATATCTGTATCTAAGATATGGTTATGTATTGTAGAAATGATAAGTGGTAAAACACAGGGTGACCAAGGTGTTTTCAGCATCGGTGAGGACAACCTACTATGTGTATCAGCAACCTGCACAGAAAAGCCTGAGCTCTACACAGAGAAAGATATTCATGATTCTAGGACCACCAATGAATCACTCACTGAGGATCTTAGCAATGGTAATGTATTTAATACATTCGTATTAGTCACAATATTGTTTAACTATTAGGGCATTATTTTCAGAAAAAATGTCCACATGTTGATGAACAGCAATTGCTTGGTCTTAAATGTAACTCCAAATTATAGGGTCCATGTTCTTGAGATGTTAAAAATGTATTGGTAGTTGGTAAATGTAGACCCTATAATGTGGTTTGGCACGTGTGACCCAATAGTTCAGATACATGTTCTAGACTCTTTAGGTCACCTGAGTTTACTACCATAATGCTTGTATTTGATACATTTGTATGATTCACAATATTGTTGAACTATTAGGCCATTATTTTCCGGAAAAAGCCCACATGTTGATATACAGCATTGGTTTTGTCTTTAACGTAACCCCATATTATAGGGTCCAGGTTCTTGACATTTAAAAAGGTATTGGTACTTGATAAATGTAGACCCTATAATGCAGTTTGGTACGTGTGACCCAATAGTTCTGATATATGCTGTAGACTTTTTTGATGGCCAAAGTTTACACAAGAGGGGGCTTATTACAAGAATGTCTAATGAACCTGATTCTATATGCCTGAACAGAGTTTTTAGGAAAATAGAGATCTCATGTTTTTACCCTGCTGACAGGATATCTGTATCTAAGATGTGGTTATGTATTGTAGAAATGATAACTGATGAAACACAGAGTGACCAAGGTGTTTTCAGCATCGGTGAGGACAACCTAAGATATGTATCAGCAACCTGCACAGAAAAGCCTGAGCTCTACACAGAGAAAGATATTCATGATTCTAGGACCACCAATAAATCACTCACTGAGGATCTTAGCAATGGTAATGTATTTAATACATTCGTATTAGTCACAATATTGTTTAACTTTTAGGACATTATTTTCAGAAAAAATGTCCACATGTTGATGCACAGCAATAGCTTGGTCTTAAATGTAACTCCATATTATAGGGTCCATGTTCTTGAGATGTTAAAAATGTATTGGTAGTTAGTAAATGTAGACCCTATAATGTGGTTTGGCACGTGTGACCCAATAGTTCTGATATATGTTCTAGATTGTTTAGGTCACCTGAGTTTACTACCATAATGCTTGTATTAGATACATTTGTATGATTCACAATATAGTTGAACTATTAGGCCATTATTTTCAGAAATAAATGTCCACATGTTGATATACAGCAATTGGTTTTGTCTTTAATGTAACCCCATATTATAGGGTCCATGTTCTTGACATGTTAGAAAAGTATTGATAGTTGATAAATGCAGGCCCTAAAATGTGGTTTAATGTATGTGACCCAATAGTTCAGGAACATGTTCCAGACTTCTTTTCCAAACTTTACACAAAAGGGGGCTTATTACAAGAATGTCTAATGAACCTGAACCTATTTGTGTAATCAGGGTGTGGAGGAAAATAGAGATCTTATTTTGTTTTACGCTGCTGACAGTATATCTGTATCTAAGATATGGTTATGTATTGTAGAAATGATAAGTGGTAAAACACAGGGTGACCAAGGTGTTTTCAGCATCGGTGAGGACAACCTACTATGTGTATCAGCAACCTGCACAGAAAAGCCTGAGCTCTACACAGAGAAAGATATTCATGATTCTAGGACCACCAATGAATCACTCACTGAGGATCTTAGCAATGGTAATGTATTTAATACATTCGTATTAGTCACAATATTGTTTAACTATTAGGGCATTATTTTCAGAAAAAATGTCCACATGTTGATGAACAGCAATTGCTTGGTCTTAAATGTAACTCCAAATTATAGGGTCCATGTTCTTGAGATGTTAAAAATGTATTGGTAGTTGGTAAATGTAGACCCTATAATGTGGTTTGGCACGTGTGACCCAATAGTTCAGATACATGTTCTAGACTGTTTAGGTCACCTGAGTTTACTACCATAATGCTTGTATTTGATACATTTGTATGATTCACAATATTGTTGAACTATTAGGCCATTATTTTCCGAAAAAAGCCCACATGTTGATATACAGCATTGGTTTTGTCTTTAACGTAACCCCATATTATAGGGTCCAGGTTCTTGACATTTAAAAAGGTATTGGTACTTGATAAATGTAGACCCTATAATGCAGTTTGGCACGTGTGACCCAATAGTTCTGATATATGCTGTAGACTTTTTTGATGGCCAAAGTTTACACAAGAGGGGGCTTATAACAAGAATGTCTAATGAACCTGATTCTATATGCCTGAACAGAGTTTTTAGGAAAATAGAGATCTCATGTTTTTACCCTGCTGACAGGATATCTGTGTCTAAGATATGGTTATGTATTGTAGAAATGATAACTGGTGAAACACAGAGTGACCAAGGTGTTTTCAGCATCAGTGAGGACAATCTACGATATGTATCAGCAACCTGCACAGAAAAGCCTGAGCTCTACACAGATAAAGATATTCATGATTCTAGGACCACCAATGAATCACTCACTGAGGATCTTAGCAATGGTAATGTATTTAATACATTCGTATTAGTCACAATATTGTTTAACTATTAGGGCATTATTTTCAGAAAAAATGTCCACATGTTGATGTACAGCAATTGCTTGGTCTTAAATGTAACTCCAAATTATAGGGTCCATGTTCTTGAGATGTTAAAAATGTATTGGTAGTTAGTAAATGTAGACCCTATAATGTGGTTTGGCACGGGTGACCCAATAGTTCAGATACATGTTCTAGACTGTTTAGGTCACCTGAGTTTACTACCATAATGCTTGTATTTGATACATTTGTATGATTCACAATATTGTTGAACTATTAGGCCATTATTTTCCGAAAAAAGCCCACGTTGATATACAGCATTGGTTTTGTCTTTAACGTAACCCCATATTATAGGGTCCAGGTTCTTGACATTTAAAAAGGTATTGGTACTTGATAAATGTAGACCCTATAATGCAGTTTGGTACGTGTGACCTAATAGTTCTGATATATGCTGTAGACTTTTTTGATGGCCAAAGTTTACACAAGAGGGGGCTTATAACAAGAATGTCTAATGAACCTGATTCTATATGCCTGAACAGAGTTTTTAGGAAAATAGAGATCTCATGTTTTTACCCTGCTGACAGGATATCTGTGTCTAAGATATGGTTATGTATTGTAGAAATGATAACTGGTGAAACACAGAGTGACCAAGGTGTTTTCAGCATCGGTGAGGACAACCTAAGATATGTATCAGCAACCTGCACAGAAAAGCCTGAGCTCTACACAGAGAAAGATATTCATGATTCTAGGACCACCAATGAATCACTCACTGAGGATCTTAGCAATGGTAATGTATTTGATACATTCGTTTTAGTCACAATATTGTTTAACTATCTGTGTTTTCTGAAACAAAATGTGCTATAGAATTGATGAAAATTTGCATAAAAATGAGAAAATTCGGAAATTGACATATTTTATGACCTTCATGTGACCTTTGTGTACCCCATAGCTTAGAATTGATACTCATTTTTAAGAGGAATGACAGCAGCTTAGTAATGATGAACTATTGCATCAGTCCTGGAGACACCACAAAAGAGGTCCCAAAAAGGGGTCTTAGCATTTCTTTTGCTTTTCACCCCAGTGATGTTTTTCAATATTTTTCAGGGTTTTGTTTTGTCCTACAACAGTCACATATTTTTTTTTAGATATTGAGATGTATCCAAGTGATGATGATGATGATGATGATAAGTCATACGTTCCAGATTCCGAAGACTATGATTCTAGCTCTTCAGACTCTGTTCTGTACCCAGAGAATGAGGAATTTGTCAAATGTAAGCTCAAGTGTACATAATGATATTTGAGCATGATTGCTGTACAGTAACTAAGACTAGATTCAAATTGCAGCTTTTATCCATCCATGTTTTAAAAAATATTTCAGTTTTTGTATTTGTGGTGTGGTTAACAATCTTTTTCAAGAAATCAATGTATTTGATGTGTGTTTCTAGGTAAAAAGCCTTCATTAACTCATTCAGCCCCAGCCACTCTTATCTACACTGTGCCTCAGCATCTGTTATCAGCATGTGCCCCAGAGAGATTTCAGGAGGATGCTTAGCGCTTGATGTAAACATGCATATGCTTTGTATTTACCTTTATATCTCAGTTATTATCCCACTTACATCCATGAAATTTTCACACAACAAAGAAAACAAAATTTAGAATTCATTGGTGTATTTTTTTTCACAAAGTAACAAATACTTTTACTGATAATAGTCCATGAAAAAAAAAGTTTGTGTTTGAAACCACTTATTGTCACAAATTTATGAAAGTTCTGGAAACTTTTCCAAGTGATAGGGCTTAAAACATTTTAAACACAAGTTCACATTGCATTTGTCACAGCCAGAGGTGGGTTCGGATCTAATTTTTTTGGTTGCACACTGCTTGCATGTTTTCTTTTTTGGCATAATGGTCGGCCAGTGAGTTTGAGTTATTTCTGCTGGTGCTTGGACCTCACCCTGCCTTTTTCTTTTGGAAGTGAATCCACCAAGCATTTGATGGGCTAGCTGCATTCTAAACTCCATCTGAGTCCTTTGTCTAGTCTTGTTCCCCTTTGTCTTGATTTCATGATTAGTTGATTCTCTCATGAGCAGGTAGGAGTTGACAACTGACACATCAAACAGGAAGAAGAACAAGTACTTCCACCACTTGAGAGCTTTTCTTGCTGTATTGTATGTAGACCTTAGTTGGTCAGCATGGTCTACTCCATTCATGTACTGATTGTACAGTTTTATGGACTCTGGACATGGTACATCTGTGGTGTTTCCATCCTTCTGTTTGCGCCCTACCGAGGTTGCTTCACCATCACTATTTGTTTGTAGGATGGTAATGTTTTTCTTGTCCCTCCAAACAGTGACTCTCATACTTCCTTTCTGCTTAGTTATACTTTTTCCTTGTTCCTTTAGTTTGATCTGTCCAATGTCTTTGGGTAGTCCCTTCCTATTGGCCCTGACAGTTCCACACGCATAGGTATCTTCCCGCAACAGCTCAAGGAATAAGTCTGGCGAAGTAAAAAAACTGTCGCAGTACACATGATGTCCTTTATTCATTATTGGTCTGATCAAGTCCAGAACAACACGTGAACCCAGGTCCTTTTCAGGTGCATTGTTTATTCGGCCAGTGTAGACCTGAAAGTCATTTACATAACCATTGTGGGGGTCAGCTCTAACCCATACTTTGATACCCCTCTTAGTTGGTTTCAGGGGGACGTATTGTTTGAAGCCAAGTCTTCCTGAATAACCAATCATCGCCTCATCAACTGACACTTCCCTATGCGGTTTATATTCTCTAAGGAAATTCTCTCGTAGTTTTTCCATTATTGGTCTAACGTGGGCCAATTTATCATGTCCTGGATTTCCTCGTCCCGGATTTGTGGTTGTGTCGGCAACATGAAAATACCTCTGTATATTTTCAAACCTTGTCCTGCTGAACTTTCCCTCTAGACATGATGGATGGAAAAGTTTGTCCTTATACCAGTACATGTCTTGGGCTGGTGCAGGAAGGACTCCCATAACAATTGCTGCTCCCAAATACGCTTTTATTTCCTCAGCATTGGTAGGGTACCATGCTCTGTTTGGGTTCAGTATCCGTGCCCTCTCTGCGTAAGCATTTGTTTGTTCAGCAATTGTTTGGTAAATGTCCTCTGTGAATAATAAATGAAAGAAATCAATTTCTTTTCTTGTTGTGTCCATCAATGTTAATGGTCCTGGATTTGGTCCTGAGAAGTTTTTTACGTTGATAGGTCTGAGGTGTATTGACCATCTCGCAATCTCGGCCAGAGGCTGGTCGTCATCGCTTGACGCTTCAGATTCAGAGTCTATATCCGAGTCACTGTCCGATATATCGGATATACTGATGTCAGAATCAATATTAGCTATTTCAAGCTGCTTTCTTACATTCCTTTCTTCAGCTTCAGTTATTTCTTCCACTGTAAATCCCAGAAATTCTTCATCATCATCGCTAGAACTAAAGTAATCCGCCATTGTGTTTGTAAAACCACGCTTCAATGAAACTCTATACTTTCGTTTTCCTTTGTCTCCTTATTTATGAATATTTATTAGGTAAAAGTTGACAAAGACTTCTAACAACCTTTCTGATTGGATATATTACAGCAGTTCTGCACCAAATCCCTATTATTTAGCCAATCAGAGGCCTTTTCTTAACCCTATGTTGGGACCGATCACAGTCGGCATCGGCCATTGAGAACATCGTAAACAACCCGAGCGTGGTCGGGATCGGCCAATAACAGTACGATAAATAGCCCGAGTGTAGTCGGCATTGGGGCTGAATGAGTTAAGGAGTAAAAAGAAACTTAAACTAGAGGTGTCCAAGGGGAGGAGCCATTTTACAAATGGTTCCAAGTCAGTAGTTCATTCTAAGGAAAGTGTGCAGATAAATGAAGAATTGCCAAGTGAAGGTCAATCTAAGGACAGTGTTCAAATAAATGAAAAAGCATCAAGTGAAGGTACTGTCTTATCTTTCTATCTCAAATATTTCATATGCTAACCTAAGTATTGTGGATCAACACACATATGCTGCCATTATCATTTTTAAATGAATTTTATGATATCTGAATGTGGGAGTGGTGCAGCATGTGCAGGGTGGGAAAAGAAAACTTCAAAGACTACTCATCATCTTATGTGACAACTATGAAGTTCTAACCACTTGTCCCTTTAATTATACCCCCACTCCGAAGGAGAGGGGGGTATACTGTTTTACCCTTGTGTGTCTAGCTGTGTGTGTGTCTGTCCGTAACAAATTTTGGTCGCAGTTTTCTCAGCAACTACTCATTGCAGATGCTTGAAATTTTAGCACAATCTTTGTTTAGGCATGCCATATGGTGGGATTCATTTTTGTACTAATCTGATGTCAAGTTCCTGTTTATCCATGTGTCTGTCCGTACCATACATAACAAACTTTGGTCACAGTTTTCTCAGCAACTACTCATTGCAGATGTTTGAAATTTTAACACAATCTTTGTTTAGGCATGCCATATGGTGGGATTCATTTTTGTAAGAATCTGATGTAAACTTCTTGTTTATCCATGTGTCTGTCCGTACCATACATAACAAATTTTGGTCGTAGTTTTCTCAGCAACTACTCATAGCAGATGCTTGAAATTTTAGCGCAATCTTGTTTAGGCATGCCATATAATGGGATTCATTTTGGAACAAATCCGATGTCAATTTCCTGTTTATCCCTGCATCTGTCTGTACCATAAATAACAAATTTTGGTCGCAGTTTTCTCAGCAACTACTCATTGCAGGTGCTTGAAATCTTAACACAATGTTTGTTTAGGCATGCCATATGTTGGGATTCATTTTTTACTAATCCAATGTCAATTTCCTGATTATCACTGTGTTTGTCCATAACTGAACTTGTGTATTCACATCAGAGCGGGGGTATTATTAGTGAGGATTGGCTCACAGACTTCTTGTTTAAATTGGTTGCCAGTTATAAAAAAAATAAGTAGACAGGAAAATAATAGTATTTCTAACAGTAAACTGAGTGAAAAATATTCTATTTACCATATAACAAAATATTTTATCTATTTGATAATAATATATATACTTCAACCTTGAGTGTGTCTATGACCTGAAAAAGGAAATATTTATTTCACACTAAAATCAAAATGAAATTCAATCAATGGATTAAACGGAAGTGACATCACATTTTGATAGTAAAAATGTTACGGGCTGTAGAAAACGATCGCTTTTTACTTTCAATGAAACACCATACACAGTGTATACATCGTAAAGGAAATCAACATCTGACCCAAAGATCATAAAGTGAGAACAGACTTTTAAAGTCATAATTTTGATTTTGAAGTCTTAAAATTTTGTCAAAATTATGTTTGATACCCAAGCTGTCCATTAGTGCAGTTTAATAACAACATAATTACAAGACAGGCTTAATGTACTTTAAATGAATAAATACAACAATTTATTAAACCTTCCCAAAATATAGTTAGAAGAGGGGTATAAAGAAATCACCTTGTCCCTATACAGGGTTCTAAGTGACCTAAAAAAATTAGGTGCCAGATGGCTCCTTATTAAAAAATTTAGTCGCCATTGCAGTTACCAGGCAAATTTTTCTGAGGCGCCAATTTAAAAACTTATATTAGTCAATATATGAAGACATGTCCATTGCTAACTTTTATACTTCTTTTCTGCTCTTTATAAAATAATGTTGAAAATGTTTATAGTTCAGCAATTTGATGATCACCAAGTCAATTTAAAAATGGTTGCCAATTTGGCAGCTTACAGAGAAATTTTAGGTGCCTATTAAAAATTTCAGGCATCATGGCGACTCAATTAGTCGCCAATTAGAGCCCTGCTTTGTCTGTCTGTTCAATCTTGTACAGCTATAACTTTTGATGGGGGAATCATTGGAAGCCCATTCTTAGTACAAAGATTGTTTATGACATGAGGGTGCCTCTTGATCTTGACCCAAGGTCATTCCTGCAAGTTTAAGGTCATTGGCAGAAAAAGTACATTTTTGCCTGGGCTTAATCATTTAAATGGAGAATCATTTGAATTTCATATTTGGTAAGAAAACTCTCTTACCTATGGGTGTGTCATAACCTTGACCCAAAGTCATTCTGGCAAGTTCATCCCTATTTTTCTTGTATATCAGTTTGACTTGCTTGGTACTTTGCTTTAGAAGGTTTGAAATGTGTATATTGACAAGGCACAAGCATCACAGATCTTGTAATTGAAGTCAAAATATGTAGGCTGAAGATAAGTTTCCCACAGAAAATAGGTATAATAAGATTTACAATTGCTTTGTAGGAATTCATCTGCATCTCAAAGCATTGCCAAAGCCTGGGTGCAAGAAAAGATATGACAAGATTAACTTCTGTACTTTCTGCCATAAGGAAATACATTCTAAAATATCCAGACATTTGCTTACCCATAAGAATGAACTGAAAATAATGGAAATTCAGATGCTGCCAAAAAAGTCAGAGAAGAGAGGAATGCTGTTCCTGGAATTGATCAATGAGGGAAACTATAAACATAACATCGAAGTTTTGAAAAACGGTGGTCTGTTTATAACAGCAAGACGAGAAAGTCCAGATTCGTCAAATCATTCACCTGATGAATATCTCCCTTGTGAGTTTTGTAAGGGTTTCTTCCTGAAGAATTTATTGTGGCACCATGCAAAAAGTTGCAAATTAGCCTCAGTTAAAAACGAAGATGATGATGAGGATGAAAAGTTGGGAAAGTCTTTTGTTAGAAAAGGGAGAACATTACTATATGGTTCACTGTTTGATGAAAATGAAAGTAACATTATGCATTTGTTAGAGAGAATGAATGATGGAGAAGAAAAAGAAATCATAAAGAAGGATCTTATAATTAAAAACTTTGCTTCAATTCAAGTTCAAGCTTTGGGAGAAGAAAGAATTCAGAAAAAAAATGACATGCATAGAGTGAGTTCAAATTGCAGAACCCTTGCACGTTTAGTAATCATGGCCAGTAAAGACATACTACTACCATCGTTGAATAAGCTACTGTCGCCAGATCATTTTGATAAAATTGTGAAGTATGCAAATGAGCTGTCCTCTGAGGTGCCATCTCTTGGCCCAAAACTTGGCCATCTTATAGGTCATTGTGTAATGGTAAAGAATGGCTATGCAGTAAGGAAAAATGACGAGACAATGTTGGATGCATCAAAAAACTTCAAGCATCTCTTCGATTCTGAATGGGGTTTTAGAGTCAATGCACCAGCAAGGAAAAGAAAGAGGGTTGCCAATTTAAACAACCCTTCCAAGATACCTAGCACAAGCGACTTGGTAAAATTCAGGGATTTCCTCATCTTCGAAATGAAAGAATCTGAGCAAATTTTGGAAAGTAATGAAGATCAATTACATGTAGCATGGAATCGGCTAGCAAAGGCCACAATGTGCCGTTTGATACTATTCAACAAACGGAGGGTTGCAGAAGTAGAAGATTTACCTGTGGAGTATTTTCAGAAACGTCCCAAATGGACTTCAACTGAGGAATTTGAAGAATCTCTGACAGATATGGAAAAAAACTTTGCAAAAAGGTAGGGGGGGGGGGGGGAAATCTGATAAATTTTTTTTTAAAAATTAAATTCTTGAATTTATCGCAGCACAAACTTAAGGTCACAATCTAATTGGTAATTCAATTTTACACAGATACATTATTATAAAAGAAAGACAAATTATAGTCTATAAGTTAGATACCACTATATTTTATAGTTTCCATATGCCTCCATAAGTGTTTATGGTATTTATGGGATATTTTTTATGGTTTATAGATTTTTATAAGAGAGCTATTCAACTGCATCAGCATTTTTGACCTTGATCTTTCTTTTACCTTGACATCACTTTTCTTAAATTTGCATTTAACACAGTTTAAAGAAACCATTCAAAATAATTTTATCAAACTTAATTTGCTGATACATATTAGTGAGAGCTATTCAATTGCATCAAAAACTTTTGAATTTGAACTTTCCTGTGACCTTGATCTCACTTTTCTTTAAATTTGCATTTTGCTTAGTTTTTAAGAAACCCTTTAAGATATTTTTGTGTAAGCTTATGCACTTGTACATAATTTGGTGATCATTTATCATCTATATCCAACTTTTTAGATTTCAATTTTAATTTTAAACTATTCAAGATATTCTCATCAAACGTCATACACTAATACAAATTATCATGTTGCATTACTTATACATATACCTGCAGCGGGCATTCATGTACTTTGGACATATTTCTAGTTTATTCATCCGTTTATATCTTATGCTTTTAGATTGTAAAATGTAAGCAACGTCTGACTTTGTCTACAGTGTACTTGTTATATTTGTAAGGAGTAGCCAAAGCAGATAACAATTGTGTACAGATTTTTATTTTAATTTTTTTTTTAATTTTTTTTTTTTTTTTTTTTTTTTTTTTTTTTTTTTTTTTTTTTTTTGCACATAGCTTATTAAAAATCTTTCTATTCTTGTAGAATGGATTTAGTCGAAGGTTTTGGGAAATCAAAAAAAAATATGAAGGCATATATTCTTTTGACCCCTGATTCAAAAAGAGCATTAGAAGTTCTCACAAGACTCAGATCTGCTGTTGGAGTTAGCCCAACAAACAAATACATGTTTGCTAGACTGAATTCCAATACACCATTATCTGGGACAACAGCAATGAAGGAGTTGTTGGGAAAATGTGAAGGATTAAAACATCCAGAAAATATTACATCAACATCATTGAGAAAATACATTGCAACTGTATCCCAAGTAAGTACATAGCACTTGGTGTTCTCGTCAAATATTATTTGTCTTTTTTCTTGCTTTTTCCAGTTTAAATAGTTAGGTAAGTTGATGATTATTTCTGATAATATGATTTATTTAATTACAATGATTTTTCAATAGATATTGGATATGACACAGGGAGAACTAAAACTACTTGCTAAACATCTTGGACATGATGTAAAAACACACAAGGAATACTATCAGTTGTCATCATCAGTGCTTGAGCTATCCAAGGTAAGAAGTGTTTTAGTTGTGACAACATTTTAAGAGCTCATGTGCATATTTGTATGTCATAATGTGATGACCATGCTATCTAAATTTTCACCATGTACTAGAGTGTAAATCTCTTAGCATTTTACCAACAATGGAGAGTTCACTCAGGTGGTAGAATTATAATCCTCCCCTGCACAGGAAAACGAAAACCTGTGCAACATATATACCTATTATTGTGTAATAGGTATCCTAGTCATGTTTTTACATACCAGTATTACAACAGGTGAAAATGGTACTGTATACAGGGAAATTTTTGCCCCTTTCACCCTCATCACAAGTGGGTGAATTTTAAATGGTCGAATTGAAAGAAGATGGCATTATCTCTTTAATACAACTCTATTTGGGCAAATTTAAAAGGGGCAAAATTGTTTATAGGTATAAAAGGGTGCCAAAAAGAAAAACTGTATATAATAGTCATTTTAGGTCAAACTTCCAAACAGGAAAAATTTAATCCTCCAGAGCAAAAGCTCTATCAATCCTAGAAGATTATGAAATTTAAAGATAAAAAAGAGTGGTGGCTAGTATGCAATAATTAATCATACTTTAGTTGTAATTAATAGAGCATCTATTTTGCCTATGCTGATAAGTAATGCTAGGCCATTAACAAATCTCTTGCAAGGTCTTTATAAAATACATGTATCTTTAAATGTTTTAGGTTGCTAGGATGCTTTATGCTGTGGAGAATGGTCAAGTCAATGAATGGGCAGGAAAGAAAATGAAAGACATACAGCTGGAAGGTAATTATTTTGTAAAGAATTTTTTTCATGCCTTCTTGTCTTTATTTACTAAGGGCAATTCCAGTGAAAATAATCTACTGGGATGGATCCCTATTTTTTGTATGGGGGAAGGGAGGTATGGGGGTAGTTTTGTGTTCTAAAGAGTTGAGGAAGAGATGCACCCCCAAAGTTGGGGGGAAAATCCTGAGAAAAACGCAGTTGCTATAAATAAAACGCACCTCCAAAAATGCAAATATGGATGTATCTCTTATTTTCACAGCACAACTAATTCAAAGAAAAAGTTTAAAAAGTTAAAAATATTCGTATCATTTCAAAAAGGAAAGTAGGATACAACTTTAAATTTTCTTGGCAAATTCAGTTTACCTATAAGCTTTATTTACATGTATTTAAGTTTAGTTTGTATTTTAATTGTTATTTGATTGGGATAGATTAAAAGCAATGTCCCTAAATTTTTTTTTCTGTAACCCCAAGCATGTAACGATATTGTGTTGACAGTGCATTCCAAGCATGTCTCTGTTTACTTAAACAAATCATCCCAAGTGTAATTAGTGTCACACTGATGTATATAAGTGATACCAGGTAATGAAAAAGGTATGTAAAACATTTATTGTTAAATAAACTTTACTGATTACGAGTGTATTGTTTAAAATGGCAGTTGTTTCGAAACCAACTGGCCGGAAATTGTTATATAAAAAAAATATGACCTACATAAGATGGGACGTATTATGTTATGGTGTTCATGTCCGTCTGTCCATCCGTCTCTTAGCTTTTTTGTGTATGGCTCATAACTTAAATACTATTAGGCCTAAAATTACCAAACTTTGTCAGCTGATACATCTTGGGTAGAAGGTGTGTTTCACATTAAAAGTAGGTCCCTCTGACCTTAAATTAAGTATGGAAAAATCATGTCCAGCTCATTTGTTCCAAAAATCAAATGGTGTTGAATACCAATAAGACAAAATGTATGCTTATGGGAACTCAACATAGAAAATCAAAGATAAATTCTCCTGAATTAAATTTATAAGCTTCAAACAAATTAATTGAAAATGTTGAATCTGAAAAACTTTTGGGAGTATATATTGATCATTCATTGCGCTATAATTACCATATTGACTCAGTTTGTAAATCTTTGACGTATAAATTATATACCTTACGCAGAATTAAAAAATTTCTCCCATTACACACAAGAAAACTATTCTATAATGCCTACATTCTGCCTTCTTTAAATTATTGTCTAACTATTTGGGGTAATGCGCCAGGTGCTGGCATAGATAGAGTTTTTAAATTGCAAAAAAGGGCAGCCCGGATTATATTAGATGTGGCTTATGATGCCCCTTCACTACCATTATTTGAAAAACTTGGATGGCTTACCATATATGAGTTGATTGATTTTCATAAATATGTATTACTGTACAAAACACTTCATGGTATGGCACCTGATTATTTAAGAGACTCTTTTGAATTTATTTCTTCTAATAATTATGTTTTACGATCTGAAACCAACTATGACCTTCGTCTACCGAAATATCGAACAAATCAATTTAAAAATTCTTTTCATTATTCCGGTGTTCATTTATGGAACAAATTACCTTTGTATATACGTTTTTCACCAACTGTAAACACATTTCGTAAAAATGTGGAAAAATTTATTATAACTTGCCGCAACACTGTTTAAGTAACGTAATTCCATGTCCTAAACTTTTAATTGTACTTGTATTTTTCCATCATGTTGTATTATTTAATTAGTGTACAATGTTTTCATACATGTAATTGTAAACAAGGAATTATTTTATCTCGGAATAATTATTTTCCCTGGAATTCACCTTTTTCTTGTTGAAGAATTATAGTAGACCCTATATTCCTTAGTTACATGAGAAAAATTCTATTGTAGTAATATTGTGACTAAGTAATGATAGACTACAGTTATTACTCATAATGTTTCTTTGTTATATTCTGTATTTATATCCATTTTATAGAGTCTTCCTTTCTTTTGTTGGTTTTGCATTGTGTGTGACTGTTTTTTTTTTTGGTGGTTTTTTTTTATTTTTATTAACTTTATTTATGTAAGATTCAAACTCATAATAAGATATATACTAGATCTACTTCCGGTAGGGAAGGGGGGTGGGGTTAGCTTTTCAGTGAAAAGCTAACCCACCTTAGCTTTTCACTGAAAAGCTAACCTCTCTTAGCTTTTCAGTGAAAAGCTAACCCTTAACGTAGAATGCAGTTCTGTTCCAAAGTAGACATCAAATGGAATGCAATCCGTAACTCCTCTCTGGGAACGTTAAATTAATCATTAGAAATACCGTTGAAGTGTTATTCCGCAAAAAAATTCAGCTTGAAAATAAAACCAAGTGGAGACTTGGGTAGACCTATGCGATTCACCGAATTCAGCGCTGTAAAGCACAGGGATTGCGATCGAGACGTACACAATCCTGCCTGCGGTATCGGAGGTCTATAAAATCACCTGTTGTAAAGTTACAATACGACATATCTCAATACTGTTAAGCGTTATTTACAGCACAGACTCCAACAAGACGACATCCATTACTCCAGAAGGTGGCGTCTCCGCGTCACTTCCGTGTCTGTGACGTCGTATTCTCTATGCACTGACAATGAAAATTGATCGGCGGATCATGTTTTCTTTACAAGATTTTATTGGATATGTCTTTATTCGCATATCTTATCAAACTCTGCCGGGAGCAGGAATAAAATTCATTCACGTGTGATCATATAAATTATATAGAATATGTTTACACACTTATCATGCTTATATTAGTAGTATTTTCTGATTTTTACAGGTGCAATACGTACTATATCCAGCGACATATAAACTTGAATGCTCTAGCCTGCACATTAATTTTTTTCAATGTGTAAAATTGTTCAGCACCTGGCCATGCCGAAAAACACTTGGCCAAGCGATGTTACGTATATATATATATATATATATATATATATATATATATATATATATATATATATATATATATATATAGATCTATATATATATATATATACGATGACGCCATCAAAAAACGAGATTTCAAGGCTTATATTTACATTCTCTAAAATTTCCTCTTTACAAGGTTAGCTTTTTGAGAAGATTAGAAAGTTGGTCAATGGCATATTGTTGTGTGATGAAAAATGTTTTTTTTTAATCCAACTACCAGAGTTCCCGTTGAAGATTGGGCTTCACCATCGTAACCTCCATCGCAGAGAATATAATTTTTGCTAAAATATTACTGTATGACAGTGTCAAATTTAAAGAATGAATAATGTGTCATTAAAAAACTTTTAATTGAATGTTGATGAAGAAGACATATGTGCTTGTTTTAAATTTTGTTAAAAAAAATTGTTACAAAAGAAATGACACCCCCCCCCCTCAATAAATAAATAAATAAATAAATAAATAAATAAATAAATAAATAAATAAATAAATAAATAAATAAAAGTAAAGAAAAGTCATGAAATCGATTGAAAAATAAAACTGGAAATTTTTTTTAATGCTTTTAGCACGTATATTTATTTCAGATACCATGAAATTTACACTAGCCCCCTACTCTGTGTTACCCTGTTATTTAACTCAGTTGTGTGCATTTCAAGCGAGGCTATTCAGAGGTTTTAAATCGTGTAAATTTTTACAAGCATCTTTCCCACAGTGGTCACGTCTCATCAAAATTTAAAAGCCTTCACTCATATGGAAATGGACAACACACAAAAACCATCCGTCCGTCTGTTAGCTTTTTCGTGTCCGGCTCATAATTTAATACTGTTAGGCTTAGAATTATCAAACTTTGTCAGCTGATACATCTTGGGTAGAAGGTGTGCCGCGCATTAAAAGTAGGTCCCTCTGACCTTTAATTAAGATGTTATGGCCAAATATGGAAAAATCATGTCCGACTCATAACTAGAAAACTATTAAAACTATTAAAACGGTAATAAAACCCAGCTCGGACAAGCGCAACATTCCGGAATTAACACCCACTAGTGGGCATTTTTAATTACCTTTAATAAAACTAAAGGGCCATTTTCAATGTAAATTTTTGCAAGTAATGTACCACACAGATAACAAAATATGGGTTAGGTGTAAAATAATTAAGATTTGAGTTAATTAGAAGATGTTAGAGGGATTCGAAAAAGGGGCCACGGCAATATGCTTAAGTGGAAACATTCTTTAGCAGCTTTAATTTAAACAGCTACAGCAAAAAATAAAGAAGTAATGTGTAAAGGAGGGGTGTGGGGGGGGGGGTCAAATTTATGCTGCTGACTGACTTCCTTGAAATATTTTCCCTCTTTTTTAATTTCATTCATTTTCATTATTTTTTTTTGGGGGGGGGGGGGGTTGTATGTGTACCTCTGATCAGTTTGAATAAAATGCACAGGGTTCTCCATGGGTTGTTTAACGTGGCGGCCCGGCCACAGTTCCGCCACAATTAAAATATCAGCGCCATAGTAAGATCGTCGTCGTCAGTAAGATAAATATAATAATTTATAAACCAAATGAACATCCAAAATTATATACAGTTTATCAGTTTCTAATGCTTAACCGTAAATGTACTTTAATTAGGGCCCGTTGTTTGGCTTGCACAAGCAATAATCTTCAAGACCTGGCTGGACACTTGAATCAAAAGATATCAGCCATTTCTCCAACACTTTAATTGCAAATGAAATTTTTAATATTAATAAATACAGATAACCACGTCTCTAAAAGGGCACTGGCACTGCGAGTCAAACATCGTACGTGTGTCGTAATCATGTATTTTTGTAATGTTGAAAAATTTAACGATAGATCCACAATTTTAAATATCATTTATGACACTAAACTGCTAGATGTCCTTTAATGAATATTGTATAATTTACCTTTAAGTTTTGTAAAGATTATTATTTTTATTAAAATAGGGTTTAATGTTTAAAACTTGTTGTTACTAGTACTTTATTTTCTGATTCTATAAGCTAAATAAATATTTGTTTATTTATAAGTACGTGTTTCTTTTTGGGGGGATGTCTTTTTCACAGTGGGAATATATTTTGGAAACATTCTAATTTTTGTTTTACACTATGTTTAATCGATACCGATTAATTGCTCTTATTATTAAATATGCGTATTTAATCCGCCCATTCCTCGCAAAGCATTATACATGTATATAATGAATGCATGTGTTTCAAAGCAAATCCAGGAAATTGATGTACATGTAGGTGTTTTCATACATTTTTTCCCAGTAATAATAAGGCAGATATATGCTTCGAGATCAGACTACCTTGAATAGAAGACCCAAAGCCAAATTGTGCAGATGAAAGGATTTGTTTTCAATTGTTTACTACTTTTACATGCAATAGAACCTGTTTAAAGTCAGAGAATAAGCTATGTGATTTTTTATGCTTTCTTTAAACTTAGTTCTATCGCAGAGCTGTTTACTATTACGGAGATTCCATATTTATCCTGGAATTTTGGCTAAATTTATGCTCCAAAAACTTTTAGATTAGCAATGATAGAGAATCAATATTGAAGACATTAGGTACTGATTTTTTTATATTCAGACTTTCATTTATGCCAGATACACTGACAAAACAGATATTAACAGGACAATCAAAACGCAGTCTTATTTAAATATTATGAAATGTACATTAAAAGCATGCGCGGGTCTTTGGATTTTTTTTCCCGGAGGGGGGGAGGGCACTTTAGCCAAAACAGAAATTTTTCGACATGGAAAAAATTAAACTCAGTTCCCAAAAGTGAAAAAAACCTATTTCGTGGTGTTATGTATGCGTGTATAAGAGATTGTATGTGTGTGTGTGTGGGGGGGGGGGGGGGGGGGGCTGAGAAGCTGACATTAATTTACGTCATTAATGTAAAGAAAATGTTAAAGAAGGAAATAATTAAACACAAAAAAAAAAGCGAACGCAAAATTATATGTCACATCTTGATTGATTTAACAATTTACATTAAACTTCCTTCACAAATATGAAATAATGGATTTATCACGAAAGAATTTGATAAATAGACTATTCTTTTGTGTATAGCATATAAAAAAAATATTGCACCCATCTTTCAATTCATAATAAGAACATTAATGAGAAATATATATATTCATACTTAATACAGTGTACAAGAAAAAGATTTACCAGCTGTTTCCTAGGGGTTATCTTCCTCTCCTTCCCTCCTGGAATTCTTTCGATCACGCAGGTTCTTTTTGAATACTCAAATGTTATGAATGTACCCCTAGCAATGTGACGTCATATTTTGGGGAACTTGCGTCAGGAAATAGTACCACTGTGGTCAAAGGAGGAGGGGTCAAAATCGTAGAAAAATTTATGGTTCTGAATATTGATGAAGCAATTTTACTCTCTCTCTCTCTCTCTCTCTAAATTTACATTTTTTCTTTTAATATATAAAATTATACATGTAGATGGAATCCTAAATAAATTAACGACACAGTTAAAAACAGAACAAAAAATAAATAAAAAGTTAAAACAGATATATATATATATATATATATATATATATATATATATATATATATATATATATATATATATATATATATATAAGTCGGTTAAAACATGTAGTCCTCTTCACTAATTCTATAATATATGGGAAAAAACCTAGTTTCTCAGTTTAAACTATAATGATAGTATCGAATGCCATCCATAAACAGGTGCAGACATTTAGGAATACAAGGAGGTTTAAATATATATAGACAACAGAGAGTTTTAAACAATAAATAAAGTGTCTTCACGCATCGTAAGTACATGTAGTTGGATATTTAGGAACACATGCACTCAATGGTGCGCGCATATACGCATAACTGTACCACCCCACCCCCTTCCATGTGTACCGCGACTTGTGTGTTTTTCTTTGTAAACTCACATTCATCTTTAGAAACACACCTACACTAAGAGGTACACGTAAGTTTATGCAATTTTTCGTAAAGATTTGAACAGAAATACATTCACAGCAAAAACATGTTCGAATACATAAAAATTTATACAGGTTTAAAGCGACATAGTAAAATGGGTTTAAACTTTGAAACGGATTTCATTTTGAGTTATGTCCAGAACACGTTACACGTATACTTAAATTATGAAAATATCTCATTTTCTGCTTCTCAGATTTTCTCCAGAATAATGAATTCGGTTAGCATTTTTAAGCAGTCAAAGGCTTAATAGGAATTCTCTGAGGTAAATGAAATTCATTATTAGAAAAAAAAATTAAAAAGTATTTTTCTCTCTTATCAAACGGTCAAAAACTGTATTAATATCATTTTGATCCTTGTATATGTAAAATTAAATTAGGCATCATTTGACTTGCAAGAGTAATTTCTTATTCTTAATGTCTAGGGATAAGATAACGACCCTCACCTGAGCTGACGGTCAAACTTAATCTAATTGATATCATCATCAGTTATTGAAATTGCCTTTCTGAATTCGTGAAATTTCCATTTTTTTTTTTTTTTTTTAGATAAGACTCCATCCTTAAGACAGATCTTAGTCATAAGATAGTTTTGACAAAGTTAAAATTATTTATCTATTTGTATTTAAACATATTTCATTGAAACATAATCAACAGGATTGGACACAAGTTTTACCAATTTAGATTGTCCTCTCTAATGCAAATAAAATGACACATACATATATACACGTGATGTACGACCAACAAATGTACAATACAAAAAAAGTGCGGAAAAGGGGGATAAAAGAAAAGGAGAAAGAGTGCAAGGAAAGAATGGAAGGGGTTGTAATAGACACGTAATGGTTAGGCTGATTAATCATAAAAATCTTTTCGATTTTTTAAATTATCAATTCCGTTTCGCATTACGTCACGATCTCTTTTGACAGATGCGCCCAGCGTTAACAATCCGCGCCCCTGGTATAAGATCTGTGTGATTGGTCAACTCATTTTTTTAGGCGGAGTCAAGCATTGCATCGAAACTCAAGATGTTTTGTGAATATTTTCAGAGATAAATTTTCATATTATTAGAAAGATAACAACATGGCAATCTTTATGCGCTATCGGCATTATGGGTTAATAATAGGGCTGTCAAGAGTACCCGAAATAACCGACAACCGAGGTCCAAGTTGTTCGGTTCGGTTCCGGTTCCATTTTTAACATGCATTGGAAACTTAAATTTTATTCGTTATGCATCGAGCAGTTTGTTTTCATTTCTAGGATCCATCTTGTATGTACATATGTAGCAAGCAAAGAGCTCAATTTTTCTAGAATTTAAATTATATACATAATTTATTTAAAAAAATGAATGAAGCAAGTGTTTTTCTTTGGACGTTCAATTTACTTAAACCGATCTTTTGGATTTAGCACTTTAAAAACAAAAGCCCAGTGTCATTAAAAGCGTTGCCCCGGAAAAAATCATTGCGTGGTCTCTCTGATATTCAAAATAAAAATAATTATTATACTCGGTCTGCTAATAGAAGATAATCCAATAGTTTAATATGAGGGTTTGTTGAAATTTATTCCCAATTTTCATTATAATCTGCATTATCGGGTCCCAACAGGCCCGTAGAACGCGGTTTGTACGGTGAATTTTTTTTTTTTTTTTTTTTTTGCTTGTCAGATAATCGAAGTTGCCCCCCTCACTTTTGGTCAGTGTAGTTTTTTTTTTATTTGCTTGTCAGATTTTTTTTTTTTTGGGGGGGGGGGTTGCCTTTTTGGAAACTGTTGCTACCGCCTGCTAAAATCAGACTGTTTAAAGATAAGAAATTAGTTGCAGCTTAATCTAATTAAAATTAGATCTGTATACCAGCTCTGTAGAGCGTTTCGTAGACAAGCGGATATACAAATCTAATTTTAATTAGATTGAGTTGCAGCCTTTTTTGTCATTCTTTATCACATAATATGATATCATGAAAAGAATACAAAAAAAATATACATGCACAGAGAGCAATTATCTCAATTTAATAATTAATAATGTACTCTGCATTTTTGAAAAACGACAAGGTATACCAGCTGACGTTATCACCTTAAAAGCCTTATTAACAGCGATTTTCAAATCGACATTCAATAATGTGATGTATTTGTCTGCTTTCAGAATTTTCTTTATTTTACGAAACACTGCTTCCACTGAGTTCAAATCGGGGGAATATGTAGGCAAAAAATAAATAAATAAATAAATATTCGACGCCTACTGTTGGCAAATAATTGTGAAGCTCCCTTTCTGCCCTGTTGTGGTGTATTGCTGCGGTGTCAGCTATCAAAACATCCCCCGGGTGAAAGACAGGATCCCCCTCGCAGAAAAACTTTGAGTAACCTCTAATTAAATGGCGCTTGTCCAATTGTCCAATCAGGGATAATGAGAAACTACCAATCAAAAAAGCTTTCGGTTTGGAGGCGTGTACTATTTACCTTGAGTGCAGCTGTCAAAGTAGGCTGTGACGTAATGCTAAACGGTACAATTCAATGGAATTGATAATAATTTGTGTATGGCTTTAACAATCCATATGAGTGAAAAATTCTAGAAAGAGACGTTAAACAACACACATACAAAAATGATAAATAATACTTGAAAAAAGTAACATTCCACTGTTTATAGTATTACACCATTGAAGCCATGCATTTCAGGCTTTATGGAAAGTCAGACATGTATATATATACATGATATATATGGATTGCTTATATATTAAGCAATGTCTGCTACCAAAATCAATCATATATTTTAGGTTAGAGGTGTAGCACTAGCTAGAACCCCCAGTGTTTCTGTGCTGAAAGTGACTGGTTAATGATCCATGCAGTGATGCACTATACCGCTCACCATGCAGTTGTATTACAAGCTAGCTAGCACACAGCAGAGGGTGATTAAGGATCAAAGGGTGCATATACTACTAAAGCAAGCAAGGGTGCATATACTACTAAAGCAAGCAAGGGTGCAAAGTGTTAGGATTAAATATATGTGGGAACATTTATATAAAGCAGTGACACATTTATGCATCAGACACATAGACCAACAGCTGTAAAATAGATTAACGGATTTTTTATGCATTTATTATATCAATATGAACATGCAAATTACAAGATACAATACTTGAATACTCGCACCATGAACAAGTTAGAACACTGGGAAAAGAATATTTGCTTAAAGAATGCTATAAAAAATACATGTATTTAAACATGTTACTGCAACAGAGGAAACGATAAAATTTTTGAATACCGTATGCTTTCTCTGAAAGTAATGCAATTTCTATTGGGAATGATATCCTTAGGCTAGGAGAATATGTTGAAATCAAAGAAAGAATGAAGAAAAAATGCACTCGAGAGAAATATCATCTAATTAATGTTGAAAATATAAATTTTACAAAATAGCGGGGTTCAAATGTTTGACATACTATTATAATAATGAATACAGAGCATTGAAATATATATGTATTGATTTTTTAAAGAGATTAATTAGTTTTGTTAAAGATTTCAGATCCCCTGTCTTCTTGAGATTGCTTCATCCCCCTTAGCTAGGCCTATCCTTTTGACATGAAGACTGTCGAAACTTCCACTGTACAGCTGCATGACGTAACAATAAAATCTACGTCATTTTTTGATGTACTTGCAAGATTTGCACACTAAATATGAGCTTTTTAACTTGGCAAAACATCATGGCGGATCCAGAAATTTCAAAAAAATAAAGTCTATCTTGATGCATAACAACTTAAATTTTCACGGACATCTCGTGATATATATTTAATGGGTTTGTGGAGAATCTCGTAGGCAATAAATATTAGAATAACATTGATTATATATTGGTTTTGGAAATGAGAGATTAAAATAAAGTAACTGAACTTAAAATATTGATTCCTTTTGTGATAAAGAAAAACGACGTTATCTACACATCGATAATCTGGGCTACAGAATAAACTCCAACCAATAGAGGGGAAAACAATCGAATACCAGTTATAACAAATCCGAATAATTGTCAAAAAAGCCGTAATAAAATGACATCAAAACATATAAAATGATCGAACACAACTTGCTCAACGTGATTAAATCTGTCTAGATACATGTTATAGGCCTATATTAGAGCATTCATCGTGTTCATTGTATATGTAACGTTACCTATAAAATCAGAAAATACTACTAATATAAGCATGATAAGTGTGTAAACATATTCTATATAATTTATAAGATCACGCGTGAATGAATTTTATTCCTGCTCCCGGCAGAGTTTGATAAGATATGCGAATAAAGACATATCCAATAAAATCTTGTAAAGAAAACATGATCCACCGATCAATTTTCATTGTCAGTGCATAGAGAATACGACGTCACAGACACGGAAGTGACGCGGAGACGCCACCTTCTGGAGTAATGGATGTCGTCTTGTTGGAGTCTGTGCTGTAAATAACGCTTAACAGTATTGAGATATGTCGTATTGTAACTTTACAACAGGTGATTTTATAGACCTCCGATACCGCAGGCAGGATTGTGTACGTCTCGATCGCAATCCCTGTGCTTTACAGCGCTGAATTCGGTGAATCGCATAGGTCTACCCAAGTCTCCACTTGGTTTTATTTTCAAGCTGAATTTTTTTGCGGAATAACACTTCAACGGTATTTCTAATGATTAATTTAACGTTCCCAGAGAGGAGTTACGGATTGCATTCCATTTGATGTCTACTTTGGAACAGAACTGCATTCTAAGTTAAGGGTTAGCTTTTCACTGAAAAGCTAAGAGAGGTTAGCTTTTCAGTGAAAAGCTAAGGTGGGTTAGCTTTTCACTGAAAAGCTAACCCCACCCCCCTTCCCTACCGGAAGTAGATCTAGTATATATCTTATTATGAGTTTGAATCTTACATAAATAAAGTTAATAAAAATAAAAAAAAACACCAAAAAAAAAACAGTCACACACAATGCAAAACCAACAAAAGAAAGGAAGACTCTATAAAATGGATATAAATACAGAATATAACAAAGAAACATTATGAGTAATAACTGTACTATCATTACTTAGTCACAATATTACTACAATAGAATTTTTCTCATGTAACTAAGGAATATAGGGTCTACTATAATTCTTCAACAAGAAAAAGGTGAATTCCAGGGAAAATAATTATTCCGAGATAAAATAATTCCTTGTTTGTATTATTATTAATATGTTTAGAGGGCCCCGAGGAATTGCACTAATCGGGTTACCCTCTTTAAATAAAGTATTATTATTATTATTATTATTATTATAACTAGAAAACTGTTGGTTCCATTTTAGTGTGAACTTTTTCTTCAATATGGTTTTATGTACTGGTTAAAAAATCCAAACAGACCTTTCCTTATACAAGTTAAGTTCAATCTACACATAAGTCCAGTCATTTGTTTAAGATTTGCTCCATCAGAAAAAAAAAATGTTGGACACAAAAGAAAAGATAGTAGTAATGAGAGGGTTCCTTTGTTTTGAAAGATCTTATTTTTTGAGTGTGTGAAAGATACAGTCATATATATACATACAAGATTTCTAATCATTTGAAGTTTACATTGAAATCAACCCTATAGTTTGGTATTTGTATGTTTAATTTAATATATACTTTTTTGACCCAATAATTTTTAAAATCTGTTTTGCACATGTGCAGGAAGGAAGTTATCAGCCATATTTAATCATCCAAAAATCTTCCCAGATATGATACAAAACATGGCAGATGAGTTTGCATTTGGTTTCCTTGCCTTCAATGACAATTTTCAATTTTCTGAAGCATGCTCCTTTTGTTCTGATTTAAATTTGGATGTTCTGGACTTTTGTGCTTATGGAAAAGATTTTTTGTGCTTTTTTAAATGTGATGAATTTTTCATATGTAAATATTTTTGTGAGCTGAATGGCTTTGATATAAAGAAGTATGTACTTCAAGCTTAATTTTTTTCCCTCACATTACCAATATAAGAGAGTGCATTTTTTTAAAACATCCATTTACTTGACAACAGGCTATGGAGATGCAGTTTTATGTGCATCTGCTAAGCATTTTAAAAACTTCCAAAAATTTAAGACGCACACAAAAATTGCTGGGATACCCTTGCTTATTTACTAGTAAGTACCAATGTTATGTCATAAATTCACACATGATAAGAAGGTTAATTAGTTTCAGAAAGTATTTCAGGAATTTTAATGCTGTTTGACAAGGTCTCCAAGATGCATATTTTGGGGAAGATTTGTTGCAACTAGAATTGGATCACTGGTCTCAGTTTGGAATTGTATGACTATGCATTGTCAGAATCAACATGGTCAAGGTCTTATCTTGCACACTGTGTGGCCTGGGCCATCAAATGACCAGTCGATGCATCTTTGGAAATGTTTGTTGCAAACCAAAGTATTTCACAATGGTCTTATTTAGGAATTTTATGGTTCTACTTTCTATGCATATTCAAGCCATGTTCACATTTTGCACTCTGTGAGACTCAATTAATAAAGGTAGTCCTCTGACATAGGTAACATAAAAAAAAAATAAAAGACTATAAAAATGAACTTCTATCGATACTTCCAAGACAATTTGATTTTTCAGTTTCCACTGTATCTGTCTTTGCAATATATGATATAATGCATAATACATGTTATATGTAAAATTAGACGTTTTCTTTAATTCACAGAACTTCCTGAACCTTCATCAAAGGATGGTGATCTGGATTATGAATTGGCTGGGAAGGAGGATCAATCTAGTTCCACTGTAGCTCAGGCATCTAGTTCCACAGAAGCTCAGGCATCTAGTTCCAAAGTAGCTCAGGCATTTAGTTCCAAAGCAGATCAGGCATCTAGTTCCAAAGTAGATCAGGCATCTAGTTTCAAAGCAGATCAGGCATCTAGTTCCACAGTAGATCAGGCATCTAGTTCCACAGTAGATCTGGCATCTAGTTCCACAGCAGATAAACCATCTTGTTCAGATCATGAACAGCCCTCAAATTCAGATAGTGAACAGCCACAGTATATTAGATCAAAAGGTAAATAAGTCTTTGGTTTCAAGAATTTGCAATAGTATATCACTTTAAAACAAAATTAAGAAAATGTTACTTTAAAGTGGTTTTTGATCCTTGTTATTATGGATGAAATATATCAAATAAAGAAAAATTTAGCTCACCTGAGCCAGAGACTCAAATGAGCTTTTCTGATAAAAATGTGTCCATTGTTTGACATCGTTGTTGTTATGGTTGTCATTGTAAACTTTTAACAGTGTCATCTTCTTATTCAGAACCACTGGACAATTTCAGACTTAACACAGAGTATCCCTGGATGAAGGGGATTCATGTTTGTTCAAATTAAAGTGTCACTTCATCTTCTAAGGGGAGATAGTGAAGAAATAGTAAAAATTGGGTTGGGTCATTTAAAATTTCAAAAATCTCAATAACCACTAAGCCAGAGAAGATGATACTTATGTGAAAACTTTCTGACACAGTGTAGAAGGACTGAAATGATCTTTGAAATTTCGCTGATTAAGAACAAGAAGGGCCATAGTTACTCAGATGAGTCTTGTGGTCCATGGGCCTTTTGTTCAATGATTACTTTGAATGTTTGTAATGAGTCTATGAGGTTCTCTAGTATTATGGTGATGTCAGAAATAATCATAATTCCTAGTGACCTGAAAATGTTTATAATTTTCTAAATTTGATTAGGGCTATCGCAGCTTAATACATGTATATCATTAAGTCAAATTAAGATGATATGACAAAATCCTACCTTAGGTTTTATGAGGCAGTGGCATTTCAACCTGTCATGAATGATGTACTGTTTTTTTTTTTCTCTGATAAATAACTGCAGCATAGGAGATCAACATCAAACATTAGAAATAAATAAATCATTTAAATCTATATAAAAAGCTTGACATGAATTTATTCTATACACATTCATTTCTGGCTTGCCATGTGCCATGGTGATGCACTTGAGTCTCGTATTCATAACCAATTTAGTTCCAAGCTATACCCAGATAAAAAGTATGCAGTTTATTTGCTATGCATTTATGGCCACATTCTTTCTGATTTTAGGTTGTAAAAGAAGATGGACAGACAAAGAGGAAGAAGAACTGATGGAAGCATTTGGGATACAGATTAAGAAAAAAATGAATGTGTCCACCAAAGCAATCCGATATGCACAGTCAAAATATAAAACATTACGTAGCCGGTCAGAAGCGGTAATAAGATCCAAAATGAACAACATCATTTTAGGAAAAGTCCAAAAAAAGAGATAGACTACAAATGAAGTCTTTTGCAGGATTCATTATGTTTTAGAATTATTTAGTGAAGTTACATTTCCTGATCAACAATTGTCCATTGTCTTCTGTTGATTTTTAATCCATATAAAGCACAGTCAGCATCAGATTTTCATTTAACCACTTGAATTTCTCATGACCAAATCATTTCCAATATAAAACATGCTACAAATTTGTAATGTCTTTAAAAGTCTTAACTAAGGGGGGAAACAGCTTGTATTATCTCTGGGCACATGAGATTAAATTGTTTTTGTCTTTGTTTTTTGTCCATTAAACTGTTTAAAATTTTGAAAATGTTTCCCCTTTTACATCATGTGACTTTAAAATTTTGTGAAATACATCAACACCATTTTTAAAGATGTGAGGATCTTGTTACTTTTATGCAAGAGGACTATAGAATTAAATAGCTCATGAACACATCTACATGATTGGTTGAATAGTCTTTTTAACCTTGTACAGATCTACCTTTATAAACATGTTCACATACTTTTTGTCAGGCTCCTTTATTATTTTTATGAAAAATGAGAGTGAATCAGAGAGATAAAAAGGGTTTTAAAAAGTCTTTGAACTCTTTTTCCTCATACATGTTTATAATATGAGGATATACTTGTTATTTTTTAAGATATGATGAATGTAGAGGAATGAACATTGTGAAATACACATTGAACTCCTTTTTAATCCCAATGTAGGTTATTGGATGTCCCTGAATCTTTGTGCAGTTGTTGAAGATTTGCATGTTAATGGGATGCAAGGATCCAATTACCGAGTCCCAATCTACTTGGTCTGCACATACATTTTCACACAACTTCGTTTCGGATGCTTCACAGTAGCCTTGATTGCCGTCATAATTTAATACAATAACGTCACAGTAAAAATGATGTTTAATTGTGCTAAAATATATTGCTATTTGTGTGTATTGACTGTGTGTGTTAAAAGCTCAATATTTTGTTTGAATGAAACATTTTGATTAACATGATTAAAGAAAACAACTTAGTAAAAAAAATTATTATGAGATATTGTGAATTTTTAAGTAGATATTCATAACTTTATCTTATTTTATTTTAATTTTTGTGTTTAAAAAATGCAAAAAACAAAAAAAGAAAAACAAGAACAAAAAAAAGCATGTAGTCTTTCTCCTTGAAAATCTTATTTTACCAATTCTGTTGATAAATTAAAATATGCGTGCAGTAGATTAATTTCTTTTTAATTCTATGGGTCATTGAAATGCAACCAAAAAGAAATACTTTAGTTTCCTTCATATTAACACAACTTTGTAATTTTATGGCCTTTATTGCAAAAAAGATATGGAAACAAAATATTTCAGCAAATAGTTTTTTATAAGATATCAATTTGGCATATAATTGTGTGTAAAACCACAAAAAATTGTCCATATTTTGAAATTGCCCCCATTTGACTACAATCAAGGCAACAAAATTTCAATCCAATTTTTCATAGCATGTTACATACAAATATTTATATAAAAAAAAAAAATTCAAAAATATTTGCCTGTCCATTTTCATGATTTCTAACTAGATTGGACCTCGTTAACACAATCTGAGAGAAGTGATGGATAAAGTATATCATCTTTATAGCTGTATTCCTGTTATTAATGTCCCTATGTTGCGTATGATATGAAATATTAGAGTGAAGGTTAGATTTATACACTTGAAATATTAAATTTTTTAAAATAATTAAGTGAAGTTTTCAGCTTATACATTATTAATATATGTATAGTTTTAGTTTTACTGTTAAGCACCAAGTAGTAATAAATGAAATTATCATTCATGTTTTAATTTTATTTTTGATGAAGACAACAGGCATGTTATCCAGATATCCCCCCTTTTTTTTCTTAACAAAAATATCTGTGTCGCATGTACCTGCAGTGCACAGGGGATACTAAGAGAGACAAGCGCCCAGAAATAAATAATTTCAGAATTATTTGACTGTACGCTTTTGGAATAATATTTACCTCTTAATAGTACTTGCCATGGAACTAAAGAGTCAAGGTTGAAGTTTTTGCGGACAGACATACAGAGGGATGGATGGTCGGGGAAAAAACTATATGCCCCAAAATTTTCGATTACTGAGGCATATACATGTATAAGAACTGTTGAAATTATGGAAAATTATCCAATAAAGATGAAAATGTCAGGTCACATTTTCATATAGTGGACAATGAGGGTACAAATTTTCAGAAAAACTTCGAACTTAATTTAGTGTCATCAATGAGACGCTGGTGTCAAACATGCGTGAAAGCAAATGGTGGCCATACGCGGTATTAAGTTTGTGAATCTCCTTCCAAGTACCAGTGTCTTTCTAACGTCCTACAAGTGACGTTTTATGACTTAAACACAAATTAATTCCGCGTATTTGTAAACAATACATTTGTGAATCATGCTACTGAATTAAATGTACCTTCATTTGTATTTTATTCTTATGTTTTATGCTCTAAGTAATGCACAGTTTCTTTTTTCCGCTAGTATAGTATATTTTTAATAATTGGGTCTAAGACACAATAACATGAATGCAAAACCATATATACAGCTGTAAATTAATCTATTTCTCAAACAATATAATCATAGCTTTCAAGAGTAGCAGAAAGACAAAGCCTTCACAAATTACCGGAAATACTACTCGATATAATCGATCATAACTGATTAGACCCAACAGTTAATCTCGGAATATATATACGTTTTTCAATAATAGGGTCCAAGACCCAATTCCACAGTTTAAATGCAGTAGGTATATATACAGTTGGTAATCAATTTAGTCTCTTTTTTATGGTATATATAGCTTCCTGACGTGATTTTTGATATTATCAATCTGATCCCGTCTTCGCATAACGACAGATAACATTTGGCCCAATAATTCATAAATACAGAGCAGACCCGATAAATAAGCAAGTTTAAGTATATATATATATATATATATATATATATATATATATATATATATATATATATATATATTATAGGATCTCGGGAACTCAAGAAAGACATGACAACATTCCATCATTCTTGAATATTTTACATTGATACATCTTATCAGCAAAAATTCGAATTTTCTTTATCCGGAAGTTTGTGATTCCCAATAAATCGACCGAATCTGGAAAAAATATTGAGAATCCCCCTCCATTTTTGCCTAGAAGGTGAACAATTCAAATGCACTGAAGTACAATGTTAACAACAAAAAAAAGCATATCAATATGTTTTAAGACGTCGAATTGTGTCCATTTAACATACAAAAAGTAATTTAAACTAGCAAATACATACGATACTGTAAATTAACTATTATTTGCGACATATACATCTTTTATTCGCGATACCTCAGCTTGCAATCCATCCGCGACTACTCATTTTCTTTACTGAGGGAACTTTGTTCTTAAACCAATAGATGAAAAAAAAAAACATTCGCGAATCAAAAGATGTCGCAAAACTCATGGATATTTTTCACTCGCGAATAAAAGTTGGTTTACAGTACAACAGTATCACAAAAAACATTGAAAATTCTTTTGCATGATATGAATTTTATTATAGCAATTCATTTTTTCCTTCAAAATATTAATTTTATATAAAAATGAACACAGCTCCATTGATGTAAGATTGTGATTCTTAGCTGCGTTGAATAACATAAATGAATAACTAATTCTGTAAAATTAAGCGAAATGTTATTAGGATTATGATACAAGTTCCAATTTTGCTTTGTATGCTATCGGAAAGCACAGAATGTGATTTTTTCCAATCTTAATATTCAAGTTTAAGTGAACTGGATGTAAGCCAAAGAAAATCACGACATTCTGGTAACATACATGTATATCCTAAGTCATTTTGGGCAAGGCAGCGACTAATAAGAGTTTTGATAGTTTTAGATACTTTATAGGAATATTACTTCAAAACAATGGTTTTGTTTTGGTGTGAAACAGAGACATATAAAAAAAATATTACTATCTGGATGGTTTCCTCTTTGAATATAATGTCACTTTCTTGAAGCACTTTGTGTCTTTTAGGGTGGAAATAGTTGATAAATTAAATGGAAAACTCAATAATTGATGGGTTTTCCAAAGCACCCAGAATTAAATTCTTCCATGAATATAAACAATACATTCCATTTGATAAGATCTGCCATTTGAAGCTTGTTTTTTTTCCATCACAAGGATTCTAGAATGTATTATTTTGATCTGTTGTAGAATTCCCGTAAAAATAAAAGACTCCAAAAGTACAAAATGTGCAATGCATTAGTGTTTGACGAATTAAAGAAGTTGTTTTACGCTATACCAGGGCATCGCAGCTGCAAATCGTCGTCGACATTATTACCTACCTTTAAGTTAAATTAAATCGTGTGCAAGTAAGGATAGATACAATCAGACTCGTCATTCTTTGTATTATACTTGAGGTTAACAGATTAAATGAAATATGGAGTGTTACAACGAGAAATGTAATGACAACGCAAAATGTAATAAACTATAGGTTTGTTACATTTTGCCGTTACATTTTCCGTCAAGATCAACGCAAAATGTAATAAAACAAAATGTAATAAGACACGTTTATGATTATTATATTTTGAGTTATTACATTTTGCGTCAAGATTAACACAAAATGTAATAACGCAAATGTAATAACATTTTTGGATCATTACGTTTTGCGTTGTTACATTTTGCGTCGAATAAAAGTTACTTTACAGTAAATGGAGAAGAATGTGTTTCCTTGTTTTTATGAATGTTACAGTACCTTTCGTATAAAAAGTGAGAGAGGAACAAAGATGTTATGCAAGTTTTTAGTACAAATGAGGGAACCCACATCGCCTTCTTCTGTTCCAATGTCTATGTTAGTCTTTTAATAGTGTTAAAACCTCACCGTGTATACAATGCCCTCTCCCTATGTGCAGGTTTATTAGCCATATTATTATTACCCATATATGGAATATAAAAAAAAAATCGTAAAATCAAAGACGAATAAAGAAAAGCCTTTTTTCTGAACTCTTGTAACAAGTATTGTAATTTTGTCTGCGTTCATTCTTCATACGGTTTTACAAAAATAATATTATTTCTCTCTTTCTTTCTCTCCAGTAATAAATTGGATAGTTTCTGCAAGCGCATAAAATACAATGATCAACGTCCGAAGTAACCTCACCCCCCCCCCCCCCCCCGTCCCCGACACAATTAAACACACACACATACTTCTAATTTGTTACCGATGCACACATGTACGCCGTACATGCATATCAAAAGCTTTTAAAGGACCTATAGTTATGAATGTCAGTGATTGGATTAATAATACATACTGATTTATAATTAGACATGTCAATCAAAGTTAAGTAAATGTTTTTAAAATATTCAATAAAAATGTTAGAAACAGTATTAGAGAAAAGATACATTAAGATTTAGTGATGTCCGTAGAAGCCGTAAGGTTTACCTCATTGTCATAGGTCTGTTTGTCTATTTAGTAAAGCGAGTTTCCCCGTTTACATTGTATGGAGTGAAGAGTAACTGATTCCCCAGATTGTTATGCTATATTTTATTAACTTTAATGAATGTGGAGAATATTGCGAGTGCTGAGCTCATTCCCTTATAATCGCCAGTGTGGAGAGATAGTACCACAAAATGGGCTGTTAAAATTGGTTACATTTCTCCAAATACTTACACATATTTTTTCTGAAGCCTCAATAAACGATAGCTAGTGAACTTTTTCAAAAATAAAAAAAAGTTTTTGAATTTATTTCAAAACGTGCGTACTCATTGACTTACGCGTTCTATATACTTATATTTAATACATCTCTAAAATTTTAATAATTAATTATATTAAATACAAATTTAATGGGAAGTTACGTAGGAGAAAAATCCTACGTGTCATGTTCGCCTAAGTTATTTCTATAATGTGCCAATATAAACCCTCTAAATGCAAGGGATATAACACACCAATCAACGTTTCCTCCCCCTAAGCTAAGCTTCAATAACAAAAGAGAGATAACGCTAATAAAATATACAGACCATATAATAAATTAAATATTTATAAATATAATTCATTTGAAATTTCATAAACTATATATTTAAGCCGATTTATATAGTTTGATTGACTTATTACAAGGTAAATTGGACAATATTGTTACCACATCAACAAGCTCAAAATCACGCAACTGGCCCTACTGTTGCAGCCATTGTTTGCCAGCGCTCTTTGGCTGAAATATATAATTATACTGAAATATGCAAGTTTAGGTTCACTGTTAGACGTTTCATATTATTGTCTGAAGACAGGTATTATCTCGTTTTTCGAGGTTTAGTCTAACCTGTGCATACACAAAGGAAAATTATATGAAGGACCTTAAATACATTTTTTACCCCTTACCGACCCATCCACTTCACCACAATACCTAATCATATTTCATGATATTAGTTATAAGTTTGAATCAATTTTGTGGTGTTTTGCGCTGAAGAGAATACCAGAAAAGAATTTATATTTTGTGTTATTACATTTTTAAAATTATATTTATTATATTTTACGTTGTCCTCAACGCAAAAATTAAATAACGCAAAATGTAACAATCAAAAAGTGCGTTATTTTATTTTGCGTTAATCTCGACGCAATAATGTAACAGCGCAAAAATCGTGTTATTATATTTTGCGTTATTACATTTTGCCTTGATCTCGATGCAAATGTAATTACGCAAAATGTAACATCCCTAAAAAGTCTGTTTTAACATTTCGTGTTAATACATTGATCTCAACGCAAAATGTGATGATGCAAAATGTAATAATCCCAGTTTATTACATTTTGTGTTGTTATTACATTTTGCGGTGTAACAACTGAGATAACGAAAGTAATCATTAAATAAATAATATAAGTAAATATTCCCTCATTTTTCTTACTTCAGTGACTGTTATTTTTTTTATCTGTGATGTCATGCACTTTACATGTACATTGATAATAGTTTACATCTGAATAGGCTAAGTATTCAAGGCTTATATAGGTTATGCCTGATGCAATCCATTTATGTTTCAGTACATAATAAAATATGTTCAAATCAAAGTCGGGGCTTGGTTCCTGATTCAGTGGTCATGTAGTGTTCGATAATCGTTCCAAACGTCGTGTCACACCTAGTGTTAAACGTAGACAGTAGTTGTTCTTTCACCAAGCATACGCATTAGAATGAAAGTCACGAGTCTTTTAGGTGAGACCATAAAATGTGAGGTCCCTTGTGGACTGATATAAAAGCCTCAATGTTAGAGCCCTGAACGCCAGGCGAGAATCAAAATTCATAGGAATTCAATGAATCAGATTATGTCTCCTCATCAGTGAAAAATTCTCGAAATGACTGTAAGCAAAATGAAAATAATTAAAAAAATAACCATTCAAATTTCTATAATTCTAGAGACACTGATGTGCCAGATACAAATGGTTTTCGCCGCCTACAAACATTTACAGATATTTTGTTCAGATAATGACAATATATGCAGATGTATGATAATATATACAGTGAGGTAGATGCATACTGTCGCTGTCTACAAAATGTTTTGTCGTTTATAATGACCTTGTTTGGTCAAATATAAACCGACATATTTCACATTTATAATGCAATTGATAACGGTATGTATCACTGGTGAGTCCTCCTTTTATCAATAAAGAAATCTAGCAGAGGGAGTAGCTAGTTGAAAAATAATGCTCACTGGCTTCTTTTGCGATGACATGGGTCCGTGTGTTTACATTATTCTAGATTTGTATTGTTTATAGGATTAATGGATGGATCCATATGTATGTACTCCAAATTTTTAAGACAAAATGTTTTTTTTTTATGTTTTTTTTACGTTATGTATTGATCAATAGAAAAAAAATGAATGTACATGTATTTTCAAATAGAACCTGACACCTCCTAATTTTATTATCATTTATAATAATAATAATAATAATAATAATAATTATATATATATATATATATATATATATATATATATATATATATATATATATATATATATATATATATATATATATATATATATATATATATATATTAACAGAGCACTGAAGACTTGAATAATTATAGCAACATACATGTAGGTATAGATTCAAGTTAGGCTAAGGACTGTGCTCAATTTCGTACAGAGATTTATTTTTGGTTTAAATAAGAACTTTCAGTGTTGCTCCATCCAGAATATTTCAACAAATATATAACTATTAAGATTCATTTACAACGCTGTACATTGTGAATGATCCATTTACCTCATTGAAACGACTTTTTCAATTATAACTCTGCTCTACAACAAAGGAAATATAATGATCTATATATATAAAGACATACTCTGTGAAGACATATCTGAGTTTTACAGCAAGCCATTATCAAATATGTATATGTATATTGGTACAAATTTAAGTTTCTTCTTATTTTTTAGTACGTCCTTTGAACCAAAAAGGTAAAATCTGAAGAGAGACCTTATTTTATTTATTTTTTTGTATTACTTTTAAAAAAATCTACTTTCGATTTGAGAAGTATAAAACTTTGTCAGTGTGAAGTATGGTGTCCATTTCGAGTATTCGTATAAGTATCTTGAAAAAGGTGTGTCTAGTGAGATTGTGAATTTCACTAGACATACACTACAATCCTTTAATTTTCAAATGTTGACAGCCAAAAACATGCAATGTAAAGACCGAGTTTTGTAAATTCCCAGTTTTTTGTTAACTTTAAGTAATGGGTATATATATATATATATATATATATATATATATATATATATATATATATATATATATATATATATATATATATATATATATATATATATATATATATATATATATATATATAGTGTATCATAAATATATATTAAAGAAAGTTAGGAAGTGAGGAATCTACCAAAACATAATCTGAACAAGAAATTTTTGTAAAATTTTGCCCCGCAATGTGTATAGAAATTGTGCGTGCATTTTAATTGTAAATCGTATTTTTTTTTTTTTTTTTTTTTTTTGAAAATCATAAGTATTGATAAGGTAAGTAAAGATTTTATATGAATGAACAGAGAGATAATGAACCTTAAATGCAAAAGAAGGGTACATAAACTGAAGTTACACCCATGCGCTGCTATACATTTTTTTGCTGTTGCAATGGCATCGAAAACGGGTGGTAACGCCTGGATTGTGGCTGCAATAGATTTTGGAACAACATACAGCGGTTACGCGTTTTCATTTAGTGGCGACCCATTAACATTTTATTCCCCAGGAGTATGGTATTCCGGACAGGGAGGCATGTCTTCAATGAAGACTCCTACATGTTTATTGCTGAACCCAAACCAGACTTTCAATTCATTTGGATTTAAGGCGGAAGAACTATTCGCCTCACTGGCATCTGAAGATGAACATCAAGGGTATTATTTTTTCCAGAGATTCAAGATGGATCTTCATTTCAAGGTGAATATAAGTAAGAATGTTCCTTTTCTTGCTGCAAATAATTGGCAATCTTATAAAATGAAACCTAAGAATACTGAGTTTTTAGGGGAGCCGACTGGGGTTTTATTGTGTGAAAACTATTATAAAGAAACTTTAAAATTTTATACGATATGTACCTTACATTGATTTCAGTATACATGCAAAGTTTAGTGAAAATATACCGTCTGGTTATTTTTAGGAACCCTCTCAAAATACAAGTACATTTACTATAGGGTTAAATAGGAAAATACTATTTTGTCGCACTTCGGAGCAAATTATACAAATGCTACTGTAGACTTTTGGTCAAATTATATTATTTGATGAGTAATACTATATTGTCCATTTTATGCAAGAATCACAAAATTCTACCGTCTTGGGTCATCTCAGAATGTTAAAATTCATGACCATTTTCCTGTTTTTATGGAGTATTCAAAAACTTGACAGATACCACAGATTTACATAAAAAAAATAATATACTGATTGTGAGATTATCAATTTCCTAAGTTTAAAATTTCAAGAGCATCTATTTTATACTTTTTATTTTTTTGACATAATTAATGACACAAAAAAAAACTTTGATTATTCATAACTTCAAAAACACACTATTACGACGTCTATCTACCCATCATTTGAAAAATCCTTTAAGAAATGAGTTATTTAAAAATGTTATTAGATTTTTTAACCAGAGATTTCCTAAATTTATTAATTTTTATAAATTATGTAAACATATAGTTGCTTTAAAAGAGTAAATACGCTTTGTTTTACTATGCTGTGCGAAGTATTGCGCAATGAAAACCCCAGTCGGCACCCGTAATTGTTTAAGGTTACGTGAGTAACTCAGGTGAACTACTGCTATCTGTTTTTGTCCGTCGTCGTGTGACGTCTGTCGTCCGCCATGTGTTATCATTTGAACTTTTCCAGCTCCTCAAGAACCACTGTTCAAATTTCAAACAACTTTGGGATAAGGCATCAGTGTAAAGAGGGAAGATTGTGAATTTCGTGGTCCCTGCTCCCCTAGAGCATGAGGTGTGGAGCTAGAACAATCAAAATAAATGTAATCTTTAAAAATCTTCTTTTTTACTCCTGGACATCAGGCAGTCAAACTGTTGGCATTATTGTAATAAGCATTGATCTCTTTACCAAATTTGTGAAATTCTTGGCCCCATCCAGGGTCAGGGGTTTATGGTATTAGGGCTGAGCACTATAGATCATAAAGTAAAAATGAATTCTTCAGAAATCTTATTCCTTTTCTCCGTACACTGGCAGACAAAGTTAAAAGATTTTGATGATCAAGGGTGCCTCTTTCAAAATTGTCAAAGTTTTGGTCCAAGGGTCAGGGTTCTGGTATTAAGACAGGACTTGTTATTATTGGACTTGTAGTGAAAATACATTAATCTTTGAAAATTTTCTTGTCTGCTCCTGGATATTAGGTAGTCAAACTAAGGACATACATGTGCATTTACAGTGTAGTTATGATTAGTAAGAGTGCTTCTTCCACAGCTGTAAAATTCATGGCCCCTGGGTCAGTGATTCCGGAGTTATGACAGGGCTTTATTATTATATAATGAAAATGCATTTATTCTTTTAAAGTTCTGTCTTTGTTTTGGGGTATTTACATTTAGCAGAGCAACTTAGTGCATTTTTATATTGAAAAAGAGTTCTGTTTTCTGAAATTGTGAAATTCATGGCCCCTGGGTCAGGAGGTCTTGTGTAAGGGAGGGGCTCTATTGAGCATATAGTGAAAATGCACAATTTCTTTGAAACTTCTCTTCTCTGTTCCTGGTCATGTAGCAAAAATCTAAAAACCTATCTATGATGAAAAAGAGTCCCTCCATATAATTGTGAAATTCATGGCCCTGGGACAGGGCTTCTGGAGTTAACTCTTTCTGGAGTTAAGGCAGGGTTCTATGGATCATATAGTAAAAAAATATTGATTCTTTGAAAACTAAGTTAATTCGTGAAGAGTGAATCTTCCAAAAGTGTGAATTTCATGGCCCCTGGGTAAGAAATTCTTGAGGTAGCATGGGGCTCTAATGATCATATTGTGAAAATGCTTTAATATTTTGGAAGTCTTCTTCTTTGCTTTTGAGCGGGCAGCAGACAAATCAAGTGCTTTGGTATATTTATTAATTATTACGATTTTTTACTTTTTCCACTAAAATTCTAGTCCGTGAATGTTCTCAGAAATTGTTAAAGGTAGGAGTCTGACACTTTCAGGTATGTGATTTGTAGATGTGTGATGAAAACATTTCGCGTGTCGTCGCCACTTCCGGTCGTCACAAGAAGTGATTTAAAAAGGGTAATTTTTTTGTTCATTATTTTTCTATGATATTTAGAGGTTAAAGAGAGAGTCTTGTCAGAATGCTAAATATGTAATTTGTTTAAAAATTGATAACCCGTACTCTAGATATTTATTACTTGCTACTTTGATGCGATGGTGTTTGATAGCGTAATGGTTAGCGCGTTGAATTTTTACGCGTGCAACGCGGATTCAATCCCAGAATGTCCGAATTTGTTCACACTGTTGTTTGGGCTCAAATGTAAGATTTTATCTTTAAAAGGGAGGAGGCTATGTTGTTCAACGTCAGAGCAATGGTGCTTGACTTCACAATAGCAGTGTGTCTTTTTACTACTTCATAAAGAATTTGCAGTTGAATTTTACACTAATTAATTGCATAGATGCAATTGTGATATGACAAAACGAGGTAAATGTAAATGTAGCAAGGTACCTATGCTGTTGATTCAAAAATTAGATATTTGTTCAAATCATATTTTGAAAGTAGAATTGATTATTTTTATCTTGATTGAATAACAAATAGCAATTTCAAGCAGAGGGGAAAAAACTTCAATGACATTTAGTTCAGAGCAAGATTCGTCATAATTAAGAGCTCAAAGCGTCTTAACGCATAAAGGTATGTTTAATCAATGATATACAGTGTATGAACAAAATAAAACACAAAAAATCTGTACTCGAAACAATATGTACAAAAATATGCTTTCACTTAATACATCAGTAAATTGTCAATCAATTTGTTATGCGTGTGTGGTGCGGACTCAGGGAAGGGGTAACCAAATGCACGAAATCAGGTAAAATAAAACAAATTAGTGTAGATAGTCCTTAAATGTAATAAAAAATCTTATTTATCATCATTTTATATTTTGTACAATTAAGTGTGATAATCTCAAAGTTTAAAACATTTCGCACAAAAAAGTTTTGGACATAGGTCCCCCCTCCTTTAAATGATATCTTTTTCCGTTTATTTTTTCCGTTTCTGTTTTGCAATATTTTCAAAATATAAACGTTTAGTTATATTTTATGTATGAAGTTGTTACATGGAATGCACAACATAACAAGTTGTTTAGTGAGGAATCAACTTCTCTGAAGACAGAGAAGGGACGGAAGACCATAGCAATAATTTTTCTTGTGTTTCTTCTTTTACTTTTTTTTTAAGACAAAATTTTGTGCACGCGATTTCTCAAAAAGCAATTCAATGAGTTTCTTTGAAAGTTTCATTGATAAAAGTTCTTTATATGAATTTTATAAAAAAAAAATCTACTTTTTGATAAATTCGGTTCCAGTGCCAAGTTATGGTCAAATTTCTGATTTTAAAAAGAATTTTATCCTCAAAGGATCTAAGGTACGGCTAAAGATATGAACTGGAGACTTCTTAGATATGATAGAACATGAAACATGACTTCTCGATGTTCAAAATCACCTTTTTTTCGTCATCAGTACTTCCGGTCGCTACCGGAAGCTTAGTAAAAAAAGTCGAATTTTTCAACTTTTTTGTTTTTCAATATTTTGCTATGATATTAGTAAGGTTAATAGAAACATTTCTCAAAATGCTACATATATCATCTGTTTTAAAATTAATAAATCCAAACTCTGGATATTCATCATTTTTCACTTTGCAGGGTGGGGGGTGGGGGTGGGGGGTCCCAAAAGCATAATGGTGAGCGTGTTCGATTTTCATGCAGGCGACTCAGGTTCATATATACTATATTTAAGCAGTATTTTATTATGTAAGGTCAAATTACATAATTGGATTGGACATCAGGCATAGCCAATACAAGTCCTGTCCAAGAAAGAATGAGAAGTTAGAGGTATTCCATAACGGTAATGATGTTATAAGTATTTGCTTTTCAAGGAGCTTACCTGACTAAAGCAAGAAATATTTTATAGTAAGTATAATGTGCTAAATATTTCTTTCGCATGCCGGGCTCATCTTCTATAAAAAGAAAAGAAAACCACAAAAATACGAAAAAAACCAACTTTTTTTTTCAAAGACTGTTTAATAAAATTAAATGGTATCAGATTCCTTGACCGTCGTAGTGCGAGCCATGTTTGCTCCAACACTTTCCAGTCTTTTCATGAATGTGTAAGGTATCGGAATAGTCCACTTTTGGGGTTAACAGGAAAATGAAATATGAAGAAAACTTAGCAAATTCACTGCTTCAGCGTTACTTAAACACATACATTATGTTATATGTAAAACATTGTGATAAATACGCATTCTAAAGGTTCAAAAATCAGGCTGTAAGAAGATACTTTTAAAGATTTTTATTTGAAGCTATCACATCCATTCAATAGAACATACATTCCAAACAAAAGGCGCGAAAATTTACTCATGACGTTTGGTGCGAAATAATGTATCGTGCCCCGCCTTTATAGTAGACAAATGGACTGATGCAGTAGTATAGAAGTGTCGAAAAGGATTACACAGAGATGTCTGTGTTTGGAATTGCATGGAATAAAAAGAATTGGATGCATAAAGAATAACGGAAGTAAACAAGTCAATAGTTTTCATGAGTAACAGATTATTTCTTTTGTTAACATTTATTGTTAAAACGCAAGTAACAAATTTTGATATGAATCTGCCTGCACAAAAGTTGGCTGGCTAGCTTTTATCCTATAATTTTGTACTATGAAAAAAAAATAACTTGCCTGAAGCTTTTTATGTCAGGCAATGAGTGCAAATAAACATCGATCATGACTGGTATATTGTCCTGGTATAGTGGTTTCCAAGAACATTTTTCACGCAGGGATCTTGGTTTAATTCCGCATATGTCCGAGTTTTGTCCTCATTTTTAAGCTTAAATTTAGGTTTTCATTTTTTTTTTTATAAATGATGTTTGACGTTATTTTTCTGCGTGAATTCTGCGCTGTTTCCATATATATATATATATATATATATATATATATATATATATATATATATATATATATATATATATATATAAAGCACTAAAAATGACCAACGACACGAACAATAATAATTGTCAAATTTTCGGGACAACCTGTCCCTTCCTCAGGACAAAGAAAAAAGTTAAGAAGTCATATAAAAACAAAGGAAATAGAGAAGCAAAAACAACTAGCACTACTACTAAACTACCAAACACTAAATATTTACAATGTTACATGTTTAATTTGGAGTTTATAAACAGTTGTGAACAAAGAAATCCGGAGCGCTATGAATTGCGTCCGGTCTATCGGGTGTAGTCTGGTGAAGTGTGATTTACATAATTGAACGAATTAATTATCGCTAATTATCTTGTATCTACTTAGTAGATCCGACACTTAGGATATACAGTGTTGTTGGTTTTTAGTGCTTTATATATATATATATATATATATATATATATATATATATATATATATATATATATATATATATATATATATATATATTAGGGATGTCAATTTTGTCAATAATTCATATTCGAATATTCAATGAACGTATTCGAATATATTCGAATATTCGATGAAATAAATAGAATGTGGTTTATTTTAAATGTACATCATCATACTCTCATGGCAGGTTTTGGAAGTAAAATTGGATGTAGACTTTTGAAGGTATACAATAAGGAATTCTACATTTGATATTTGTCAATGTTTAAAATAAGTAATTGATTTAAGTGTATACAGCAGAAATATAATTCTACACAAGCTCAAACGGACGAACCAGTCGTCTCACCAGGGGCAAGATTGTCGTTTACTTAATTTACAGATTTAAAAATACACATAATTAATCACAATTATCTGCTTAATAAGAGATATATAGAGGATTTTCAATGTTTTGTAGATGAATATTGAATTTATTTCACGAGTGGGACAGGATTTTTTTTATATTTTCACGAGTGCGAAGCACGAGTGTAAATATAAAAAAAATCCAATCTCACGATTTCTACGAACATCTACAAAACATTGAATTTTCTGTTTATTACATTTTCTTTAATATTTCCCTTTGCCTCTGTCTTTTCTTAACACAGTGTCATAGACTTGACGTCATAGTTGAGCGGTTGAGACCGACGTCATAGCTTAGCAGTTGTGAGATTGAAAACAGTATATAGCATGGATTTTAGCAACACATTTGGGAAGAAATTTTCAGTTGTAGCTCTATCAAGATTTTAGTTACTATCTCTATCTTATGACAGGCCAGAAATTATTTTTTACTTACTTTGATATCCTTTCACACTGTGAGAGAATATCATTTTGGTATCCTTTCACACTGTGAGAGGATATCACTTTATTCAATAAATAAATCATAGTATTTCACTGTTGAAAATGTAATTAAATATGATCTTTGATACAATATTTTGAAAATATAAACAAACACTTCCATAGATAAGTTTCCTATGTCTTTAATTTTCTGATAATGATTTTAAAATTTAGGAATGTATTCAACCCGAGGTAATCAAGTAATTGATGCATTATTCTGAATTCCATTCATATTAAACTACTAAATGTACTTTTGTATTATACATTTATAATTCTTTGTTTTATACCGTATTCAAAATGAAATAATGTAGAAGATCTATAAAATACAAGAAAGTAGTGAAAGAAATTAGGGGATCGCTAGTAATTAAGACGGGATAATTCCATTACTGTTCTAATTAAAATATATTCTTTTTTTTCTTAAATCTGAAAACCACCGAATATTCGAATCTTAGATTCATATTCGAATATTAACTCATCGAATGAATATTCGAATGTTCGAATATTCGTTGACATCCCTTATATATATATATATATATATATATATATATATATATATATATATATATATATATATATATATATATATATATATATATATATATATATATATATATATATATATATATTCTTTTGAAATCCTGGTATTTTTTAAAGACCCCCGTTATATTTTTAGGTGTCTTTACTACGAGCACATATAAATGTAATTTTACATGCAAAGAATATCACATAATATAAGGATGGTTATTCAGCAGGAAGACCTCTCGTTGCTCGCAACGAGTATCTACTTACATGTATTTAATATAATTCAAAGACGAAGAGAGGTCATTGTGGGTGGGAATTGTTCAGTTGGCACTCTGTTAATATTGTGTACTATTGGTATGTTTGGTAATACTAATTAGAGGGTAGATAGCACTGTGCCCATTAAGGCAAATTCTGACTTGCTGATTATCTGACAAATTATTTTGTTGATCCCTGCTCATCTTTTTTCTTCTTTTTGAGTTTAAGTTTTCTTCGTGTTATTATATAGTTTTTAACCATTCGGTGGATCCTTTACAGGGTTGTATGATGCGCAGGTAACCTTTAAGGCCTTTGGGTTTCTTGTTTGCTTTTATGATGTGATCAAACAATTTGCTCACGTGATAATTTGCATTAAGGCCTGAGGGCGTTTATGCATGCATAAGATTAAAACCAATTATTCCTTATATTTGAAGACAGTTGTTCCTTTTATTTACGGTACATTTTACCTGATACTTAATTCGATTTTTTTAAAAAAAAAAGAAGACATTAATAATTACTTATCTTTATTCATTGATTTGAAATTTAAGTCTGTAAAGCCCACCCAGTGCCAGTGAGCGCATCAATTTAATTTCTCATAGCGAGAAATAAATTGATGCCTTTATGAGTTCAAATGATAACAGCAAGAATAACACTAATGATATCTTCAATTAACTGATAATTATTTATTTAAGTCAGTTTGATATTCATAATTGAATTAAGTATTCATAAAGGATGATGTGCCAAAACTTCTTTCTGAGGCCCCTTTTTCTACGGCGAATTATATTTATTCTACAACGATTTTGATAGTTTTCAAACAAAAGTGAACAAATACGACGCCTTTTGAATAGTTTCAATAGTTCCACCACATTTTAAATATGATGATTTCTGCATTATCTGTGATTTTTTTTAGACCCCAGGAGAGCAAAATTCGACTTGGTTTGACAATAGGATCTTTTATGAAAAAAGAATAGGCGGGTCTCAGTACAATAGAGAGGTATGCATGTCCGAGAAATCTACCTTATATGGCTATTGTTATTATTTCGGTCATTGTCACTTACCGAGAACAATTGTCCAATCCGATGACTGAACGACAAAACATGCTGGTTTACCACATGTTTACATTTTATCACGGACACGTGGCTTAGGTCAATTTACATATTATGTCTACTACATTTCAAACTTTTAATGGTCAGCAAAGGCTTTTTATACATGATAATACGTATGGAACTTCAGTGTTTACCGTCTTGGGTCGAGAAATTCACAATGAAACGTGTATATTCACTGATTCTCGGGAATACGTGTAGCCAATTGCCCAAGGACGCTTTACAAAACTATGAAATTATACAATGTATATTTACAAAAAAAAAATAGTTTGTAATTATGAGCACGGAAATTGTAGATTCGTGTCTAATCTGTAACTCAAATGAATAAAAAAAATTATCGGAAAAGAAGAAAAAATTATGCATTTTTTCGAAGCATTTAATGTCCTTAGAAATTTTGTAGTACTCACTCGTAATACAACTCATTTAGCTGATTGGTCGGTTAGAGAGTCACGCCGGTGCTTCGATTAGCATATCAATTAATTCTTACGTCAGAAAAATTGTTTCGTCGATCTGTTCGTAATGGAGAGGACCAGCCAGATTTTACAATATTTTAAACACAACATTTGAGCGCAGTTAGGTACAATGTTCTCCTTTCACATATAGGTAGATTTCAATAAAATACAGCAACCATCCGAAGGAGAAAAATATACCTACTTGCGCTCGTATATTTTAAGGGCTTAAAAGAGTGGGGCGGGGCCAAAATTCAATGGGAATTGGACGTAAACATGGTACCCCTACTCAAAATAAAGATAAATATCTTCCAAATTATGTTTCTATATTCGGTAAAAGTAGTATTCCATGACGTGATTAAGTAGATGCAAAAATTAGAGTAAAATTTAGATATTTTATTTTTTGTCAATTTACCGGGGGCCGTTTGGCACATCATCCTTTGTTATTCGTGCTTGAAACTACTTTGCACCTATCGATTGAGTTCTGTTTCTTGATTATTTTTTTGTTTTAGAATGTGAGAAAAGATTTATATATTGACGACGTATCTGGAAAATCGCTTTCAGCCTTGAAAATCTTTTCTCTGTCAATCAAATACCTCAAAGATCATTGCCTCAAAACAATGAAGGACAGAGGAATAGAACCCGGAGAGACGGAAATCAAATATGTCCTGACGGTTCCTGCCATTTGGAATGATCGTTCAAAAAAGTTTATGAGAACTGCAGCTATTGAAGTGGGATTAATTGTGTTATTCATTAATGAGATTAATATGATAAAATGTTTTATAACCTTATAAAAAAAATAATCTAAACTATTAAAATTTGAAACTGCATGTTTTATGGACAAAGAGAACTACATGTACTTGCATTTAAAAAAAAAATAATTTCTTGGAAAACAAATACACAACAATTACTGTTTTTGAAATTGAAGTGAAAGACAAACCTAATAGGTGATAATGATAATGATGATTATAGGCTGGTATAAAGGATAATCGCCTAGAGTTAGCTTTGGAACCAGAAGCAGCCTCTGTTTACTGTCAGCGAGTCCCTCTAGAAAATCTAAAACTTGGAACTGGGAAATCTATTACGGTTTCTGGCGCTAGATATTTAGTTGCAGATATTGGAGGTACATGTATGCTGCAAATTTAATCGAGACGTAATCTAGTCTTTAGTATTAATGGATATAAATATGGATTCATATACCTGTTCTCATCATGCGTACACAATTTGAATATTATCAACTATGATTATTATGAAGTAACTCAAATGAAAAAATAATGGTGAAGTTATAGTTTCCTTACCCATGCAACATCAATAACTAATACCTTATAAATGCCACATTCAAAAATGTTTTATCATACACTCAAATTTAATAGAAATTAATAACAATTACATTCCTGGTACTTATCATTATTGTTTTACCGTTTAATTACATGTAAATTGAAAACAGTCGTATTTAGGTGATAAACGTCTATAAATCAGGGTCATCGGAGGAAAATCTCCCTTATTAGCGGTCACTAAAACACTAAAACGTTTTAGGTGTCAATTCTCAAAAAAGCTATAGTTGATCGTAAGAATAAATTCAACGAATAGTTTTGGCGTTTATAAGTTAACTATAAGTGCGGATGTTGGATACTATTACATCATCGACATTCCTTTGGTAACGGACGTTCAATCCTTTAAGGTATGTCACTCGTCAGCCTTTTAGAAAATTTCAGTCAGAACCTCTTACTTAAAAACTATTTATTACAATTCAATCTTTATAACATGTTTAAATTAAACAATGTAAAATGTTCAACATTCAATTAAAAAACTGCTCAAAAATTCACAAAGAAGCAAGATTTATAAGGGACTATTTCTTGTGGCGGAAGGATATTTAGCAGAAAATTCTGCAAATCTACACATTTATTAAATTTAATATCTTGGAACTTAAGCCTCACATACTTTTACTCAGAGAATATTTTCCATTATGATATGCCTGGAATATTAAATATAGGTCTCAATTTATATTTTTATAACAAAATTTACACCTTTGCTCAACAAACATTGCCAAGAAATGAATATATATCAAGGAAGTTGAGATGAAATTTACACAGTTTTTTTGCCTGAAAATCACATATTTTGACCAATATTTGAAAATTTACATCACTGACCCCAACTTTTTCTTTCATTATTTTAAACTACTCGATACTTTCGACTGATCAGTACTTAAGTCGTAAAAAGTTTGATACAAGAAAATATTCTATTGCCTATTTAGATTTTTAATACCCTAAATATGAGACTTTTTTAGTGCAAAAAGGTCACACAAAAATTTATGCGCATTAATTTGCATGATTTGTTCAATGATGAATATTATTCAAACTATTTTACGTAAAATAAGATTATGTTTATTGCCATGTTTACATCTTATAAAATATGATAACGGTTAAAGTGATTAACCAAAGAGTTACAATTTAGGTGCAAAAAGGTCAACTTAATTGTACCGTAGCTCAGTTAGATGCACACTGACCCCCCATTTTCTCTGCGATTTTGAGTCATACTATATGAGTACATATCCAAAATATACTTCTCAAAAAATCCTTGATATAACAAATTTCACGAGTGACATACCTTAAGTATGAACTAATCAGAACGAAATAACCAGGGAAATTTGCCGAAAAGTAGCGAGGAAAGCGAAGAGGCTGACTCCAGACATCGAATGAATGGAACTATTTGTATTGCATTTTGCCTTCGTAATTATTTCAAATTATGAGCAACCTATCTTCCCCTTTTATTCAGTATTTTGAAAATAATTTCTTTGATCCATTATCTATTCCAATATTGAATATCACGTACTAGAAATTCACAACATTTTCAACTGCGCCGTACGCCATTACGAATTTTATAATAGATTCTGTTAGATGGATGTCGATTTATTTCTTTAAAAATACTATAATTTCCGTAATAAAATACTTGATATGTATAAAAAAAAGTGTGGTTGGAGGATACGATGCTTCTGAATGGCCTTATGGGGGGAGGGGGAGAAGCCAAAAACGACCTTTTTTCAAGCTTTTCTTTCCACCATGCAGAGTCTAAAATTTAAAATAAATTCTTCTTAAATCCTTTCTTGTGTACATTGTTGCATCAAACACCACAAATTACATATACTTACTGTAAATAATTTAATAATCACATTTTTAAAAAAAAAATCTATAATATGTTTAATAGACGCAATAATTGATCAGTTTTGTACTCACAACAAGTACTTAGCTTGAATAGGATTGAACCTAGTACGTCAGACCAATGGGGTGTACATGTAATATTGACCATCAAAATATGCATATTGAGGAATTCAAACTCGGAATCTCTAGATCTGCAACATAAAAATAATATATTTATTTTTTAGCAAAGAAATTTAAATGGATGTTTTTATTAGCATGTAAACATTGATAGATCAACAATTTCTGAGTCATGATAAAAATCTTTTAAGAAATAAATTCTGCATCAAAATGAAAATGCCTTGTATTCACAGTTCAGGCCCCGGGATCATGAGATAAACTTAAACTTAATTTAAATTTTCAATCGCCTGTAGAATGTTCATTAATCATTGAATTAATTTCTAAATTTGAAGATAAAATATTTTTGTGAAGCAATATGGAAAAATATTATTAATTTTGGTCTGCCTGACTTCTACAACATTTTAGTACAATGTAAAGATTTTGACTTAAGCTTAACACGTTTTATGATCCCTGGGCCAGATCTGATGTTCATTAAGCAATTGTCAAAGGATACACAAATTATTTCAAATAATTATGTACTGGAATGTTTTTTTTTATGTTCTGACAACCTGAACATTTTACTCCATAGATTTATAAACCTCCGGTTTTCATTATTTCTTTCAGGAGGTACAGCAGATTTTAGTGTTCATGAAGTTGACGAGGATGGCTCATTGACAGAACTCTATCGAGCCAGTGGAGGACCGTATGGAGGAATATACGTTGATGAAAAATATATGAAGATATACGATATTATTTTTGGTAAAGGAACGTTAGAAAAGCTCAGAATTGATGATATGGAAGAGTACTTGACAATCCTCAGAGAATTTGAAAACAAAAAACGTTCGATTACTCCAGATTTTCAGACTTCTTTTGTTACAAAGCTGTCAGCTGTGTTAAACGAAAAACGCTCTAAGGAGGACAGACTGAAAGCTATTCAGTCCTCCTATTTAAGAGATCAGGTAACATTTGTAAAAGACAAATTGAAAATTTTTCCTACTTTGATGAAGAGTTTTTTCGAGGACACACTCGGTCAAATCATCCAGCATGTTCGAAAAATTTTAGAGACTATTGAAAACATTCAGCATATTCTCATTGTTGGAGGATACGGGGAATGTAGTTTGTTACAAGAAATATTCCAAAAAGAGTTCCTGCATAGAAACATAATTATTCCCAATGAATGTAGCTTGGCTGTTATTAAAGGGGCAGTGTTATTTGGACATAATCCCTTAGCAGTATCTTCAAGAATCTTACGTTATTCGTATGGAGTAGCAGTTGATCCAAAATTTAATGACAGTGAGCATCCATTGTCGAATAAATACATCGACGAAGAAGGAGTCGCAAGATGTTATGACGTATTCTCACAGCTGATTTCAAAAAATACAAAGCTTCCTTCAACTGGATTAGAATTAACCAAAAAAGGACATCCTACCACAAAAGATAAAAAACACTACATTGTGAGATTATACTGCACGGAAAAGGACAATCCGAAAATAATCGATGAGAATTTTCTGCCACTTGGCCGACTAAGAATATCAGTCCCTGAACATGTGAAAGGAAGATGGAGTGCTGAACATGTTTTTACTTTTGGTATGACTGAAATCAAAATTTCAGCAAGAGTAATGGAAACTGGAGAAGCTGTAGATGGTACATTCGATTTGCTTGAATGATACTTTTTAAGTAATTTTCTGAAACACTTTCTGCATATTGGTTTAAGAGATCAATATTTATAACAGACTCCGATTCATGTGAGCGAAATTATACATACATATGTATTTGTAATCAAAAAGAGTCATTAGAGAGTAGAGTTTTAACTGCTACATGTTATTAGCGTTGACTTTTACAACATTCCTAATATTGGGCTCAAATACATATATGGATGGGTTGTTAAAAAATTCTGTTGTGAGTGCGCAATGAAACCAATAAAACTCAAAAACAAAACAAAACAAAACAAAAACAAAAACAAAAAAAACAAAAAAAAAAACAAACAAAAAAAAAAAAAAACAAACAAAAAAAAACAAAAAAAAAACAAAAAAAAAAAAAAAAACAAAAAACAAAACCAAAACAAAAAAAACAAAACAAAACAAAACAGAAAACAGAACAGAAAAAAAACTTTACGTATTTATACGCCACGCAACAAGTTGCAGGGGAAATAATGTTTTGTTGTCAGCGCAACTCCTCTTAAACCGCTACACAGAATATGGTCAAACTTTGCAGATATTTAGGACACAGTATGTAGATGTGCATATTACCAGGAAATTCCGATTCCTTTATTTTTTCTGTGAATTTCGGCACTTTTCAACTTAGATTTTTGGCCATATCTTGAATATAGAGATGAGCAGTTTGTCAGCGCAACTCCTCATAAACCGCTGCACAGAATATGGTCAAACTTTGCAGATATTTAGGACACAATGTGTAGATGTGCATATTACCAGGAAATTCCGATTCCATTATTTTTGCCTTAAGAGTTTTGCCTATTATTGAAGAAACTTTCCAGCTAGTTAATAAGGAAATCCACTGTAATCGGCTTTTGTAATGAAATATTTTATGACCTTAAAAGACCCCTATTGATTTTGAGATCAAAATATTAATGATTTAACACACACACAAAATCTTGGATAGTCCCCCCCCCCCCCCCTTCACTCAATTGTTGCTTTGCCTTAAATAATTTCAGAAGTACAGTATATAAACAAATTCATATGACTACATCATAATTTTGTTTCCATCAATTATTTAAATGTGTAAATTGTCATGTGTTGGACATGGACTAACACTCATTAACAAATCGAAATCACTGAAAAATTTAAATAACAGTTTGTCAGCATAACTCCTGCACTAAATTTCCTAAAACTTTGTAGGTATTTCAGACACAATATATAGATTTGTATATTACCAAGAAATTTTGATTCCATTATTTATCTATAAACTTCAGCCCAATTAAATTTGTAACATACAAAGATTTGAATGTCCTTATATGCAAGAAGTTTTGATGTGATGATTTTTTGCAAGTAATGCCCCTTTTTGAATTATACTGTGTATTTAAAATGCACTGTGTCATTCATTACGTGTTGCATTGTCGAGTTTTGGGGGAGCGTGGGGTATGTGAGCTTGTTCACTTTTTCTTTCATTTTAAAAATAAATGTCCAAATGTTTGAAGCTATCCAACTAACTGTAAAAGTATACTGTCTGAAAAACACTGGCCCCTAGAAATTGCATGTGCAAAAACTTTTTTTTTGGCAAAAATTTAGATATGAAAGAATTAATGTATTTAATATTTAAAATGTATGCAAGATTTATGATGGCATATTTCTGCCCCCTACATGCAAAATAAATTATGTTCACACGCAAGAAAAGTATGTCAACGTGCAAGATAATTATGTCGACATGCAAAATAATTAGGGACCAGGCAAAATTTATTACAGTGATGGAACCGGTACAAACGGGCATGGGACAATGATTTCTTTCATTAAAAAAACAATGGGACAAAAACATTTTTTAGTAACAAATACCCATGGGACAAACACTTTTTAAAAATGAGTTACAGTACTAAACTCAAGAGAGACATTTATTATTTTAAAACATATTTTATTTCTTTCAAACACAAAACCTAAAAAAAATCTTTGTATCTTTTAAAATCAAACAAAGGATACAAAGTGCAACATAAATCTTCAAATTAATACTGCACACAAAATTTAACAAAAGAACAACAATGATAAGAAGAGTAGGGATGGGTATCGCCAAAAATTTATCATAGTTTTTTTAAAAAAATGTCGTATTTTCAAACATTATTTTAAACATGATTTTCAGTGAATTTCCATAATTTTCCTAAAATATACAGTATAAAAACAGTCAGCGAGAGTGATGATAGAGGAGAAAGTGATAGTGATACAGGGGAGAGTGGAAATGAGACTGAGAAAACTGACAGAGAAGAGTATAGGACTGAAGTAAACAAGAGGAGTACAAATGGTCAATTACATATTACAAACTCGAGAAGATCAGTAAGGTTACCATCTTGGTTAAATGATTTATATACTCTTTACTGTATTAATAGGCTTTGGGGGGTGTATAAGGTGATATTAAAAATACATCAATGTTTTCACATACCTTCAAATCTAATCTTAGGAAAATCATAATTGTTAAAGCAAAGTTTTTTTTTTTTTTTTTTTTTTTTTTTTTTTGAGTGAACAAAGGGATTATAGATTATAAAACATTTCCCATATTCAATATTTGGCATTTTTCTCTCATATAGATGCAGTTTATACAATTCTCTAAAGTGCAATGTCTGTTCAAATTATTGAAAAAGAATCATTAGAAGCATGACAGTGTTTATTGGTGGAAAGCATCTTAAATTTCTTTGTATCCATGTTATACATGTATACTAATATATAAAGAATAATTGTTAACATTGTACTTTTTGTTATTTCTGTTGCAACAATCTCACGAACATCAAGATGTACATGTATCCATGGGACAGTAGCTTTTTTTGTTAGTCTAAAGGCATAGGACACATTTTTTTTTCAATATGAAAACCATGGGACATTTTTTTTTTTTTAATGAATTATTTTTTTTTTGTACCGGTTCCATCAGTGTGATAAATTTTGCCTGGTCCCTTATGTTGACATGCAAGTTACCCATCTTTGTTGAGAATCTAATTTTAAAGTTGGCAAAATTACTTTCTAACGCCAGTATATGACACCATACAAGTAAACTGCAACAGAATTATGTTGACATGAAGTTTTATCATTCTTTTGATGTATCGGGTTCCTGTGAAATAGGAAAGGGAAATTTTTCCCCATATTCTGTTTTGATTTCCTAAAAACAATGCTTGAAAATAGGCTAGATGATTCATTTGGTACAAAATGTCACATTTTTAAACACGTTTTTCTAAAAATTTGCTATCTCTGGGTCATCTCTCCATGATTTTCAAACGTTATTTGTATGCATTCTAATTCAAAGAAACAAACAATCATTTGTAAAAAAAAAAAAAAAAAAAAAAAAAAAAAAAAAAAGGAGAGAAGACCCAGAGACCATAAAAAAATCAACTTTCCCCCCAAAAAATTCCAATGTGTAATGCGGTGCTTCATTGTCGTTTTAAAATCCAAGTTGTATGTGTAGTGATGATAGCTCAGTAGTATGCGTTTCCCATCCAGTGCAATTGAGTGGGAAATTTTTTGGTTCGATCCTCGCACGGAGCGTTAATAATTTTTTTTTACTGCAAACAATCAATTCTTTTGTCAGTTTATTTTTTTGTATTGATTTATTTTGAAATGGATAAAATCTGGTTGTATTGCATCGAGAGCGAAAGCAATTCTTCCAACCTACTGATACTTTGATATACACATGTACTTGAAATTGCATTTAACTACATGTATACCCTTATCAACTTGTAGTTGTTTATTATTTATGTGAAGCATAACTATGTTATAGTTTGATTATTAAGATAAGCGGACCTAAATATTACAATTTGACATGTTATTTCAAACAAAATGTAACATTTTCCGATGTGCGTAACTTTGTAAAGCGTGTCCAGCTGTGGTCAGCCGACCAAATCGTGGACATTTATACTATAAATGTTTCGTACACATGATTCCTGCAGATCACACGCCAAATACGCCCATCTTCTTTTTCTATTTTTTTTAGGTAGTATATTTAAATATTTTTCAAATCCAATCTCTGTTTTGAAAATACCATTTTATGACCATTGGACGAATCGCATATCGCTTTGCCATTTCTGTATATACTGATCTTTGAGACGTTGTTGAACTATTGCTGTTAACCATTAAATATTTATAAGAGCTTGTTCATTCCATACATCTGAGTATCTACAAAGATCAAGTATATTTTAATACAAGAAACCCAAGGGTTCTTTTGAATTCCTATATGAAACTGCTCAAATAAATACTTAATACTTATATATAACACATATAATCTTATTTTCAATACTTATCAGTAATTTTGCCCAATGGAATATCATTCTTCTGTTAAATTCTGTTAAATGCAAAGGGAAGCAACCTGTTTCTTCATAAACCATATAGCTTGGGGCACTACTTTTCAGATTAAATATACATGTATATTTAAAAATTTTTAGATGAACGAGTTCGATTATTTCAAAATTCTCAAAACCCCATATCTCACACCCATATAAAAGTACTAGTGTAACAACCTTATCAAACTAATCAAGCTGACAATCTACTGGTAAATTAAATTGTCTAATTTTTCGTATAATGCCATACATGGCTTTTTGGTCTTGCTCACATAACTTTTTTTTAATCTTAAAAAAAGATACCACCTGGAAAATAATATACCTAGGTATTTAAATTCATTCACAATTTCAATAACAGAATTTTTGTAGTAATATAAATTTTCAGATGGACCTTTTGAAAAAATCAGAATTTTAGTTTTATCTACATTGACATTCAATTTCCATTGTGTACAGTATAAATGAAACTCATTAAGAGCATGTTGTAAACCTTCTGCAGACTCAGACATAATAACTGTATCGTAGGCATAGTACGAAATAAATAGTTTCAAATAAAGTAAGAATTGATTTCCTTCAGTACTTGAAATGCTTGGATTAAATGAAAGTCCATGCACATTTTTGTTGGTGAGAAATTCTTCTAAATCGTTAATATATATAGAAAACAGGAGAGGTGATAAATTTTCTCCTTGCCGTACACCGATATTACAGTTATAAAATTTAGATATAAGACCATTAAGTCACTAGGGACTTAACTCCATTATACATATTTTTTTATAAATGTAAAAAAATTACCACTTATGCAATTTTTAAACAATTCATACCAAAGCCCATTTTTCCACACCGTGTCGAATGCCTGTTTAAAATCAATAAAAGCATAAAAAAGTTTCTTTTTGGAAGATATCACCATTTTTGTAAGAAAATGTAAGGTCAGTATATTATCTAAGGTAGAATACCCTAGCGCCTTTCCTGAAACCTGTTTGACTTTTTACTTATAAGGTTAAATTCCTCTACATAACATTTCAAACATTTACATAAAATGGGGGTTTAAAAAATATTAAATTTACTGCAAAAATTGCATGTTGTTTTTATTGAATAACAATCAATAGCATTCACACATGCATATTGAACTTAAATATTGAGCTTGAGCTGAAATGAGAGCTATATTATAGCAGTATAGTTTTAATTCACCAAGCTTAAGTAGTATTTGATTTACAAAGGATTTATTTTAGTACACATTTTTTTACGTTAATCTTTGTTTCTGATTTTGAAAGGAGCGTAATTTGACAGACACTTTAATATCGAGGATTGTGTTGAAGTGGAATTCAGGGCAGAAAACAATTCCCTAATTTCTGTCAAATTCTTAGTCTTTAATGAGAGAAAGACACGCAGTTTTTTTTATGACCAATTTCTCCCCGTAATACAAAAATAATATTTTAGATTTAAAATAGAGATATATCTACAGAATATATAAAATTAAACATTTCTTTCAAGCAACATTCCAGCGTCAATCTTTATGGAGGGTAATCGTGTTCAAAAATCCAGACTTGTAAGTTTGTAAACCCAAACTTGTAATCGTATCAGTTTCATAGTCTTCATATGTAAGTAGGTAATTCCGACATCCTAGCATGCAACTGTGTTGACTTTGAGTTTATACTATGAATGTGTGAATTTTTGATGTTGTAAACTTTGTTTTCCGGAATTTATATTTCCGCGCTCTGAATAAAACACAAAGACAATTGACAGGTCTACAAATGTAAAGTCTAGACGTTTGTCGAATTTTGATAATGAGAACCTATGGAGGGTCATCAGTGCCACAATTATTTTGATGGTCTTATTTTCTTCTTTATTCTAACTTTCTGTTTTCCAAATGAAATTCTTCATTTTTTTATTTCTTATTTTATTTCTTACTTCTTGAAGGCGCGGATCTAGAAGGGGGGGGGGCGGATCCCCACCCTCCCCCTCAAATTTGCAGACATATTAAGTAAATGTTTATACTTAACGAACTAAAAGTGACTTTGGACCCCCCTCGAAAACGCTGATCTGTGTTAAGTTGACGACTACCCCACTCCCCATCAACACACGCGCGCGCGCGCGAAATAGGTTTTTCATGCTTGGGAAAGGAGTTTACTTTTCTTTGCTTGTCAAGAAATTTCTGGGTTAGTTTTTTTGGACTGGTATGGAACCCCCCCCCCCCCATTGGATCCGTGCCTGCTCTTGTTTATATTTTCCAGTTTTATTTTATTTTATTTATTTTATTATGGCAATTTTGATTCCTTTCGTATTTTGATTCTATCTTAAAATTTCCATTATGTTTCACTTCACCTAACTTAATACTTAATTTATTTTGGTAATAACTATAAGCAAAATCGAAAGTTAAACTTTGTTTAAGAAAGTAGAACTTACAGAGTTAAACTAAGAAATCCGAAAAAAAAATTAAACGAAAAGGGACGCTACGGCCTTTTATGTACAGGTACACAGAGATCTTAGCGAACAGTCTAGCTACGAAACGTATAGAAACATTTCCATGGAACATTTTTTTTTTCATTTTAAAAACCATATGATATCATTCTTGCGTGTTTTCTCTTGTTTTCAGGTCCGTAGGAAGCATTTTCATTGGGTGGGGTGGGGATGGAGCAGTGGGCACAAAACAAAAATTTCTTGATAAGCTCCCCCCCCCCCCCCCAACATTCCTGTTGAGGGGGCACAACGATGAATTAGCATTATTTCTTTTCTTATGTATTTACCGACAAAATTATCGAGGGGGCACCATCAGAAATTGCTTTTTTTATTGGTGTAGTATATATTGGCACCCTCACCCCACTTGCTACCTACGGACCTGGTTCGCGGCCATAAAACTTAGATGAGCTCACTTTTTATCCCAGTCTCTCTTTTCTACATACTATTTATTCCTTTGGTAAATGTGATACTGTGATCAAAATTGAGCCCGTCTAAGTTTTTTGGCCCTGGTGCAAGATGTTTCAAATATGATAAATATGACCGCCATTTTTGATTGCCCGCTTATGGTATACAAATATCAGGTATCTTTAAGTTGATATTGTCATCACATTATTTTTTTAAAGTAGGACAGAGAATTTTTTTTCACTAACAAATCTCAGGTCCGAAGTAGGTGGGATCGAAAGGTTGGGCTCCCAATTTTTTTGTGTGGAGAATAATCTTTTGCAGCTGTTTTAATATGAAAATTAATTTACAGGCTGTATGCCCAACCCCAACCCCCCCCACCCCCCTTATTTTGCAGTATCATTAAACTCTGGCAAATTCTTGCGTTTAAAAAATAATTACTGTAAAGTTAAAGGTATTAACATCACCTCCCACGAAGGAGGAGTTTGGGCAGCTTATTTAATTTTTTTTTTCATCGTCAATTTTTTAAGAGCCCCCCCCCCCCCCCCTCGATAAACATTGATACGGATCTTCATCTACTGAGTGGTTGTCGTTTTATATATATATATATATATATATATATATATATATATATATATATATAATAAACTGGGGCACTGATCACAGAAGAATGATAAAGCATCCTTTATCTTCGAGAATAATGTTGTAGTATATATTCTGTTATTGTTATGTGTACACTGGAAAGTCATACAGTACCTCACAGTAGTTTTTGATGTATTGAACCTGGACTTCTAATGGGGTTAATTCATTGAATGTGTTATCAGGGTTGTCCCTAAGACGCAGGGCAGGGAATGTCTCCGCCTTGAATGATGCTTTCCCCCGGTTACTCTGATATTCCCCCTCAACCCTCTGTTAGGGGAGGAAATCCAGATCCCTTTCTACTTTTTTAATGACCCCTGCTATGAAATATGTGGAGATAACGAACAGTTTTCGAGCTCAAATATCCATCAAACATTACAAAATAGGAGCACAGCAAACATGGACCTCTAAGACCTCAGAGATGGATCAGGTGCCATGGAAGAGTGAGCATCCCCTGCCCACCGGTCACACTCGCCGTGTGCTCCTTGTCATGATCAGGAAATAACGGAAAAATCCGTCGACAATTCAGTGTGTAAATAGTGGCCAAACAATTAGTATGATAAAAGTCAGTCAGCATTTGACTTAATGAGAGATTGTATTTGCTGACAAGGTCATTGTAGCGACCATAGATCTTACGAAATGATGACTTTAAATTCTTAGGGACAACCCAGCGTTATACAGTCAATTCTCGAATTATCGCACACTGCATAAGAAATCTACGAAGTAGGCTTGAAATCGGTTTCTACAGGGGGTTTACTGATTGGTGAAGGAAGTTGATTTCATGAGAAATAAAGTAGAAAATCATCGGAGGAAGTAAATGTAAATGAATTTTAAAAACCATACACATTATCATCAACGCATCGAAATGCCGGGTTTCATAGATGCATTCAATATTTAAAAAACCATAAAAAAAACTAAAGGAGTTATTGTCAGTATGTATTCAGTATATACCAGAATCAAACCTGAAAACTGAAAAGTTTTCAAAAGTTTCAAAATAATCACTATCACTCTAAGAGTTTCGAGTTTTCCTGCCAAAGAGACGTGTTGTCATATTTCCCCCAAGTAGTTGTCTAGTGAACAGAGAGTTTTCCGTTCCTGACGATACCCAAAGAATGAACATTAAAAAATACAGAGAAAAATATATATTTTCTCTTTATTAATCACCTATGCCAGACACGATTTCTAATTTTTAACTCTGTCTACGGACATGTACTAGGGGAGCATTTTACATTCAACTTTTTGTGTCACCTGCAGAGCAGAGCGACAATTAGGCTGCTGATAAGTAGGAAAATGATGCATACGATTGGCATTTAAGAGGTAAGTTAATGCTATTTAGCATGTGGACTGTTTGTCATAAAACATGGTGAAAAATACTAGCATTACAATCCACTTGACCTTGACCTTTGGCCTACTTTCCAAAAATGTCCTGGGCAGTTTTATTTAATTTAAATTCTGAGAGGTATCGCGTGGTCTGAAAATTACATTAAAGACAGACTGTAATATTTTAGAGGATTATTGGAAACACGTAATAATAAAGTGAGGAATAATTATTTCTTACAATTTCAATTGAATTATTTTTTGAGGGTTGGGAACCATATTTTCTTTGATTGTCAGATTCTATCGCAGATGCCTATTTTCTTTGCACGCAAATGCATGAACTATAATGCTAGTTGTAAATGAATAGCTGACCACTCTTAGATTTATTTACATCTTCAGTGAATACAAAGAAGGCGACAAATGCGTTCCTAGGAACACTCTAGTTTTTTTTATTGTTTGAATGCACTTCATATCAGACAATGGGAAGGGAAAATGATAATACATTGCAATTATTCAATATATAAAAACAAACTGAAGCTAATAACAACAACCAAGACACCTGAGTTCAACATCAGCTTGTGGCGTAGTTAAGATGTATGCTTGTATTCTCGAGCATGTGCATCATTTTCATTTTGCAAAAAAAAAAAAAAAAAAAAAAAAAAAAAAAAAAAAAAAAAATATATATATATATATATATATATATATATATATATATATATGCATGTATATATATATATATATATATATATATATATATATATATATATATATATATATATATATATTTATATTTATATATATATATATATATATATATATATATATATATATATATATATATATATATATATATATATATATATATATATAGAATAAATAAATAAAATATTTGAAATGATGAAAGTAATAAACGTACAAGTACTGTATAAAGCTGAATTCATATTCTTTTTAGAAAAAAAAATGTGACATTTCATCTTGAACTTTCATATTCGTCAATGAATAGACTACTTTATCGATCATATTACATTTAGAAGTTGAAAATAGGGAGCTGACGTTAAATTCTCACTAGGACTCCCACCAGAGCTTCGCCCTGGACTCATTGAGTGGGGCCCCAGATCACAGGCCATTTTAAGCCGATGAACAATGTTCTGGTATAGGACAAAATATTTTCCTATACATGGATTTTAAAAGTTATTTTTAATGAAGTAAGAATCAACCTAATACGAGAAAGTAAGCAAAACAGAGAGCTGAGGGTTTTCAACAAGTTCATTAACAATTACAACTGATTGCTCGATAAAAAAACAAATAAAATTATTTGATGACTTTTTATTTCAAAATGTGAAGCGTACATAAACTAAAATGATATAATGATTACCTGATAAAGTTCAGTATATGTAGAATGTCTGCTATAAGTACTGTAAACCAGCTTTTATTCGCTTGAGAGGAATATCAGTGAATTTTGCTACCTTCATTTATTCATGAATATTTCTCTCCTCGACCTATTTTCATTGTGAATTTATGCTGAAAATTCTTCAGTCGCAAAATTTAGTCGTCGCAGATAGATTTACAACCGATAAATCGTGAATAAAAGTTGGTGCGAATAATAGTTGGTTTATAGTATCCCCCAACCCATGCAACGTATGGACTTCTATAGCACAACAGCATATTTCTCAACATATCTTTCCGTAATAAACGCTCCTTCACTAAGTTTTTCTTAGTATTTATTGCTTATAATTTTGTATATCAACTGGAAATAGGTCGATATTCTATCAAGTGGCTTTAGTCCTTAACTGTCTTATGGCAGCATTATTCTAGTGTTTTGACTTCATTACGTAATAAACTGGTGGTTTATATTAATCAAAAGAGTCATTCAAAAATACAAAAAGGGAAGGAAAACAAAAGGCATAAACTCCATTAGTTAGGTTTACAGCTATCTGACATTTGATTAACTTAGTTATTTCGATTACGAATTGTCTGTATTCTCATTTCTGTAGCAGTTTTTATTTTGTTTAATGGATATTCTCTGAGAGATCTTTTGTACGAGTATATAGCTGCCCGAGTGTTTCCTGTCACCTGTTGACAGATCCCCAGAATCTGCCATGATATGTCTCTGAGAAGTAAATCAACATAAACCCCCTGATCATAGTGGACTAGGGTCTCTAGATCATCCAGAGCTCTTTGTGCTTTCACTGTGTCTCTAAACCTGTAGCAGAAGATTTCGAGCATGTGTAACATTATAAAGGGTGGGACAGAGAGGGACGGCATATTGTTCTGAAAACCAGATATTTGCTCTGGTATCAACTCTTCGACATAGTGGACTAGATTGTAAAGTCTGATATCCCATGTTACTGTCTGTCTCATCTTTGTAGACCACGACCGCCCCCCTACAGCATCTATATATTTTCTTGCCCTTACCTTGAAGTTATGCATCACATACGGCTGTGCTAACTTGTCTTTTACCACCTCTATAATAGACAGAGCTTCCATGTATCTAAGCGTCTTATAAAAATACATGGCAAGGTAAAGCATGTCAGTAATACAACCACACCTAGCAGCTAATTTCAGCATATAACACGATTTTTTTTCAGCTGTGTACCCCAGTTTGTTCTCAGCCTCAGAAGTCTTCCTTTGTGATATAAAAGCAAGGTTCTGAAGGACAATGACCGTTAATTTTTGCAGCACAACCATTTGAGTCTGTGACATGGGGGAGGAACCTATGGTATGTTCTATTATATGAAGGTATCTCATATTGCTTTCTGGTTTTAATGGGTGACACCACACATATGTGTCTATTTCTACAAATAGCTTTAAATCGATAGCGAGCTCAGAATTCAAAGTATGGTCATCTAAAAGAATATAGGGTCCGGAATTATGAAGGACATTTATAAGATAAGATTTTAAGGAGGGGCTATGTAGCAGGAATGTTAATCCCTTTTTGTAGAATCCATACAGTCTATCAAACAAACTATTTTGTGCTTCACCATAAACTTCACTCAGAAACATGTTATTACCGGGAATGAAAAAGTTAGGACAGACCCCTTCATACACCCATTTGAGAACAAGCTTAAAACAGACCCAAAAACACTCTAGAATATTTTGTGGACACCAGTGAGATATTGCGTTTTGTTGAATCATCCACAAAACTGCTGTTTTCATGTGATAGGAACACAGTAATTTATCACCATCATCTAGTTGACAGTTAACTACTTCTGTCAAGAATAATTTAAGCAAGCCGTACGTTAAAAACTGACAGTGATTCATTGCATTAACAAGTTTTTGTTCGGCCACAGAGAAAGAAATTCTCCATTCATTTTGTGCATGATTACCTAGTTTGTGTCCTATTGCTACAAAATGGCATCCATTTCTTAATATATCATCAACAATATGAGGCTGAGGCCATGAGCGACATCTTTCTCTGAATGAAGAGGCAGGTGGAGGCCAAAAGTCACATAAAAAACAGTGGACTTGGTCAAATTCAGTGGCGCCAATAACTACACTCGCACAGGGTCCATGAGGTTTGGTATTGCATGACGATGTAGAGGCCATGATATGTCTGTATTTGGAACTAGATATATAATATCTATTATTTATTCTAACAAAAGCTTCATAGATATTCAGGCGGGTGTTTGGTGACAGTAGATATAACAAAGTGAAACCTGGTGGACTATCAGAAGAGTCACACACAATCAGTGATTGTCTGTGCATGTTGTAAAACCTAGACTGATATAAATCCCAGATCACACGGTGATGATTAGGCCAGGCCATAAAATCTATATCCGATGTTTTTAGTCTGAATCCTTCTCTGTAACTTCCACTTATCATCGCTTTATTCTCTTCATCTATCGCACTATGATTCATCACCAAATACATAATATCCAGCACATCTCTCCTCATGGCCACCAGTTGTGAGGTCCCAAGTTTACGACACAGACCCACAAACACGGATTCTGACATACGTTGTATAGTTGTCTTACTAATGATGAATAAAAGCAATCTGATTAACCTTATACAATAAATGCCACTTTGCAAAATCATTAAATACTAAATTACCTGTACATATAAAATTTTCCATTATTTTATTTAAAATCTTTTTGAAAGAATGCATTACATGCATCATTGTTCCTAATTAATTTATCATTGATTTTCAAAAGAAATGAATAGACGAAAATAAACATGTAAATACAAAATTAAAATTGGAAACAAAAGATACAACTTCTCATAGTTCAGACATTTTAAGAGTCGTATTACTTACTTTTGTGCAGTTTCAATGGAGTCCATTTTAAGATCTGAAAAGTTTCAGGTTCTATAAATTTAATAAGTACAGAAAAATCCCATAACATGCAAATTTGTTAATATATCGATATGCACACATATTCAAGGTTCGAATGGTCAAAATAAATAGTCATTTGTACTATGGATACCAATCATTAAAGCATTTTCTACCATTCATATTAAAAGCGCAAAATGTGTAAAATTTTCGCAATCTTCTTTAGACAACTTTTAATTCCTGTCAAACAGGGAACAACAAAGCCAAATCTACACTTTTTTTTATTATTTAAAGATAAGCTTTAAAAGAGAAAGAAAACAATTTACATGAATAATCATGAATAAATAAAAATCTAGGTTTATATCGACTTTTTTTCACAAATTCATTAGTGTGATTATAGAAATCAGAGCTTACATTTTTCCTTTTTATTAAAAGTCGGTAGAGCGCTCGCTCCGTGATCGGAAGTTCGTGTGTTCGAATCATGGGTGCGACTGACCTAAGTCGATAAAAAAATAGGTAGCAACTCTTCCTTCCCCATGAGCTCGGCACTTTGAAGTGAAGGTTGTGGGTCCTTCGGATGAGACCTTAAAAACCGAAGCCCCGTGTCACGGTAGGCGTTAGTACGATAAAGAACTCTCACTGCTCAATGGCCCTGAGTGCCGAGTAAAGGTCTAATTTGAAGCCCTTCTATATGAGTGAAAAATTCTCGAACGGGACGTAAAACAATATATAATCATATAATATCCTTTCAATTTCATATTTTTTAATACACACACTATGCTTAAAATATTTTTACACCCTTTATTCAAATTCATTTTCCAATGTGTTCCCAATCGATAAGGATCGGAAACTTTTTCAATTTAAAGGCAAAAAAAAATATTATACCTCTAGTTAATATGAGTTCAATATCATACATTTTTTTCAAGACTTACTTTATTTAAGATCAAAAAGAGCGCTTGTGCCTCTAAAAATCTGTCACTATTGTCCTTTCACGTTGTTGAAAAAATAAAACAATATTCTGCGAGATGAATAGTGAAAAAAAATCATCCAAACATTCCCATCTCAATTTGACAGTTCTAAATATTCGTCGATTTTAAAAACCCTCTCAACGAATAACAAGGCCAGAGATGTAGCTCACAGCTCTTCGTACAATTCTTTACATTAACCAGAAACGTTTATGCTTTAATGTCATTTTTTTTTCTTGTCATTAACTACATGACATTATCAGCTTTTTAAAGAAGAAAATCTAGAATCTTTTAAAGTGTTTTAAGGAAACAGACGCGACACTTCCGAGCATTACATTTACTTTAACCAGAGATATATGCTTGCAAGTTCGAGATTTCCTTGTCAGTAGCTATTCAACGCTGTTTATAGATTCGGAAAATTTTTGACGTATGTCAAAGAATCGATTCACCATATTTCCCCTGGATTTCTTTTTATTGAGATATTTATATTTAAAAAATCGGACATATTTAAATAAATCATGTCTTAAATAATGAATTCTATTTAAGAAATTTTATTTAAGTAAAAAAGTAATTGATTTCAAAAATTAATTGCTTGCTTGGAAATGAGAGGAGGTTGTTGATTTGTGCTTAATATGTTTTTAAGATCAAACAAGGATACTAGAATATTGAAGTTCACTTTTTGCTTAAGGTATGTCACTCGTGAAATTAATTAGTTAAATCAAGAATTTTTTGAGAAGTATATTTTAGATAAGCACTCATACAGCATGACTCAAAATCGCAAGGAAAATGAGGGGTCAGTGTGCATCTTACTGAGTTACGGTAAAATTAAGTTGACCTTTTTGCACTTAAATAGTAACTCTTTGGTTAATCACTTTAGTCTTTATCATATTTTATCAGATGTAATTTTGGCAATAAAAATAATCTCATTTTACTTAAAATAGTTTGAATAATATTCATCATCGAACAAGTGCAAATTAATGCGCATAAATTATTGTGTGACCTTTTTTGCACTAAAAAGTACCATATTTGGATTACAACAAATCTAAATAGACGATGAATTTTATTTCCGATATATGTAAACGATGTTGCTGTAAATATTTTATCAATGTATATACTGTTTGCTGATGATAATTCGCTTCAACAGTCTTCATATAACATAACTAATATTGAATATAATTTAAATCATGATTTACATATTCTGGAACTGCGTTCAAATCAATGGCTTCTAAAATTCAACCCTTTCAAAACATTTCTTTTTCAATAAAGAAAAATATTTCTGTTATGCCTAAATTATTTTTGGAAGGCGACAGACTGGAGCTTGTTCCAGTTTATCATCACCTGGGTTTATTGTAACGTTGTAACAAAACCTCAGCTGGAGAGAATACATTGATAGCATTGTAAACAATGCTTCTAAGAAACTTGGGCTTTTGAAAAAATTAAAGTTTAAAATTGATAGGACGCACCTTTCAAAATTGTATGTCAAATTTATCAGACCGTTGCTCGAATACGCTTCTATTGTTTGGGAAGGCTGTTCTAACCATGATGCCGAAAAGCTTGAAAGAGTTCAACTATCTGCAGCTAGATTTGATACAGGTCTTCCAGTCTTTGTATCTAGAGAACTACTTTCTTCTGAAACTAACTGGTAAACTTTAAAATTTAGGCGCTAAGTCTCAAAAATGGCTACTATGTACAAAATTCATAATGATTGTGTACCTGAGTACTTGAGTGATATTGTCCCACACAAGCGTGAAAACATATCAAAATACAGTACTCGTAATAAAGAACAGTTGACTGCTCCAAGATGCAGATTAGAATTATTTAAAAATCCTTTATATCCGATGCTGTAAAACAGTGGAATATATTAAAGATAGAAACGAAAGACGTCATCCCACTCAGTGCATTTCGCAGAAACTTAACTATAGAAGTCAAAACTCTACCAATTTATTTTTCATTTTGTAAACGTTATACAAATATAATCTATACTAAACTCAGACACAATTGTATACTTAACGATAATCTACACAAACGAAATATTATTATTATTCCTTTATGTTTATATGGGAAGTATGAAGATGCTTATCATGAAACCTATAGATTTTAATTGCTATGTTACTGAACAGAATTTTCACTTGTATCACTCGTTAAATTTATTTTTCTATGTACTATTAATATTTCAATTCAATGACAAATTGCTATATTTAAGGAGAAAAACCAGTAAGTTGTAAAAAAAAAAAAAAAATTCGGATCCTTTTAATTCATTCAATTAAATATGTTCAATAAAAAAAAAAAAAATAAATAAAAAAATAAAATAAAATATGTTTTGTATAAAACTTTTTATGACTTAAGTGCTGATTAGCTAAAAGTATCGTGTTGTTTAAAATGACGAAAAAAAGTGGGGTCAGTGATGTTAATTTTGAGGTATTGGTCAAAAAGCAAAAAACGGTGGAAATTTTATAACGACCTCTTAAATATATCTTCATTTCTTGGCAAAGTCTTTTAAGTGAATGTGTAAAATTTGTTCTAAAAATAGAGATTGAGACCTTTAGTTAATATTCCTAGCATATCATACGGAAAATATTAAGTAAAAATATTTGGGGCTAAAGTTCAAAGATATTAAATTTAACAAAAGTGTAGATTTGAAGAAATTTAATTTCTTCTAAATACCCTTCCATCACACGAAATATTCCCTCGTAAACCTTGCTTCCTTATGAATCTGTGAGCAGTTATTTAATTAAAAATTTTGAATTTTTTTAAGGTGAGACTCTATTGATCATATAGAGAAAATGCATTAGACTTTCTCTGTCTTCTTTGCACTTAGCAGATACAATAAGTGTATAGATATGATGAGCAAGGGTGTCTCTTCTAAAATATTGAAATTCATGGCCCTTTCAGGGTTTCTGGTGTAATACCGGGCTCTCTTAGTGATAAAATGTAAATGCATTATATATTCCAAAAAAGTTTTCCTCTGCACTTGAGTATTTAGCAGAGAAATTATTTGGCAACATAGGAACAAAGCTAATTTACGTTTGTGCCTCCTAATTTAGAAAGTTTGACGACCTTTCTTGTTTTGTTTTTACCCCGTGATTTTGCTTGTCAAAGACTGCCTTTGTAAAGACGAATGACATCCGTAGAAAAATAACAGGGGGTTATCGAAAAATGACCTCCTAGCCGTAGAGAATGTACTTTTTAGCAAGAAAAAAAACCCTAAGGTCAGAGTTCTACATGTGCAACCTGTAAGAAATTGACCCCCGTTGAAAAATGACCCCATCCCAACAGAGTGAGACAAAGTTTTAAAGAGATGATTTATAAAAAGTTTTAGGTCTCCACGGGTAATTCTCTTGCGTTTTTCTGATTAACACTCGATGAATACGCAATTAAAATGTATTTTAAAAAATCACATAAGTTTTTATTCATTGGAAATAATGAGTTCGTAGCACACAATTAAAATTGCACAGTAGATAGTCATAGTGATTATTGGATAAAGTTGTCGTTCAGAAAGTTAGTCATGAAGTCATTAATTGTTATCTCTAGACCTATTATTTTGTCCGAGTATTTTCTCGGAGATAACTTGGACAAATTTTATTAAACATTTCAGAAATGACGAACAATATGGAAACAAAAAAGAGACAAAATTTGTCAACGAATATAATCACGGTTGGCTTGGACAATGTTTACGAAACTACAAAAATGCATTTACACTTAAGATTTTTAAAACTGTTTCCATTGATATCGAAACGGTTGAACAACGAACTACCATGTGTAGTAGAATTTTTTCTTCCCGGGTGTAGAAAATCCGTCAGGGGTTTCAACTATCTAAATTATTTCATAAATTCTATAATCGATTTAATGCCATCGATTGATAGGTAGTATTTTGATTGACATGTTTCCCATTAATTCTTATTGTTTTTATACCATTTTGACTACGGTTTACCTAATTCATACAGATTGTATACACTGTGATTGTTACCGGTCCAGCAGAGGATGCTTATTCCTCCTCGACATCTGATCCCACTTATGGGGTTTCCTGGAGTCTCTGTTTTACTGATTTATGAATTTTGACCACGCAGTCTACTGAATGTACAACGGAAAAGAAATAAAACTAAAAAAAAAACCCAAACAGAACAAATCATCTTCTTTTATTTAGAAATATACAGAAAAACAGTTTTTAATCTATTTCTTCAACTTAAAGATCGACTGTGTACAATATTTGTTGAGAAATACAAACAAAAACAAAAGAAAATATAAGAATATTTTCAATTTCACCCAATTGACTTAGACATACACATGAATACATATAATATATACAGCAGATTAATCTTTAACATAATTGTACTTTTCTTAAGGTAGTCCAATCCTCAGGTTTTGAAAATCAGCTTTTAAGTAATTGAAAATGCTCACAAAAATGTATCTGATTTCACATAGTAAGGTGAATTTACACATGTTTTTTTTTTTCAAAGTTCATCATTTAAGTTAATCATATTATATAGGGAAAATTATCAAATTTCAAATATATTTTAAGGACATGCGAATAAAAAAAACCAGCTATGCATTTCGTAATTGAAATTTGATCAACAAATATAATTTAGGATAGAAAAACAATGGTATCCAGGCATTTGGAGAAAATCATTTTTTTATGATTATTCAGAATTTTAGTTCTTCTTTTTACTTCAATTGTCATATAATACAAGTGTAAAAAGCGTGTGCTATCATTGCTAGGCATCACATTTCACATCTAATTTCATATCATGCTAATAAGCAGTGGTATCTAATGCTAGACTAAAGGAAATTCAATTTCAATTTCTTTAAAAATGAATTCATTTTTTTTTCTATTATGGGGTACAAATGTCAACTTTTTAAAAAAAAAAACAAATAAAAAAAAAACGTTTCTAAGACTTCAAAGAACCTGAATCATATTAAGGTGAATAAAATGAAAATTTTTGCACGAAAAGATCTCAATTTCAAGCTTCATTTTGAGACTTTTTACATAAAATAATAAATTTAAGAGTTATCCTTCCTGGCTGAGGATCGGATATCCTTAAAATAAATCTTCACTTTAAAACGTCAAAGAATTTATTCGTTATCATCAAGAAGATTTCTAAAAACCTCTTTCAATTTTTCGAGATTGCGCATTCTTTGTTTTTCATCAGTGGCATCTATTTTGCCTTCTTCCACGTCGCGCTCAGACTCCATTGCGTCATCATTATCGTCAAATATATCATCATCATCGTCTTCGGCATCATCTCCTTCGTCATCGCCATCAGTTAGGGTGCTGTACTCTGTTTGCTGTCGTTTACTAGTGGGCCAGGTACATGACTTGTGATTGTCGTCAAAGACGAGGCCTCCAGGACATGACCTTAAATACGATACACCATTACTGCATTGGTAATATCTACCAGGGTCACGCGGATCAGCAAATGTATAGTATCCTGCTCTTGGACACTCCACAGTTTTTCTGGGAACGCATGTTTGATAGTCTTTGTTGAACTGAGTCCCAGGAGCACAAGGCATGACGAAAGATCCCCCAAACTCATCACACTGAATGAACTTTGTCTTATCCTTTGGATATGGTATGTGATAAATATTACCCATAGGTATACACTTGGAGTTCGACTGTTGAACTATACCTACATAAAAAGAAATTATCTAATTAAAAGGTTATTTTTATTTGATTACATTTGCAAAACAATAAGGAAATTTCATATCATGATTTTTTTTCCGTACAGATTTTGTCAGCAAAATTTTTAAGTCCTCCGTGGACATGCACTCCCTTATTTGAGATTCCAACTGATAGGTTTTGATGAGACGGAATTACTTTCTTCATACATAAATAGAGAGAAATCAACTGCAGATAACAATTGTAAGTCAATATTTTTCTTTTATTCTTTTGTAAAACAATAATTTGAATGATTTGAAAATGCATCGGATCAAAAAAAAGTAGGGATGCCAAATCGGTCAATGTTTGATAATCGGTTACTCGGATGTTTTTCCTATCGAGTACACGAATATTCGGAAGAAAATGTAAATACAAATGTGTTAATTTTCTTGAACCCAGGTAAACACCAACGCCGTTTTTATCAGGTTTGTACTGCATCTATATATATATCGAGTCCAACGAAAATGAATTTGTACTAAATTTATTTATCAAATATGCACACAAGACATCAATTAATGTACCGATAATAACAAACGGTTTACAGTTCTTGTTTAGGAATCCTATTTGATCAACGCAAGAGGAGGACAATCTGTTAAGCAGCTTTGCAATGATTAGACTAGCAAAAAAGACGGAACTTTGTTGGGATCGCTAATCGTATATTATTTCATATGTTGGTTATTCTAATTCTAAGTATTTCTCCACTTTTGAAATGGGTATACGTAGCGGCATTTCTTTGCATGTCCGATGTCGCTACCATATACTAACTAAATAATTTTAAAATGATTTAAAGATAATAGACCATATTAAAACGATGTTCATTGAAAACAAATCATTGAAGCCATCAAAAGTTAAGAGCCACAATAGGTGAAAACAGCTATGTGACAGGTAATGGGTAATTAATTACTGTAATTACACAGTCAATACAGTATGACTTTAAAAGTTAGTTTTTGATAAGTTTTGAAATAATAAAAAAAATATAAATCCGAGTAACCGAGTACCAATTTTAGTATTCGATACTCGGATGTTCGATCGAGTATTCGTTTAAGCGGGTACCCGTTGACATCCCAAAAAATAATGATTTTTATGTTGCAAAAAATATATATACAGTGTATGCCCATTTAAATGAATCATAAATGATTTTAACTTTTTTTGTAGAATAAAATACTATCATATATGCTTAGATGCGATTTGTCCATACAATAAACAATTTCAGTTGAGCAGCTTTAGCAACAAACCACTAATACATATCCCAAATTTCAGTACAGGAAGTACATGTAATAAGAAATTTTAAAAATACACATCCCTCACCCCTTACCTCATCCGTTTATGAAGAATTATTTACATGTTAGAGAAAACATTTTTATAGAAACCTTTGCTTTTTAATCGAGTGAACAAAAATTATATTTTGAATCATTTATTAGTCGTAAAAAAATGTGTGTCTGAAGTGGAATGATTGTCAAGCAAAGGGTTCCCTAGGTATTAATCAGATAACTTCGTGCAGAACAATATGCCCTACTCAGTATTTCTTGAAAGAGGTGTGGAATATTAGTCTAATTATGTGCATATATGTACATATATATCTGCTTACCATTCTCACAGTTTGAGCCCGTAAATCCAGTTTGACAATAACAACTAAAGCCACTGGGTGAGTTGATACAGCTACCTCCATTTTCACAAGATGAAGACCGACAGTGGTTTACTGTGACATCGCATGCTTTACCAGTATAACCATTCGGGCACGAACAGCGGAAGTTGTTAACGAGATCCGAGCATGATCCACCATTCCTGCATGGGTTTGGTGTGCAATCGTCAATATTGACCTCACAATTCTTTCCGGTAAAACCAGACGCACAATAACATCGATAACCATTACCATTCTTCGAACAAGTTCCCCAGTTTTGACATGGTGAGCTTTCACACATATTAACCTCTTTTTCACATAATCTCCCAGTGTAGCCAGAAGCACACTGACATGTAAAACCGCTTAGAAGATCTATGCAAATTGCACCATTTTTACATGGTTTTCTTTTACATTCATCTGAAAAAAAAAAATTATATTTTTAAAATACATGGTAAGTAAAGTTGCCTCTTTTACACATTGTGCACAGTTTTCTATACATTACTCTTTTATACCAAATTCACAAACGGCACTACTCTTCAGTGAAGAGTGAAAGTACTTTTCTTTTCGTACAAATATATTTAAATATACTGATACCAATTTATCTTTGAAATAGCCAAGCAGATCTTCATCATTTGCCCACCTGTTGCTTGGTTGAATGTTATACTGAACGTCTTGTTAATTGTTTTGCAATACACCATCGTTGTAATGACCTTTCCTTTGTAATGAACAAATACAGTCCGACCGCGGTTTTTAATTGAAAACGAGGCTGGTTCGTTGTCTCGTGCTACTCCTTTCACGTCATAGAAAACCTCACTTGGGGTAGATGTTTGAGCTGAAGCAAAGAGTTCGACCTCTCCACAGGTAACATTCGCCTACATGTAAAACAAATTCTAATACATAGTTTATCCTATAAGACAATCTGATATATCGATGTCGTCTTATAGAGTCATCTTTGAATCAAGATGTAAGAAATCTATACCAACACAAAAATATAACCCTGAGGTTATGAAGAAAGAATCCGTTTAACAGTTATGAAACCAAGAGTGAAGAGATTAAGATATTATGAAACAACTATAATTTAAGACAGCTTTTATTTATCATTATTTATTAATCATTAAATTCATCCGCGAAAACTAATTTCCTCAGGGAAAACATCACGAGGAAAATAAGTTCGCTAAACATGTACGTAAATAAAGTTGGTTTACAATAATTTCGTGGTCTACAATAATAAAGTTTAACTTAATAAAATTAAAAACCACTAAAAGATTTAAAAAATCAAAATATACATTTTCTGGTGTTAAATACATGTACTAGAAATATATTTAATTTTACAGCAAGGTTATGGGAAGAAGAAAATTCTGATGTACGTCGACTTAGAAATATTCACCGTTATTACTGTGACTTGAGCCTTTGTGTCAATTTCCACAGTGTCCTCAACATCCCGGTTTGGTTTTAAATCCACCACCACTGTTGTTTCATTATCGACTTTCACTTTCTTTGGTGCTATAAAGAGAAGATGAACATTTTTGAAGACCCCAGCTGTATTTTACACAGATATTGGGGTTGCTGGAAGAAAACATTTCTAAGAATTTCTTTTTATGTGTTCAATATAAAATATCTGGAAGAAAGCCAGTATCTTATGACAATTGCCTTATATATATATATATATATATATATATATATATATATATATATATATATATATATATATATATATATATATATATATATATATATATATACACCGATTAGTAAAACTTGAGTGTAATGTAAACTAGACGTACTGTGAGCACTGAGCTCACAAATTGATACCCCGCCTCCCATACGATTATAATGGAAACGTCCATGTTTTGTCAGAAGAAGACCAGAAATAAGTGAAAGATCAAAAAGTAAAATAGATGTACAATGCAATATGTAATAAAGAATCTGTGAAAATATCATTATATTTTATTCAGTGGTATAGGAGGAGTTGCGGATAACAGATGGATACCCTCAATATTATAGAAAGAATGGGTTTTGCTATGGGAAATCCGATATATGTGTCCGATCAAAAAATAGGAGGACACACTGGCACTGTGTAACAAAAATTCCCTGAAAGTCTCATTAAATTTCATTCAGTGGTATAAGAGATGCGGATAAGAGATTGGTAACCCATAGCGTAACGGACGGACGGACGTACAGCTAGATGGACGGACGGACACCCCTATCATTATATTCCCCCCTCTTGTGGGGGATGGTTGTAAAGATAAAGATAACGAACAGTAATCAAACCCAAAATAGAGTAGACAAGAAATCGTGTACAGGGCAAAATCATACACCCCTGGAAAAACATAACATGGGATCAGGTGTCTAGGAGGAGAAAACTTTCCCTGCCGACATGGCCGTGAGTCCTATAAATTTGTAACGTGAAGCTGTCACCCATCCAAGTGTTATAAAGGCTTGCTGTTGCTTAACTTGTCTGAAATGGAGGGAGACTCTACCGCATCACTAGAAAAGTTAGCTCACTAGCGAGGCAGTATAAGTTCCCTATATATACCCCCCCCCCCCCCCCCCCAGGAAAGCTTCGACCAGAAGCTTAGCATGAGCTCTCTCTGTGTCTGGACCTCCTCAGTACCGGCAACCAATTACGTCCACGGACACTAAGTCCGTACCTGGACACAAAGGCCTACCCTTCGTGCTTGCTGTAGCAGGTCTGGAGCCTCTACAGTTACAGCAACCCCTGCCGTCCACAGATATTTCGTCTGTGATTGGACACTAAGTCCTAGCTCTAAGACTTCCTGAAGCAGGTCGCAAAACACTAGAGTCACTACGCTGCCACAAATTTTGTAACGTGAAGCGGTCACCCATCCCAGGTTTATACAGGCTCGGAGTTGCTTAAGGACAGATGATACAAACAAACTTTTATTAAAAATCTTGGAAATAACAACTAATTAAATGTTCATATAAGTAAAATGAATAAGTTTAACCACATAATTTTTAACTTTTCATTCAAAGTTTCAAAATACTGGGATTTAAAATGACCAAAAAATGGATACTTTTACAAAGATGGCCGCAGAAAGGGAGAATTTAGAACATCATAGAAAGTTTACAATTTCTTAATATTTTAGAAATTTATTATTTGCATCATTTACAACCATAAATAGGTCCAAAATATATACCAATCCAGGAATCCATTTTTGTTTGTATCATCTGTCCTTAACTTGTCTGAAATAGAGGGAGACTCTACCGCATCACTAGAAAATCTAGCTCAGTAGCGAGGCAGTATAAGTTCCCTATATACTGTCCGCTACATATTTATGTAAATGACGTAAAATGTTTTACCTTTACATGATCGTCTTTTGACATCATACAGAATATTGCTAATTCCAGAAAACCCCTGCAACATAAACACGTGTACACAAGTCGGCTCCGAGGCTGCAGAGGTTATTTCTTCCCTGTCCACATCACCTATTCCGATCACAAAAATAGATACGCCTTTAGACCTGTAAGAAAAGAAATTTGTATACTCTCCTTGAGTTTGAAATTTTCATTTTTATGCCCCGCCATGAATATGTTTGTCATGTCCGTCTTCCATCCTTCTGTCCTTCCGTCTGTCCTTTCGTCACACTCAGTTTCAAAGAAACTATCCAATATATTTTTATCAAATTTCATATGCTGAAAGATATTTATGAGAGCTATGCAACTGCATCAACATTTTTTGACCTTGACTTTTCCTTTGACCTTGACCTCACTTTTCTTAAATTAGTGTTTAGCTCAGTTTTAAAGATACCATTCAAGATAGTGTAATCAAACTTAATATGTTGTTACATACTGACGTAAGCTATTCAACTGCATCAACATTTTCTGACCTTGACCTTTTTTTGACCTTGAATTCACTTTTCTTAAATTAGTGTTTAGCTCAGTTTTAAAATAACCATTCATAATATTTTTATCAAACTTCATATGCTAATACAAACTGATGTAACCTTTTCAACTGCATCAACAATTTTTTACCTTGACCTTTCCTTTGATCTTGACCTCACTTTTCTTAAATTAGTGTCCAACTTCATATGCTGATACATACTGATGTAAGCTATTCAACTGCATCAATATTTTTTTTTTACCTTGACCTTTCCTTTGACCTTGACCTCACTTTTCTCAATTTGTGTTAAAATGACACATTACTAATATACCCTCGGCGGGGCATTCATGTCCTATGGACATATTTTTAGTTGTTATAGAATAGACATCTAACATAAACTGTAAATAAATATGAGTAATTATCTCCTCAGCTTTTCTGATATCGTACTACGGAGTCGTAGTGCATGGGTGTTGATACAGCTATACATTGTTAATATTTCAAATAACTCTTAAAGGGGCAGTTATACACACTTGCATTGCTATTCTATTTTCTCTCTATTTTCAAAAATCATCAACTGCATTAACTAAAAAACTTTTCAGCACCTCAAAATACATGTTCTTAGATTTTTGAAAAATCGCATCCTCATGTTTAATCAAATAAGGGAGAAAAAAGAACAACGATACTATACTTAAGTGGAAAACTCCTTTGTATTTTATCATGTGTTCTTACTTTGCTCTGTTGGCTTCTTGGGCTGTCAAAGTTTTATTTTTGGATTGTCCATCCGTGAGCAGGATCATTACTTTTGTGGCGTCTTTCCTGGGAAAACCGGAAAGAATAGATTCATTGTAAGAATTTAAACGTGAATTAATTTATTTTTATGAGTGTGTTAATGTTCATACCTTCTAATTTCTTGTATCATACGAAAAGTATATTTTTTGTCCAACTTACCTTGACGATCGGCTGAACACAGTACGACCGCTCTTTATACCTTCTCCGATACTCGTGCCTCCTCGTACATAACTCATGTTCTGAATGGCTCTCTGTACGAACATTTGTATATCATTTATATTTCTCTGACTTCAATATTTTTTTTTTTTACATTTTTAAACATAGGCGTTGGCATGATAAAGATCCCTCACTGCTCAAAGGCCCTGAGTGCCCAGTAAAGGTCAAATTTTGAAGCCCTTTACCGGTATATGGTGACGTCTATATATGAGTGAAAAATTCTCGAATGGGACGTAAAACAACATACAATCAATCAATCAATACATCTGTTCTTCTCCAAAAGAACTTCCAATCCATTCATGAATCAAATTTATATCTCTCTCGTCATTGATATTAAGATGAAATATGAAGATAACGAACAGTAATCAAGCTTAAAAGTCCAACAATACAAATAGGGATCAGAGAAAACAAGAACCTCTAAATACATTAGGGGTTGGATCAGGTGCCATAAAGTAGTAAGGATCCCCTGTCAACCAGTCACACTCGCCGTACACTCCTTGACATGTTCAGGCAAATGGAAAACATTTGTTGAAAATTCAGTGTGAAAAAATGGCCTTACCTTTTGTATGAAAAACGTCAATCAGCATTCGACTTACAATATATTGTATTCGCAATTAACAAGGTCACTGTATCGATCACAAGATTTGCGAAATGTTGACCTGTTGTTGTCCTTGTATCATCAAGTTCTTTGTCAATAGCTTATCTTGTTTTAGAAATTGTTCGTCCGCAGAACATGCTCTTGTGTATCGAATCAACTGGTAGAAATAAACTCCGTATATAGGTGGTAATGGTACATTGCTACATATATAAGAGAAGTTGATGATACAAAAGATAAAAATATCAAGTTTAGCATTAGGTTTTGCTGTTAGGTTGCCATAAATGTCTTTTCTAGTAAAATATCCAAATAGGAAACAGATGTGTCAGACTTTGTGGTGTCTTATTTCGAGTTATTACACCACTTTTGGAGATGTATCGAATCAAAGTGAGAATGAAAATGAATGTTGTTAATCGATAAATCTTATTGTCGAATTGAAAGCCACAGCAATGACTTCTTTTCTTTTCTTTTTTTTTTTTTTTTTTTTTTTTTTTTTTTTTTTTTTTTTTTGTTTTTGAATAAATTCTGCTTCATATGAATACAAAAGTAGGTCTGCTAATAATGGGCGCAATAAGTATATTCATTAGGAATTCCAACACTTTGTCGGAAGACTTGATCTCCGGAACTAAAAAGATATTGTCAACAGAATCTCGAGCATCTTTTAATATCAATATCGGAATACTTGTGCGTTACTGTACAAGATGAATTTTTATTTTTCACAAAATAATTTTGCAGAAGGTCAGTGACAAAGTATGTACAGTGTAAATTAGTTCCATTCTTATTAAAGAAACCCAGGTGTCTATTTTTGTTCAAATGTGTGGAATATTATTTATCGTAGGGAATGATTGTATAAAGTATTGAAAAGTCGTAGATTTAGATGTGATTGATTTTGGTAACGTTTTGTGATTTCAATTTATTTAAAAGTTCCTCTGAGGTTTAAGCATCCACATCTGATTTACAACACTTCTCAAATATGTTGTTGTACAGGATTTTATGTAGTTTAAAAATCCAATATTGTTATCGTTATTCGAATTCAATTTGATTATTGTGAATTTGAAAAATATTTAGGATTCCTAAACTACATAGAATCTTTGCAAACAAAGATACATAACAGGTTCCAGTGAATGTTCTTCAAAGTCTCTTTCTTTACTCTTTATTAAGATATTAACAGCAGTGAAGAAGAAACTTCAGGAGTTTTGTACAACAACATACAAATTTGTATAGGGGTATCAAGATATAGTTTTAAGTCAACTTCTATTATAGCCCTGTTTGCAAATACAACCTATGTTAAATGACGTTTAAATATAAAGTGCTAAGCCATTGTTTTTACGCTAAGTTCTCTGAAGTTTATACGCTTATCTGATCAAGACAAAGGACTCATTGCAGCTGTGATAGGTCGACAAAGGATGCTTACTCCTCTTTGGCACCTTATTCCACCTCAAATGTTCTTTGCGGTCCGAGTATTCTCCTTCTTTTAATTTTGTATTGTTTCAATGTATTGAGCTTTATCACTGACGTTATCATCACATTTCATGATGTTAGCATTGATGAATTACACATTTACAGCATGGGTTACAATGTATGGAGACAAGATGGAATTAAGGTCTAGTATAAGGGATATGTACGAGTATTTTACATTAAGTACTAAAATATATTCTTTGCATTTTGCAAAGAGTGTTTTTTCCTTTATGGTTTAAGGTTTTCTCTTGCCTGATAAATAAATTTGAAAACATTGTTATATGCCCGTTTAGAACAAGAGCCGTCTATTTTTTTTTTTTTTTTTTTTTTTTTTTTTTTTTTTAGGTTATGTCAAGCTTCTCCTTTCCACATACTCAGTATTTCAACTAAAAGTTTTGTTGACCAGAAATCAAATTCATCTACAATTCTGTTTTTCTACTGATAGAATCCAACTTACCTTAATAGATGATTTCTGACTGTATGTGTTTAGATCGAACACTGTAGTGGCAGACGTATGGAACTTGACGAGTCCAACGCGAAATGCAGTGTTTGAAATGGTTATTTGGTCCACAAGGTTCTCAAGAAAGTTCTTCATTTTATTAAAATTTGTTTTACCGATGCTTGTAGATTCGTCGACCACAAACACAAGATCTACAGGCTTCATGTCACAGGATACTGCAAAATATTTCTGAGAGCTTATCTAGTTGTTGTTGTTTATTGAATTTAGAATGTTTGTCTAGATTGAAACTTTTCGTTTTAAAATGCGTGAATTGATGATAGATCTTGTATTTGCAATGATACAGTCCATGAAACGTTCTATTTTTCCACTTGAACGGTGAGCAAATGCTGAGCGAACGGTGTGTGAACGCTGAACGCAATTTGGTGAACGGTTGGTAAACGGTGAACGGTGAGCGAACGCAGAACGCAAACGGAGCGCAAATCCAAGCGCAAAATGAACGGTGAACGAAAGATGAACGATTTATTCGGAATGTCTATTATAGTTTCCTTGCATTGTATGTATTCTATTGCATTCTTATGTCAGGTGCAAAACAAAAAAAAAAAAACATTTGTTAAATGAAACAACAGTCATTAGAATAACTAGAAACTCTGCTATTGCAAGCAATAGCTTATGTCACCCCGAACCAAACGATAACCTTTTAGATTGTTCAATGCTTAAAGAAATGGGTATTCGTAGAAACACCCCCCCACACACACACACACACACGCACACTTTCACACACAAACGAACCAAGTTACGGTTGCAAGGTTTGATGGAACCAAAGTTAGGGGAAATGAAAGTAGAGCTTGCGAAGTCGTTCAAGGTTCACGTCAAAACATGGCTGAAGCAAAATAATTCCTGAATTTTCCTCTTCAATTTGGACATTTCGGCACTGGACAGGGACTGATTTTTTTATGAGATGACAAACTTAGTGTAAATTTTATTAGTTTAGCAGAATCGTGAACATTTCCGGCGTGCTGATTGTTTTGTCTATAGAAGTGATGAGGCCTTTACCCACCTGCTGGAGCGGATCCAAGGATTTCAATTAATAAAAATGACGAAAATTAAGTTTCAATAATTCTAAATATCATTGAATGAAATTATTCACATGCAAGTAATACGTTCATTAGAAAACTCAAAATGCTAATGAATTCAGCTGACAATCGCTACTTTAAAAAAAATACATCTATTAAATATAATAATTATAAATTCTATAGAAAAACAGAAGAAGAATGAATGCTGGTAAAATATCAGATCACATCAGCGGCACTGAATTTTATTCATGAACCCTTAAGATCTTCCCTTTCAATTATACCTGCATTTTCTACCTCGCTGTTTCGAAATGGGGGGGGGGGGGGTATTGAAAATTCACATGTAAATTAACCATCATTTTGTAGTAAGTCTGAAGCCTTAGCATTTTTGAAAACTTTATGACGAAGGGGTATTTGTAATATGAAGGTCAAGGTCATTTTATTCAGAATCCAAGACATTAAACAAAACTTGCTTTGTTAACAATTAGAGAAAAATGACAGAGAGGAAAAGGGGGGAGGATAAAATACTAAATATGTCATTGTCTTGTTTATTTGAAAAGAATCCATAAGGATTAAATGTTTGTATAGTTCCTTTATTGTAGAAATTCTTAGATCCACGTCTTGGCCAATGTACTGACTAATTACGCCTAACCAAGGATGGTGTAAGGTCACGTGGCCAGCTAAGCGAATCAGTTGTATTTTGATACCCGCACGCTGACCACCGTTTACACGAGGCACGTCTAATTTGAAGACAATACAACTTTTTCTGATAGTTAAAGTTAGCTAGAAGGCGTGCTTTCCCACCTTATCGAGTAGTTAGAATAATCTAACTGTGTCTCGGGACAGGCCCTCACCACGGTTAGAATGCCTCCCATGTACCCGTAATGTAGCAGAAAATTGCAGAATCGCTCCGAAACGATTTTGGAGAAAATTAATGAAGTTGCATTGAAAATAACACTCAAATTAATCATAACAAACCTTTTTGAGACTGTAAATACCTTTCATCTAAAAAACTAATCCATATAACGGAAGAATTCAACACTTTTTCACCAACGTTTTTTACTCGTTTCAAATTTACACACCATGTTGACATTCGGAACTCTCGGGATTTTTCATAGTATATGCACTGAGTTAGAGTTATCTCCCGTATTTTCTTTGCTACATAGACAATGCACGGAACGCATTCTATCGTTAAACCGGTAGGACATTTATCATTTTAACGATAGAACATTCTATCTACTTATCGAGTACCTAATGTTTGAAAAAAACAAAAACTAAGTATTGTCACAGTTTGTGCGGTTAGAGTTTACTTTATTGTTTACAGTACTTGACCGGGCGTTGGTGTAGATGTGCACGGCTCATATACATGTACAGATATTTCAATGTCCAAGTGGTGTATATTTTTCTGATGATTGGACTTGATTAATTTGGACAGGCACTCTTTCGAAAATTTGATCGACGGAGATTTATAATGCGAGTGCTAATAATCCGTGGTTATTTAATTTATTTTTTTCCCGCCAAACGTAGTTTTCATCCAGATTTTAAAATAATATGTGAATGTAATAACTGAACGACGTTAACCGGAAACATTTATATCAATGGAGACACCGACTTGTTTGGCGAGGAGTTGTAATAATATTTGCCAGTATCTGCGGGATGGCGTTGATGTGAAAACGAATACGCAGCTGGAGATCATGACCAAGTTTTTGTCGGATTCACTCTTGGCGCCACAGAGGTTTCAGGAAGGACGAGCTATCTGGTCTAGATGGTCTACATATGTGCTGCACCCCATTGCACGACCAGCCCATGCGGAAATTTCTTCGAAGTATAAGGTACATTTTTTTGCATGCACTGATTGAATCGTCCTAGTTATTAAGGCCAGTATAACATTCTGTATCATTTTATTGGACAGTGGGGTGCTTATGCTTGGGGTAGACTATGAATATTTAGGTCATATGAAGTTAGTTACTCAGAAAACCAGTGTTGTCAAACCATATCGGGTTTTTTTTTCCGAACGCTTCCAGAACAAATAAATAAATAATAAATAAGTAAAGGAATAAATGGATAAATAAGTAAAAAAAACGTTCCCATATTGTCCTAAGAGATGTGATACATGCACATTAAGTATACATATTAATTATGTTTCTTACAATATTTTCTGCAGATATGTTTTATGTTTAATTAAGCTGTTTAGTCACAGACGAGTTATCGCTGTAAATCATTGTCATTAATACCGAACCTAAGTTAAGAACATTTAAAATTATTCCAGCTGTAAAATAGATATGTTTATTCTTACTTGGTCTATAAAATCACTACAAATTTTGTAGCTTTTAGAAGAGGAGATGACTTATGGAATGAATTACATCCATACATGTTTTTTTTTTTTTTTCTGTGCAAAGTCGGTTCTGTACAAAGGCGGTTCCGTGTACAATGATCAAAAAAACACAATTGAAAATATTTTACAAAGGTCAGTATGTTTTTATGTAATCTAAATTTTAATGCAATAATATATTTATGAGACACGGCACGTGCCTGTTTTTAATGATGATTTATTGAGCAGACTTCTAGATGTATCTTTAGCCCCCCCCCCCCTTCCCACCCCCTTCACCAAATTCAACGAACCTAGCTGTATCAAACAAAAATTCTTAAGTTTTAATTATTTTGAATAAATCAGGCAGTGAAAGTTACCATTCTTTATCAACAATTCCATTTGTTTGGTACTCATAATTGTTTTGTTTTGTTTTGTTTTGTTTTGTTTTTTTTTTGTCCTTCAAGTTCACACGAAGTCAACTTGCTTGCCCTAGCTGTCAATCAAAATCATTTGAAAATGTACAGGGGGTCGGAGCATAAAGCTTACTAAGTTTTTGACTTAAGTAAGGTCATAAGTATGTTTTAGGTGAATTCTAAAACCTGCCTAAGTACTACTTAAGTATGGCTTAAACCGTAGCATAAAACGGACTTAGCTAGGTCTTAGCTAAGTCAAACTTATGTTCAAAATATTTTTTTTATGAATCATCCAAGTTTTTCAATTTACATGTATTTATATATGTATTTGTAAAAATGATTTAGTTACGTTTTTAATCTCATGTACATTAAAGTTGACGCCCTTACCTATCGGTTTTAGCTAGGTTAGATTAGATTTCGTAAATATTTAATTACAGTTAATTCTGTTTAAATAATTCTGAATATTTGAAAACAAATATTTCACGGTTACAAAATGGCACTAACAGTTCATTGTAAATACGTCAATATTGTTTATCACTCGAGACTGCGATGTTTTCAGTTTACCGTTTGTTGTTAGTTTTTCGTTTGACAATTGTTCACTTGCTTTCAAATTGTCATTCTCGCAGACATGACACGATAACCGAACGTCAATGTACTTGAAATTGAAACTCTTAATAAAAGATTTATTTAAAAAAAATAGGGAGATTTTGATTTTTTTTTCCTTCCCATATCAACAAGCAGAGACTGCAGACGTTTTTTGATACACACATTTACAATTTAATGAAGGATGTAAAAGAATTGTTTTCCGAAAACATTTTTTTTCTATATCTCCAACTTACATGTATCAACAACTCTCTCTCTCTCTCTCTCTCTCTCTCTCTCTCTCGTACGCTATAACGGTAGTGAATCCTGTCTGAATCCTCGCTTGTTGCGTTCTACATTCAATCTAATTTACGGAAAATCTTTATAAGTTTTCTAGTCATCACCCTTTAATTCACTTACAATTTTTAAAATCATTTCATCTCATTTTTTCACAGTGAACAAACAAATCCATGATTACTGTACACAATTTACTTATAATGATTAGTGTTTATGAGCTAGGTCCCACTAATATTTCAAACGTATCCCAAAAATAATATTTTGCATTTACATGTATGTCATTTAGAGAGCGATATTGGAATAAGTGATGAATAACCCCCCCCCCCCCCCCGACGAAAACTAAAACTCTTATACCAGTATATTTTAATAAAAATAGAGAAAATTATTTTTTAATGCATAATATGAATATAGGAATGTTTAAATAAGTTTTGCTAAGATTGTCAAATCGCTTCTAGTTTAAGCATCACATCGAAGGCGAATAAATTATTGCTAGTATTTCCAAGAAGTTTAAAACGTTTTTTTTTTTTTTTTTTTTTTTATCATTTCTAGATATGATTCTAACATTTCTCCAAAAAAAAAAATAAATAAATAAATAAATAAATAAATGAAATACATTGGGTATAAATACTTGGAATAATTAAGCCGCATGAATTTGATACATACTCTCTGCCAATTTCAAATACCACCGCCGGCACGTGTATTTTGAACTATGATTGTTAAAAGACTTTCTTAGATGCATATATGTTTTGAGACTAAATTTTTATGTCACAAAATGCATTAACTTCTTGTTTAATTTGAATTAAAATATACTTTAAATACCGACTATCTAGCTGATTCAGGAAAAAAGGGGTTCTCTTAATTTTTTCGAATGGGAAACGTATATAGTTACAGTGAAGGAAGAATTTTTTTCTCTCTAACCATAGACTTTGACAATATAAAGTAAAGAAAACTTATGCACTTTCATCTCCGTCATAAATTTTCTGTTTTTTTTTAAGGGGGGGGGGGGGGGATTGAACGCAAAGTGAACGAACGGTGAGCAAACGCTGAATGCTTTGTGAGCGCCAGCTGAATGCTGCACTCAGCTATGTTATTAAGGAAATCAATGGAAATGTGATCTTAATACCTTCTTAATATGTATAACATATAATAATCACTGTAAAAATAGTAACTTTAAAATAGAAACTAAAACTTAATATAGTTACCAGTGATGAATTTGTTTGTGTCGTACTTAGTACCATTTTCATAGTATATATCAGCTGTTTATCACGTGACTTTCGTAAAAATAAATTATAAGGCTGAATGTAGAAAATGACGCTTATGCAAGGGCATCCGTTTGTTTTTGGCCATAAAAATTGATACACATTAGAAGAGCTTTACATACCTTACTTGCAAAGTGCTACACTGTCAGAGGCTAGTGTTGTTTAGGAAGTACTCGCAATTTTGCCGAGAATGTGTGTAATAGGAAAAACAATTTCCACTTCGCCTCTACATCGTTAAGAATTTAAACAAAAAATATTCTTCAGACTAGAATCAACTCCCAGCACCTTTTAGAATATACGAATTTATCCCATGTTTACCCCTTTATCCCGTGGATATGACTCATTGGATAATTTTTTCATATTCCACAGTTAAGTGCAGTTGTGACGTCACAATGGTTTTTGCGTTAGCGTGATGAAGTAAAATAAAGCGGAGTCCTATATAAAACAGTGTAAAACATTGGTTGTGAAGTATTAAACATGGGATAAAAAGAATCTCCCATGATTTGTAGTTGGATATGACTTTTATCCAACTCGTTGTGTGTTTTTATCCCCTCGCCAAGGCTCGGGGATAAAAAAAAAACACACAACTCGTTGGATAAAAATCATATCCAACTACAAATCATCGGAGATCCTATATATACGTAATATAAGCAATTGATATTCCCCATTTCAGCTTAAATGTTTTAGTGCATGCCCGTGCACTTTGGGGGTTTATCGAGAATATGCTTATCGTATTACACTGCAGCGATTTTCTTTACATTCTCTGACGTTGTGCAGCTGAATAAGGTCCTTATTAATTAATTATTTACATAGCTGTTCTTCAGAAATAATTTTGTTTTCAGTTTTATTAATTAAACTGAAAATTTGACGATGATTTTATATTTAATGAATCATTTTTTGTAATTATTAAGAAATGTTTTGTTTTCAATTAAATAAATTAGACTTAAAATTTTACGATGATTTTATATTTAATGAATATTTTTTGTAATTATTAAACCAATGGATCCACTCCTTGGATCATTTATTTATACTGCGTCAAGTCAAGGAGTTGATCTTTACGTCGCGGGTTCGAATGCCACTGTGGAACGTGGAAACCAGTCCTTCGGATGAGACCGTATAATCTGAGGTCTAGTGTCGCAGTAGATGCTGGCACGAAAAAAGATCCCTCACTGCTCAATGGCATTGAGTGCCGAGCATAGGTCAAAATTTGCAACCGGCAAGTGGTGGCGTCTCCATATGAGTGAAGAATTCTCAAGAGGAGCGTTCAACAACAAACAAACGAAACGAATGACGTTATATATGACACAAAATTTGTTTCAAAATATTCGGCAATATTGTTATCATATTTTGAGATTTCCCCTTTTTTCATATTTGTGAATAAAACAAATGCGTACAACCTTTTATTTACGCATCATCCTGCAGTTTATTTTATGTTTGCTACTCATTGAATTTTAAATGACGTCACCATGCCTAACAAATGTGAATCCAAGCTTTCCTTAACGTAGCTGATTGAACACATAACTGTGAACGGTGAGCGCACGGTGACCGTGAATGCACGCTGAACGAACGTTGATGCGCGCTGAACGAATGGTGAGAGAAGGGAAAAATGGGAAAGTAGAACGTTTCAGGGACTGTAGCAGTAGAGTGACATTTTAACGTACCCTGGCGAAGGTTATTTACTGCAAGAAAATCATTTCTTTGTCCACCAAATTCTTTGGTCCAAAAGAGCGCTTGAGCATCAATGGTTGAGGGAATGGTAGTTCGGTATCTCTCGCGAACATACTGCACATACAGTGCAGCTGCAATGCCTGAGTATAATGGTTTCCGAAGGTCTGACCATGTGACGCGGGACCAATTTATGCTGAAGTTTCTTTGAATTCCATTACGTTGATTTCGTAAATTGTAAGAAGTTTGGGTAAGAAGAAACTTCTGTTGATTGATCTACAAAGTTTGTCGCTAATCATTAATTAACTATTCTGGCTTTTTTAATCGCACATCAAACACTGGCTCGAAGTAAGAAAAGGAAGTTTTTTAAAAACTAAATACCTGCCAGATGCCACCATGAAATCCTTGCAGATAGGTGTCGCTTTTCTCTCCATCTCTACTGGCAGCATAAGCCATTCTTCTCAAATAGAAATTATCATCAGATATGATACATCGCTCTCTAAGTAAATCAACCACCGCTTCCACAACAGCAGATCCGCGCGCGCCATCTTCTCTGGTCTTGTCCACTGCACATACAACGGACACTAGAAGCAGGGTTACGAAGATGGAAAATGCTCCCATATTTTCTATTTTGCTGCGGATCAGGATTTGTCAGGAATCTCAAAGGACCGAAGTATATATAATGGTGATGAACAATTACGAGGCAACGTAATTTGATATGCAGCATTTTGATTCAAACACTTAACGTAAACAATTTTCTATTGAAATCCTTGAAGGTTACGCAAAGTGGCCATATCTTTTCTCACATCACATTGAATGCCAGTTTAGTTCTCTCTTTTGTTTAAATATTTAAAGAAATTTCTACGAGATATTTATCGTGGTATGAATATCCGTCATCTGTGTGTATATTTAAACTATCTAATTATTGTTGGTGTTAAACTGGTCACTTCAGACATACTTCTGTTTTCAAACATGCAAAGATATGCGATTAATCTAATTCATTATATCTATACTGATTAAGTGACAAGCCATATTTTTGTCTTTTTTGATAACTTCCTTAGCAGACTGTGGCATTTGCTTTTGTGTACTCTTATTATAGAAATGCCAACCCGTGTGGTAAAAATGAATCTGTCATATTTTTACACGCGATTTTTTAAAGACTATTGTGTGGAATCGGGTGAAATTTGCAGGAGACATAATTACGTTTTGTACCCAGATATAATTTTTGTCCGGGAGCAAATTAAGTAAACAAGGTTTTTTTTTTTTTTTTTTTTTTTTTTTTGGTTCCGAGCTAAGGACCATTTTCTGAATTCAAAATTATCCACAGATAATTTTAGGGTTTTTTTTCGTCGTTGGCACTTCATATTGCAATTGAAAGTACATGTAACAATAGAAATTCTAATTTGTGAATTTCTTCTTTCTCCAACATTTTCAATTGTAACTGTAATAGTGATTCGGTAAGTGGAGCAGTTCATTATGATGATAAAAATGTCATTTAACTGTTCTAAAATTATTCAATGCGTTTTATGATAGCTCTTCTCAAGAACATCAAAGCCATGATTAGTCATACTTATACTGAAGCGTCCTCAGGTAGTGTAGATAAAATTTTGTTCAAATCATGCATGGACCCTAGATTAGGGTAAGGCCAAAATAGGAGACCAAAGTTTATATGGGAACATATATGATTTTGTTTAGATTCTTCTTTTTATGAACAACAGTCATTATCAGTCACATTGACACACAAGTAAACTCAGGTATATTAGATAGTTTAGGTAGTTTAGATTCAAGTTTTATTTTAGATCAGGGCTACAATATTGGGTCAATTTTTTAAAATAAAATCTGCTGATGAAGAACAGCTAGACTAAGTAACACAGATGAGTGTCGTGGAGCATGAACATCTCTACAGTTTAATATCAAATCTAAGTTTATGCACATATTTTTCAAAATTTTTAAAATAATACAATAAATCAAGCAAACTACTGGCTCTTTAAATTTCATGATAAACTGATAAACTCCATTTTTCTATCATCAACTTCCTTTATTTATGTAGCAATATACCTTTATCACCTTCATAGGGGTTGATATCCCTTAGTTGATTTGATACGCAAGAGCATGCTCCACGTATGAACAATTTCTTAAGCGAGGCATTATTTAAAATCAAGTTGATGACACAAGTATATATATATATACAGTCATTTTGCAAGTTATATGGTCGATAGAATGACCTTGTCAGCAAATACAGTGACATTGTCAGCAAAAACAATCTATCATTAAGCATGATGCTGACTGATGCATTTCATACAATTTGTTAGGTCATTATTTAAACACTGAATTTTCTACGGATTTTCCTGTTTGCCTGATCATGACAATAAACACACTGCGGATGTGACCGGTCGTCCGGAGATGTTTACTCTCCGATGGCACCTGATCCCAACTCTGATGTTTGTTTTAAAGGTCCGTATTTGTTCTCTTCCCGATTTGTATTATTTCATTTGACTTTGAGCTTGATTACTGTTCGTTATCATTATATTTCCTTCTTCCTCCAGAGAAATGGACTGATTTTTATTCGAGAAGATGTACCAGCTAGTGCAATCCTTCTAAATCCCCATAAGTACAATGTAATAAAATTAGGGTTGATTTTTTAATTGGATGCCTTATTTCAAGACTTTACATTTATATTCCCTAGTATGATAACTGGACTCTGAGAATTCCAAGCTGTCAGTCAAACCTCGTACTCAGACCAATTTATTGGAATCAAAGGCTTGGTGTTAGTGTAGCTACACACTGGAACAGGCTCTCCGAAGATATGAGGCATGGAAAAATCTCTTTCTTATATTAAAACTGTCTTCTGACCCATTCTGATTACATTGCTTTTTGCCATTATTTTAAGTTAGCAACTCCACGCCACATCGGTCGTCAAATTGTTTTTGATCATTTATTGTTTTATGTATACGTATATGTACTTTTTTGTGTTCTCCTCCAAAAGCAAAGTCAAAAAGAACTACTGTACTGTACTGTCTCTTAAATCAAATACACCTTACATTTTGGGTGTCTCTTGGAGTTCATACCTGGCATTTTATCTAAAATTTCTGTTCTTACTTAAAAATAGGCTAGTTAAAGGACGCAGACTCGATACAAGTGACTTCCTCTCCCATTGCATGCATAACTGCATGAGAATAATTCACACTTTTATAACTGATGTACATGCACATCAATTATGTATTGGTAAGAGTGGGAAACGTACATTAAAATTCTTGGTAAATTTCTATACAATATAGATAGATAATGGTGATATTTGTGTAGAGTAATTAAAGGGCGTAGCGCGCGGTTATTAGCTCCGCCTTCTGTAATTTAATTGGACAGCAATTTGTCAAAGAACTATATACGGTAAGGGCGTTTTCCTGGTTCCATGATTGTCAAATTTTGAAAATCTCTTGAAATGAGAAAAACTGCATATATTGTATAAAATAACCCAAATTAAGACAATATATTATGAAATTGGAAAAATTAGTTGGCTTTTCTTGTCTCTGTGACGTCACAAACTATTTGGATTTCCGTTATTTTTAAAATAGAGGCCAAAATGCACAGAGTTTGTTCAATTTTGACTATAGTATTTATAGAGCGCAAGCTTGCTCAGGTACCATATTCACATATTTCATTGATATTATCATCCTACACATTATATCAAAAGATCTAGTCTGAGCAGACCTGCGCTCGATAAATTCCAATCAAAATACCGACGTAAAATACGCTATTTTCTCTCAAAATCATTGCAATTTGGAATTTACGTCATTTTATTGACGTCATATCTTACTAATGATGTCATAGTTGATAAAAATATTTAATGCTTTGAAGTCTGCAAATATCCACCTGGTTTAGAACATAATTAAAGATTTCTCTTATTTTGGGGTCAGATACTGGCCACTACAGAATATAGTCCTTTGCATAGTACGTAGTAACCTTTTGTGATATTTTTGTTGTTTGTTTTAAACTAATTAGCTGTCAATGGGACAGTCAATGAACAAAACTGAATAAATAGAGAGAAAAATGGTCCAGAATCTGAAACAAAGCAAAAAAATTAACAGCTTTTTAAAATAAATATTTGTATTTTAGCACATTTCTTCAAAGCTTAGCAACATACACTTTGCTTGTTAACTGTACAAAGCACAACTGAGAGGTTTTATTTTACAATAACCAAAATATCAAAATCAAAATAAATTATTGATTTCCGCAGGACACACTAAGTTATTAAGACTTTCTCGTAATGATGACATTCATGTACGATGATAATAAGGAATATCTGTTGCTTAACCCCATTGTTTCTGCATTTAATTTTTACTGTACGACATGATATTTGCAATATCTTTATATCTGGTAAGTGATACTAGTATTTGTAGGAAGAACAAGCAAGAGAGAAGAGAAGTAGTTTTGAATATTGCATAATTATATTCAGCAATTTAATGATGGGTTACCGTGTTATCATCTTTGTTCGTGGATTTCGTGGGTAGCCATTATCCACGAATTAACGTCCCCATCAACATTTTACAGGGTTCGACACTAACTTTTTTAGGCTTTAGTCCGGCCGGACTAGTGCTTCTTTACTTTTACTAGTCCGCAAGCAATTTTATGAGTCCGTCAAAAAAAGGAAACATCAATGTTTTGTAACATTAATTTAAAAACAAACATTTCAATTTATGTTTTTATAATTTTTTTAAAATAAACAAAGCATTTACGTGAAATGGTTTATTCCACAGCACAGATTCCTTGAAATCTTACGATCAACAAGTACGATCGTATTAATGATCCCGATCTCGTTCTTTTTCTCTTAACATTACATCCAAAATGTCTGACATCTTTCTTTTATGTGTCATATAAATCATAATCGCTAAACGTTTTGCTTCATATCAATCAGTCGAAAAATTAAGCGCTGACTCGAAATTGTGTAACTACCCGCCAAGAAGGTAGAAAGCTAAAAATAAATGTGGGGTTTTCCAGTAAAAGTCGTAGAGAATCGGACATTGGTAAATTATTCATATTGTTTTCCAGGAATTTTTATTGGTCCGTTCGGACTTATTAGCCGCAGATTTTATTAGTCCGAATGAAATGTATTAGTCTGAGACTAACGGACTAACGTTAGTTTCGAACCCTGTTTTAACAAAAATCCTTTGAGCGTAGTGTTAATTTATTTAACTTAATGAAATATGCAAGTTACCCATGAAATCGCATCCCCACGAACTATCAAATTTTGGTTATCAAAGAACATTGGAACACAAATATTTTTAGCAAAATTAATTTATTTAACTTAATGAACTATGCAAGTTACACATGAAATCACGTCCCCATGAACCAGTCGATATTTGGTTACCCACTAACAATAATGATTCCACAGTATTTTAAAGTATTCTAAATGTGCATATTTTTTTATAGATTGTATTCATACCGTGTCAAATTAATAAATTTTAAATAGCAACTAACAGTCTTTATCTTGTCTAGATCTTTAACTCTGCTAAAGTTTCTTTCATACATAGGTAAACTTAAATCACTCCTGGCCCAAGGCTAATGAATCAATTGAGTCTTAGTCAATAGACAAAAAAACGAAATTAGGTATTTTAAGTGAGAAAACAGATTCTAATGGTTAAGTGGTTTCCAAAAATATAGAGCAAAGACCCACTATACCTTAAAAATTTACTTTGATGATATAACATTCGCATCTTTTCGAGAAATTTTTGAAGTCAATTAAGTCAAGAGTCATATCACAAACATGATTTAAATGCCACTATTCATCAGGGCTTGTGTACTCTAGTGGTTAGATTGCTAGTCTCGAAGGAAAATGATACTAAGGACTTTTATTGCAAGGGTTCGAACCCACGAATACCACATTGTTTTTTTATTAAAAGAATAAATTTTGCCGAGAAAATTTTCCTCAGAAAAGTTTTGTTTATCATAATTTCATAAATTTCAATAATGAGAACTTTACACTAAATACTAAATTTACAAATTGAAATGATTTTTATATATCTGAAGCTATAGGTTTTCTGCACACTATATTCACCCATCTCCTTTCAACGAGTATTCGACTATCGTTCGGCTAAAGCCTCCGACTCAGCTGTCCGAGTAAAATTGACATATATATATATATATATATATATATATATATATATATATATATATATATATATATATATATATATATATATATATATATATATATATATATATATATATATATTCTAATTTTTGCATTTCAAAGACTTTTTTATGTAGTTGATACATACATATCCAGACATTCCATGTGTTTCATGCCGTTTGAAAATATGGACCTAAATTTTCTACAGAATGAAAATCTATGTAGCAGTACGTTATCGACAACTGCCTAAAGATCACATAGTCATATTATCAATTTCAGAAATAATAAAGTATTGAAAAAAATGATTTTCCGGTATACTTATAAAACGTGGGCAATAGAAATTGTATTTTTAGCGGATTTACAGTAAAAGGTCATTAAGGTAAATACAACGATATATTCAAGCATTTAGTATCATTTAAGAGGTAGTAAGAAAACAATAGACTGCCTTGAAGTGCCTTAAAATAGAACACTAAAAAGTAATAAAAAGGAAATATGAAAGTTGCCAAAACTAGGAAAACCTGCTTTTTAGAAGTTAGTTTGTCTATTTTTCAACATTTTTAATGCAATAACGTTTGTGAGATTTACCATAACACATAAAAAAGTTTTGTTAGGTTACCCTGACCTTGAATGGAAAGGTACTCAAAATAAATTTCAAATGATTTTTCCTGAAAAAAAAATATAGAAAGTACCTTATCACCCCAACCTTAAATTTGTCTTTTACTTTTTTTTCGCAAAAAAATCAAACAAATGATATCTTTACAATTACGCATTCCAAAGAAATGAAATGAGGTTTCACCAAATTTTATCCACAAGTATTAAAGTATGTTTTGCAGAGCCAAATCAGAAAAAAATTGTGTCCCGCCAGAAAACCGGATACATTGTGCGCTAGCCAATAATAGAGGTAAACAATGCTATTACTTAATTAGCGTATGATATCTACTTTGCTAGACACGATAGATCATACATGGCCTTCGGAACTGTGGAGAACGGGCTGGGGATTTTGCCGATATATAGTAAACTCTAGAAAAGAAAGGTACTTTATTCTGGTGACCTTTTGATAATAACGTCTGATGATCTTTTTTGGGCTTGTCGAGAAATTTTTGTGTGGGGGCCAACCCTCCCCCTTCAAAAAATGAAAATGTTTGGTTGTGCCCCCACCACAAACTAAATGGATTGCTTAAGCCAAAAAACGGATAAGTCATAAATATTGTTTCAAATTATATTACGTAGTGTTCAGAATTCTTTATTTAAACTTTGAATGTAGAGGGAATGTTAAAAGATAATGATGAACCAAAACATTAATTTGAATGTTAAACAAAACTTTAAAAAAAAAAGCCTGTTTAACAAACATATCTTTGAAAAAAATCGAAGCACGAAAAGTATTGTAAAGAAAAGTTTGATAATACATAATTGTACATCTGATAACATGAAACAAAAAAATCGCGATCGTTTTAAAGGCATCATTGTTCTAAACACCAGACTGATACCAAAATACAACAGCAGCATACATATACTTTAATTTTTAATAGACAATACATCAAAATAAACTTAAAATGATTCAGGAACTGACATGGAAGGTAAAGGGAGGTCCTGGTAGATTATTAGATTTTCCATACACAGCACATTGGTGTAAAGGACATGGACTTTCATGCCATGCATATCTGACCTGTACCACGTGATTGCCATGCGTACATGCCGATATGTCAAGAGTAACAGTGGCGTAGTCATGTGACGTCATCGTTACATTCATCCAATGGGTGTCAAAAGAGTTGCAGATCTTGGTTGCTTGATCCACGCAACACACCTAAACGGTTTGATTAATATATTGCATTATTTACCCATATGATTAAATAAAGTTCATTTGCTAAATAGATTTAAAGATAAAAATAGTTATTTTTTGTCGTACATATTTTTAAAACATATTCCCTATAAAATTTTTGCATTTTATCAACTTTTTGTCCACCACATGTTTTCGAAGATGTTCACTTTCATTCTTCTGTTCGTAATTCGAACATATTAAATTTATTAAACAAGAAGAAGAAGAAAAAAGTTTTCAGAACCGGACAAGCAAATAATGAAGCTCTCTACCTCGAACCCTTTGTTTGATCTGACTTCAATAGGTGTTAGTCCTCGTCCGTATTCTATAGTGAGATGGCGATGAGTGCTATCCATTTCGGCAGAAGTGGGGAAAGGTCCTTCAAATTCTACACCTGGCTGATGATATGCCACACCCAGTGCTCCAAGATACAAGCGATAGGCTACATCATGCTTATAACGTGGGTGAATACTAAAATAAAAAATACCTATTGTAAATCATTCAAATCTTAAGTCCCTATCTCAACTGATAGAATAAGCATGATTTTCTCTGCTGATATAAACCGACACTAATACATCGCATTCCTATATTATGTTAAACTAACGCCAGCTACATGTATACAATTTCTTAGTGAAAAGTAACATTGGTACATGTACCTTCCGTAGGGTGATTTAAAATCAGGTAGATCGATAGCCACAGCCATAAAAACATTATGCAGAAGTGAATTAGGAACGTATCCAATATTTGCCGTCTGTGACCAGCGGAGTTGTGGAAATCCAAGACTCGTTCCCTCTTCTCTATTAGGTGCTAGCTGATTCAGAAATAAAAAAAATAAAGTTTTACAAAGCTGAGAAGTCTTTTCGCTAGAGGAATTTAGGGCACAGTATGTTCCACATAACATTCGGTAGAATATTCAGAAGAGAGATGGTGGATAGATAATACTTTAAACCAGTGCAAACGAGAGGAAAAGAGGTGAATTTCAAATAGGAATATGCTACAATATCAATTATAAATATCAATTGGTATGGTACTGATTGGTATGACATTCTTAAACTAAGCAAAGGGAAAATGCAGGACTCTTCTAATAGTCCCAAGCATGAAATCAATATCAAATGGAGAAGTAATTTCTCGACTTTTATCAAATAAGATTTTCTTACGAAATATAAACTATCTTGAGAGAATCGTAATTAATGACAGATTTTGCAATTAGCGTTGACAACAAATAAAGATGGCGTCGCCTAATCAGAGTACGATGAAAGGTAACGCTTTTAAGAAAAGTAGAATTTGGCCATAATGATAATAATAAAAATTATGTGAACCAACTATTATTTGCACAACTTTAATTCCCAATTCATCATTTTGAAAACCATCTGCGTCGACTATTTTTTTTTTCTAGACGAAACAATCTTCTTTCGTACACACTGAAAACAATGTTCGCAGTGAGAAATGTCCGCCAGTAAAAAGAGTCGCGAACCTCGCGAATATTTCTTGTCATCGAATAAAAGTTAATTTACAGTATGCACCTGTACAAAACCAAAAGGAAATGTTGAACTAGTTGTCCCTCCAGAGGCTTTGCTGAATTTCATCCTCCAGTCCTCTATCATTTCAAGGAACTGACAAGAATACTGATACGCATGCCCAGCATTTGACTCTCCTTTTTAAAAAGTACAGATTTTCAATTTAAACGTATATACTTTAAAATGATTTTCAATTTCTGTTCTAACAATGTAAAATGTGGAATTTGCAAAAGGTTAGGTCAATGAGAATTAATGTTAGAAGTAAAAAAAACATCTATCTCTCATTTTCTCTCTTTCCCTCAACAGAACTCCCATTTCCTGCATTAATTATTGTATCCATCTCAAAGTATAAAACAATCTTTCTCATTTCAAGGTGAATGAAGAACAATTTTTAAAGGTTAAATGGAAATAATATGTATAAAGCTTTTAGTTAATATTTAAAAAAAACAGTGGGGAAGGGGGAGGGGTTAACGCTCATCGAAGATATTTCTTCATTTTTAATTATACCTTGGTACCAGATAGCTCCTTTGATCGTATTCCTAAGAATTGGATAAATCATGGCGTTGTACAACTGATTATTGGAGTTTTGATTCCTGTTACAAAAACTTTAAATTTGGTAACATAAAACTTCGAAGATCAGTGAGCTCTTAATCGGATTGCAATTACATTTAAAGAAATAATGCCAGAGGAGCTAATTTGAATGAAAGTAGAACAACAGACGCAAAAAAAACCTTTTACGACGACCGTGGAATCCTGCACACGCAGATAAAGCATCTGGTGATGACCAGGCCTCAATCCTAGTACCGCCCCAATTTGCCTCCACCAATCCAATCGGATAGTTAAAATGTTGTGACAAGTATTTTCCATAAAGCCAGCAAACCGCTGAATAATACTTAAGGCTCTCTGATGGCAAAAATCAACTGTGTTTTTCAAAGGTATTCCCATATAAACATTATTAATCCTAAGAAAACATTGTGTTCTACGATAAACTTACGCTGAGTTGGTTTAAGCCACGATGCATCGATGTGTTTTACATCTGTATAGGGAGTTGGAGAAAATTCCTTGTGAACTCGAAATAGACGGATGTTTTGGTAATTTGCACTATCAGCATATTCCTCCGTTGCATTTACTAGCTGAATAAATGACGCAATTTAAATTCATATTTCTAAGGATTTCATTGTTTTGTAATTTTAAAGAAAAAAGTCAATATGCATCATACGTCAAGTACTTTTCAAGGAAAGTATGAGCAAATCAGTATGATAAATTAAAATAGTTTAATTATGGTTAAAGAAAAGGTCCCTTTCTCACCCCAAGATTACCAAACTCCATATTACTTTGTCCTGAACAAACCCACACGTCACCAAAGAGGACATCAGAGATCTGAACTGTTCCCAGACTTGAAGTTGCAGACACGGTGTATGGACCGTGGTCGGTAGGACTTGTAAACTTTGCTTCCCAGATATGATTGCTGTTTACAGTAGCCCTTGTAACTTCATTGTTGTTTAGTTTTATATGTACTACATCACCAACTTTGCTCGAATGTCCCCATATAGAAGTTCCCATGGAACTCTTCTGCATTACCATGTGGTCATGATAGTAGGAAGAAAATGTGAAATTTGCTGCTTCCACTTGGAATGGAATAAAAGCAAATTGTCTCGTTAAGCAACAAATCAATTACTAGAGTAAATCACGAAAAGATGATTTTGTGTACGATGCATGCAATCAAAGTAAGTTCCCTTTTCAAGAAAAGTATTGCATCTTAAGTAATTATTTCTTCTTAGAATAATGCATGTTGTATTCATATGCATTGATATGAACGAAAGATAATTAGCTCAAATAATCTCTGATTATCGGAGTACGTGTGAAAACTAAAAATGTATCATATTTTGATGTTACCTCCTTGTAGTTTGTATATCAAAATCAATTAAGAAAAGCAATGCTTCTCATCTTATAGCATGATTCAATGAAAGATTATAGACTGTGATTACGTAAAAGCAATAATCAGAGATCTATGTAATGCAGTTAATATATGCATCATTTACTTACAAAAATGGGGATTGGAAATAAAAATCGCAAGAACACAGACGATTGCTAACGATCCCATCCTCTTCGAAATATCTCGAATATAGTTATATCTCAAGAAGTTAGGGCATTAACAAATAGGAAACTTCTTATCAGTGCTAGTATTACATGTAGACTTAGATTTTGAACCCAAAATTCAACAGTACATATTCATAATCGAAATGGGAAGGAACTTCCGGTATCACATTAACATGTAAATACGTACATGTATAGTTGCAGATTATAGGAATGTATAGAACACAGTACTTTTGAAAATCGTCATTTTCTGCAATTTTTAAAATCTACCTTCTATGTACGTATTTTTGGGTTTACTCTGAAAGAGTTGCCTAGCATATCTTTCACCGTCAATGTTTTTGGATGTTCTAAAACAGAGAGACTGTGCTTAATGGCATAACTTTTATTTTGAAAACTGCGAGCTCTTAAAGAAAGATCTTGGCAAAGATTAAATTCAGACTCTGGTATTAACAAACTAAATGATTTCACCAGGATGAACGTGAACTAGACCCAATCCCGGATTGTAACAAACAAGTTCATTCTCTCTATATAGTGTAAACTTTACCGTTAATTAACGGTAAAGTTTACACTATATAGAGAGAATTCTGGAACAACCTACCCAAATATTTAAAACTTACATTTTGTTTATTTCTTTTATCTGATTTCCAAATTTATAATATATCCAAATTCATATTTTAGAATTGCCCTTCCATATTATCTTTCTTTAATTTCTTTTTATCATGTATAGTTACGCTATTTCGAGAGAATAAGACAGTGTACGATTTACTGCTTGGTCGTAATTAACTAGCGATAATTAATTCGTTCAATTATGTAAATCGCACTTCACCAGAGTACACCCGATAGACCAGACGCAATTCATAGCGCTCCGGATTTCTTTGTTCACAACTGTTTATAAACTTCAAATTAAACATGTAACACTGTAAATATTTAGTGTTTGGTAGTTCAGTAGTAGTGTTAGTTGTTTTTGTTTCTCTATTTCCTTTGTTTATATGACTTCTTAAATTATTTCTTTGTCCTGAGGAAGGGACAGGTCGTCCCGAAAATTTGACAATTATTATTGTTCGTGTCGTTGGTCATTTTTAGTGCTTTATATAAATTTCAATCCTTGACCTTATACCCAGATAGCAAGACTACATCGGGCCAACGTTGGTTGATGGTTGGTAGGTTGGTATAGTGTTGGTGTTGGGCGGTAAATGTTGGCCCAACATTGGTCCAACGAATGATATGTTGGCGTGAAAGCTGGTCCATCGGTGTTGGGTATGCGATGTTGGGCCAATGTTTGTCCATTGTAGTAAATGTTGGCATGAAACATGACCATTATATGTTGGGCATTTGATGTTGGTCCAACGTAGGTCCAACCGACGCGGGTATGTTAAGGAAGCATATAAGTCAATTCTCTGGAAATTTAGACTTTTTAAAGAATATTAAGTTTGATAATTTACCAAAACCGCTGATAAATGTAAACTATTATTATCTATTGCATAAAGATAAAAGAGTGTCTAACGCAAAGACGTGCACCACCACCACGGCATCACGTGACTTCTATTAATAGCGAAATTTTCCTTAGTAAAAAAGCTAACAGAACAACAATACCCCGAAGTGTAATAATTTCTTTGAGTAAATAATATAGTTGGAAAACATCTATTTTGCCTAAAAAGTGCTGCTAGAATCCCACTGTCCCGTCAGTAAAATAATAATTCCACACATTCGCACGAAACCTTACCCGATGTTTTGAATTTTATACATATAAACCGAGATTTTTCGTAAAACCATGCTTAACTCTGGATTCTAGCAACACTTTCCAAGTATTTTAGGAGGCAAACTTTCCATCTGTACAAATCTTATGTTTTGAAATATACAGCTTATTGTTGTTCTGCTGCATTATTTTTGTCACAAATGACAGAGGAAAGGCCGACCGGGATACGTATATAGCTGACTGTCTTCGAAGAGAATACAATCGATGAAAATAAATTAGCATACCTGTTTTAGTAACTGAACTCCATATGGATTTCACAAAATATTCAGGATCTTTGCTTTTAAACTCCATTTTACGTATCTTTGTACATGCCGTCTTAGCCAAATTCTCTTTACACGACATGATCAATTCCCAAGTTACTTGAAGTACACATATGACGTCATCGGTGGTAGATTTTAATCAAAATGACAGATACAGCATAACAAAATAAATACGAATATTACGAAAACTTGTATTCTAAAATTGACGTCATCTTGCCTACTATGACGTCATAATGTAGCACTGATTAAGTCAAGGTAGAATATTTTGTATGCTTCCTTATTACCCCTGCGGAGTAGATGTTGGCATAAAATAAAACCACTGTATGTTGGGATGTAATGTTAGGGCCAACCAAGTAATGTTGAACATGAAACACATGGAATGTGTGTTGGGCATGTAATTATAATGTTGGTCCAATGTTGGCCCAACGTAGTAAATTTTGATTATGATAAGGCATTGATTAGGCTTTCAACGTTGGTCCAGCGCTGGTTCAACGGAGTGAATATTGGGAAGGAAACAACTTTTATTAACTTACATGTAGCTGATCTGTTAATTACACACATTAAACCACTTAAGCTTCTGTCATTTAGGTAGAGACTTCAGCTCACCTTTCGTTAAAATATTATGAACGAGGGGATTATCTTAATAACCCATTTATTAATAATTTACAGTGTATGTGTTAATTAAAAACAAAAAAATATTCCAGAACCTAATTTATGAAAATTATATTTTTAATGATGATCTATGTTTGTAATTATAGTGTCCGAGACCATTGCAAATACATGTAGAAGTTTTATTCTGCACAGTATATAATTTTGTAGATGCTATATTTAGCATCATAGATCTTAGTGCTGAATTTTAGAGCTCCATATAATTAGGTCAGTGGTGAAATCCACTGGCTCAGCAGGTGACTGGCCAGTTTCCTAGGAAACTGGCATCCTAATCAGCTCTGTTTCGTAAACTCGGAGTGGTCACATCTTATCACTTGCAACACTTGAACAAAGCATATACATGTACGTGTCCGTTTTGAATCGCAAGAAAGAGAAAATGGATTGTTTTAGCCCTTGAAATGTAAGTATAGTCATTTTATGTTATGTGTGAATGATAGAATTTTAACTCTGTGAAAGTTTTAACTTGAGCATATAGTTTGTAAAATTGAACAAGTTTTTCAAAAATTGCAATTTTCAAAATATGCATGTATATTTACAAGAAGTCTGGTTAAGTTATAACTTATAAGTACTAAGTGACATCATTTTTGAACGGATTAAACTGATATATTTTTTATATCGTTTATAGCATCTGATGTGGAGAAAAACCTTTATGTTACAAGACCATTGATGTTTGGAGTTTAATGGACAGAGAGTGATTTATCTGTGTGAGGGATATGAATTTTATAGACAAAGAAACATGAACAAGAAAAAAGGAGTGAATGATTCAGATGTAATATGGACAGGAGAACATTCCAAAGTTTCGCAAATTTGAACACAGGGACTCTTATTCTAGAGGAATATTATATAGTGATTGATGTGATATTGGATAGACTTAAGAAAAAAGTGAACTACCTTTATTTCCTCTATTGATTTCATTCCATAGAAGTGACAAAAATAAAATATTTGTTTGAGGAACAAGCTAATTTACCATGCAGGATTTATTCAATTAATTGTGTTTTACTCGTAATTATGGAAATAAAAAGGTTACAGGAATTAATTCATATTGTTGAACTAATTAAAAATAATTGATACGCCGATCATTCACCAACATGTTTATAGAACGTAGGGCCAACGTTGGTCCAACATTCATTCTTAGTTTTAAAAAACATTGAACCAACATTGGACCAACAGGAAGATGAACGTTGGGCCACTGTTGGGCCAATGCCAGATAACCAACAGTCGAATGTTGGCCCAACGTCGAGCCAACTTGTTGGTTGAACGTAGGGCCGATGAGCAAGATGATGTTGGGCCAACGCATAAAACTGACAGAGGGCCAACGTAATTTTCACCGTTGGGCTTGCGTTGGCCCAACGTAAGCTTGCTATCTGGGTATCTACTTCGTAAATCCGACACTTAGGATATACAGTGTTGTTGGCTTTTAATGCTTTATATATATATATATATATATATATATATATATATATATATATATATATATATATATATATATATATATATATATATATATATATATATATATATATATATGGACCGTTCTCTGGGAAAAAGGGGTATTATTGACAAAATTCTCGAAATTGACTTTTTCAAATATTTCAAATCTACCACAAATTTAGAACACACAGTCTAACTTTTAGGATTTAATTTGCTATAGTTTAAAAAATATACCTGTTTGAAAACTACATGTTATAATGAAACAATAACGTCATTGACGTTATTCAATAACGTCATCTTTTTTTTAATTCAAGTCTTATAGAAACAGAGACTTAGATTAATTTGATGATTAAATAGAATTTTAACCTAAATTTATCCTTACACATTTTGAATAAAAATATCACCACGGACATTTATTAAATTATTAAGTGTGTGTATCTGTACATGTTGCACAGTGAATGACTATACAGTACCAACCAGACCCAATCTGACACCTAAGCAGTCCCAGAAAGCAGTCCCCGGGACTGCTCTGGGACCGCTGTGGGACTGCTCTGGGACTGCTGTGGGACTGCTCTAGAAAGCAGACCCAGCAGTCCCAGCAGTCCCTGGGACTGCTTTGTTCACTCATGCGTGAAAAATGTTCTGAGTGACAAGATAGCTCCGCCCCTTGTGTATTCTGAATTTGCAGGCTCCCTGTTGTTGTTTCGTTTACTTTCTGCAGAGAGGTGTTTAAGATAAAAAATTTAAAAAAAGTGTTTCTTACAAAATTCAAATAAGTACAGATAGTTATGCATGTAATTAGTAAATGTCTTCAGGGCTGTAAATTTACACAATTGTAGTCTAGAATTAATTTTTCAAAAATGAAAGTAGTTAAAAAGGGAAGTCAGGGGATGATTTTTATCCCTTGAATTTAACTTCAATACAGGTATTTAAAAAAAATATATCTAGCCTATTTAATAAATTAATACTATTAAATTATGTACTCAAATTTGCATTAGCATTATTAAAAAAAAAACAAACAAACAAAAAACAAACAAACTTGTCATATCAGTAAGATATTCAGAGGGATGTACTGTACTGGATTTTTTTCCTAATTGAAAAAGCTAATACCATGCTTAAAAAGAGCACACCATGCTTTTTTTATACCGCCCTCAAATAAAACCTTATAATTTATTAAATGACCATGAAATAGAATTATTCTACCATTCTTCTGTCACAAAAACAATGTGAAAAATAATGGTGGGATTTATATATGAATTAGTTTTTAATTTATAAACAAGTAAAAGAGTACATTTATTAAAAAATAAACATTTAAAAATATCGGGAATTGTGACCTCTTTCTTATTTGTTTTGTTTGTGTTTACCTGGTCGATTAATAAAAGACAATGCAATATGTTATAAAATGGTGTCAACACCTGAGGTTTCAATCGCCTTTGGGCATAATTAGCAGAAAGTCAATGCATGTCACTTGTGTATCAGAGTTACACGCTGGTCAACAATGACACTAATTTCAATCTATATGTAGTGCAAAAAAACAAATCTTTGTTTCAATAATTGTGTACAAATTTATTTCGGGATTAATTAATTTTGAAGATAATCTGAGAGTTCCATTCTCGTGATTTACAGATGAACACTTGTACATTTCTATTATAAAACACTTAAAACTGAAAATCTAATAATTAAATTGGCAAGTCATTAAAAATAATCATGACTGAAATATAATACTCGGCAAAATTTATCAAAGAATTTTTCAAAAGCTCCAATACTTAGGAAAATGCATTCAAAGTAAATTATAGGAAATGGCCTTGCTCTATAACTATAAGATCTATTTAAAGCTAATTCTGGTAGAAAATAAACACTTTAAATTTAATTTTCTATAAAAAAAAAATAATAATAATAATTCAATACAAAAACCAATATCAATCACAGAAAATAAAGACATTGATTTATTTTGGTGAAAAATTAATATACCAAATAATTGTGTTTAAATATTCATGTTATTAATTGGTGTGAATGTCTTCTTCGTTCAATAATAATTATTTATCTCAATACGCATACTGTAATTTTCTTAGCAGTTCAGAAATGACTGTCGTGTGAGAATTGTAAATATTTGTTGATACTACTCAGAAAGAAATGATCATCAATTTCAACTGCCTTTTATAGTTACATTGTTTATTGGTAATCTCATTTCTGAGTAAGCTTCGCCCATTAAATTAATTAACCCCGTCCACTGGGACTGCTGGGACCGCTATGGGACTGCTCTGGGACTGCTGTGGGACTGTTCTGGGACCGCTGTGGGACTGCTTTAGCAGTCCCAGAAAGCAGTCCCCGGGACTGCTTTGTGTCAGGTTGGGTCTGGTCAATTTAATTTCATAAAGGTAGATTATACTTCTTGCTTTTAGTAAATATTGTTGAAAAGACAAAGAAAATAATTATGATAGGAAAGAAACAGGAAACTAAATACAAAACAAAGCTGAGTGTCATTACATGTACGTTATTCAAGCGGTTGACAGACCCGATGGGAAATTTATGACCAGGTAAATGCTTACGAGAGTCAGTGAGACCAATGGGATAACATTACTGGCCTATCCTGGTTACGATTTCTCGTCTTTTAATATGCTGATCCTCACTTCTGCTAATGAAACTCATTCTTCTACGGACACAATACCAAGCTCTGTACTTTAAATCAGTGGTACTCTTGTATTCCCCTTAGAGGCTTAGGAAAGTCTTCCATTCCAGCCACTGTCATGCAGGGTACTGGAGAGCCGAGATTGCGACTGAAAACTGTCCACGATCATTTGAAGCTGATCAATGGAGTTGGTCTCTAAAGTTTTTTGGTTAAAACAAATCCACCAGCTATGCTGCAAAGTGTATGACGTTGAACTTGCATCATATATATATATATATATATATATATATATATATATATATATATATATATATATATATATATATATATATATATATATATATATATATATATATACTGCTTTGTACTGCTGTCCCGTCATAAATTGTTTCTTGTTTTGGCGGTTGCAATTATCAGTATGAATTGTAAGTTCTGTATTGAGAAAACGACTGGTTCAAAGAATTTCAGTTTCATGTTAATAATGTTTTTTTTTTAATTGCTTTAGGATATCGTCTATTCGAAACCCAAAGATCTGGATTTTGCAAAGAGTCAAGAAAAAGAGTGGCCACATTGAGAGAACATAATGCAATTTAACTCATTGGTATCGAAAATCAGTTCTTTTGATGTCTATGGAATATTATAAGGTATACGGGTGAAGTGCTAAGCGTTGAAACTGCCAATCTCCATTAAATAAACCAAAACTCTACTTAAATGATGTTTGTCGAGTTAATAAACAACTAACACCTATAAATTTAACTTGCTACATATATTTTTTGAAAATATTATTAAGTGTAACGAAATAAAGTAGACTTAACTTAATATGCACAGGCTGTGGGAGCTAATTTTAGCTGAAAAGGGGGGGGGGGTCAGCCTAACAGAAAATGTTAACAAAAAAAAAAACAAAAAACAAAAAAAACAAAAAAGTCAATTTACTTTTGAGGGGCACGACCGTAACTTACCTTTACATGTATATTCTTTTGTAAAGTATTTACTGGTGAAGTTTTTGAGGAGTAAAACTTTTAATAAGCTTTGCTTTCTATTGTTAAGTATATAATGGTAAAACTATGTCCCCCTCCCCTTCCCCGGTTCTTATGGATATTATATATAATACAGCATGAAGGATGATTCTTATTCTTACTATGCAATTTAAGGTCATAACTCTCCATGAGCACTGGAAGTTTATGTAAAATTCAATAAAATACATTTAATATTTGCAGGAAAATAAGAATTACTTATTTTCAAAACAAACCACAAACTAAGTAATGTACTTCCCTGAATAGTGGATAAAGGACAAGAACATATCGTCAACCAACACCCCCCCCCCCCTTTTTTCGGACGGAGTTTAAGTTCAGTAACTTTTCATGATATGCTCTATTAAAATCAAATCAACCATCTCGGAGACACGTTTTAGGTGAACATCTTGGCTTTTATTTTGTCTAGGTAGCGTCTGCCCTTTTGCCACCTTTTCCCGATTTTGTATATCTTAAAACGACATGCACTTTTCGATCTTCAGAAATTCATAAACCGAAACTAGGAAAAACATATGGCTGTTTAGATGTCAAAATTTAATTCAAGAGTAAAGTAAAGTTTAATTTGATGCTATGTCTGTCTCAAATATTAGTACACTGTAAAAACTGATTTTTTTTTTTTTTTTTTTTTTTTTTGATTTAATTGTATTTTTTTACACACTTTTGTTTTCTATGCTTGTACAGACTCGTGTTAGTGTCTACTTACTCATGATAGTTATGTACATTTATTTTACAAATTGTAAATGCTGTGGAAAATAATCACCCATAAGAACAAAAATACCTTAAAATATATTGTATTTATCAATCATTTTTACAATTTGTGCACACGATCGAAGACTTTTCATCAATTCGTGTTAACTACACGATCCTAGCAGCACTTTCCAGACACACAGGCCCTCAATATCGACAAAATTTATATTTCAAACTATGCGGCGTAGACTTGGTTTCTTGCATCACTGTTGAGGACGACTGGGAAAATGCTGATCGGGATTTCAAAAAAAACTGTCTGTCTTTATGATTAAAAACAAATATGAAAACAGGTCAGCATATCTGATTCTTGAACACTTATTGCATATGAATCACACTTAATATTCACTGTATAACCTTTTAAACTCCCTTTTCATCAACTTGTTTGTTAATAGCTTGCCTCGTTTTAGAAATTGTTCATAGTAGGGCTTGCCCTTGCGTATTGAATCAACTGAGAAACAAAAACCCCATATGCAAGTGATAAGGGTATATTCCTACATAAGTAAGGGAAGCTGGCGATTGAAAAGTTGAAGTCATCACATTTATCATAAAGTTTTGTTGTTAGGTTAACATTTACGTCTTTTTGTAGTAAATATCTAAATATAAAACTGTTGTGCCATAATCTGTGGTATCATTTATTTCAAGATCACTGGGATATATCGAGTCGACATATGAATGAAATTAGCTATTGTTAATTGATAATACGTCGTCGATATATTGAAATGTCGAGTTAAAGGCTACAGCAAGTGTTTTCTTTTTTTATGTAGAACTTTTTTAGATAAATTCTGGTTCATATAAATATAAAAATGGGTCTGCTAATAAGGGGGTGCAATTAGTACCTGGGGGTATTCCAAAAGATTTTTGAAAGACTGGATCTCCAAAAACTACATAGATACTGTCAATCAAAACTCAAGCATCTTTTTAATATCAACTTCAGTGTACTTGTGTGTACAACAAGAATGCTTTTTAACAAAATAATTTTGCAAATGTGCAATGACTAGGTAAATATATATACGAGTTCCATTTATATTGAAAAAGCAACTGTCTATGATGTCAAAAAGCCTGAAATTTATCGTGGGGAATGGTTATATGTATGATCAGACAGTACATTCAAGTTTAAAAATAAGGCAAGATACTGAGTAATAAGTTGATGCAACAGGGCTCTTACCAATATAGCTGTATATCAGCATTTTTACAAATATGGTTTATATTGGCCTTGTTTCTTAACACATCATAGCTTTGGTTAACCATTGGCAAAGCCATTGTTTAATTCTAAATTTCTCCTCTCCATCTCTATGATAGAGGGGGGTTATAGCGGTTGTGCCCGCTCGACAGGGGATGTTTACTCCTCCAATCACCTTATCCAATTTCTGCTATTTTCAAAGGTCTGCGTTTTTTAATATTCACTTTTCATATTGTTTACAGGAGTTTTGAGATTGAACACTTTCATCTTTTCCATCATGAAAATCAAAGCTAATGAGAATGTGATTCAAACAAACGAAGACATGAAGATAGAATATGATCCGCTATTTACTTATAAGAATATGAAAAAAAATGCCTTTTATACGATTGTATATTTGATTTCTTAACTAAATATATAAAGTTGATTTTAAACAGGAAACAAGGGAAATCTTTGCAGTCATAATTTCTACCCTCATACACGCCAGAAAACATTACTTGATGAACACATCATTTGTCTAGGTGCTGGTGCATGTAGCTCGTCCTTGATATTCTACATCAGTTTGGCAATAAAAAGTTGAACACCATGCGGATTTACATACATTTCAAGATGGTCTTCCTTTGCTATGATGAAATGAATTTTCATTTCAAAGGCTTCTGTAAAATTATATGGTCTGGTTGGTGATAGTTTCATGTCTTCCAGTGAGACTTTTAGGTATCTTGGCATTCCATCAGAGTTCTCATTAAGAAAAGCTAGTGCAGTTCGGTTGTCCGAAAGTTTCCGACACCAAATTTGAATCCCATTTACCTGGGGAAAAATTAAGAACTTTACTGTTTTTGTGAATAAGATTCAATCAATAAATCATTTGTACTCTCTCTCTCTCTCTCTCTCTCCAACATGTATAGCACATCATATATTTAGATTAATCAGATCAAGCCAATCACATATGGTTTAATATGACTTGATGTCAAATTATGTGGTTCTCCTTATTTTCTTTTTTTAATTAAAATATACATTCACAAATTTCAATCTTATAGCTTATACCCTACCTTTTGCAACAAAATGGCTTGCATTCCTAATTTGTCTTGACTGACTGAAATAATATTTCTGTTTTGAAGAAGTGCTTTTGAGCGGTTACGCATGTGTCTGAGATCATTTGACATTATAAGAGGAGCTGCAATCATAGCCCACATAGCAAGATGCACTCTTTCTTCGTCATAGCTCAATCCAAAATTACCTAAAATAATCTATATGAGAAAATATGTTTTAGATTAATATCAGTAATGTAACAAAAGGGCTTAGATTTTTTAAAACACTCACCATATCAGGATCATTCCAACCTCCGGGTCCTGCATACTTTGTAAAAATTTTCGAGTTATTACCCCAAAAATTAATTATATCAATAACGCTGGACCATGAGTCTTGAATATCGAAGTAGTTTCTCCACATGTTACAGGTATTTCTTACTGCAGCAAAGTCAACCTGGTTAAAATGATTTTATCTAAACAAACATCTCATAAAAATACAATTAAGCCACTGCTTAATTTGAAAAATTAAAAAATTAGAAATTCTTTTATATGAATGCACACTTACAGAAAGTCCACTAACTAGTTTGTAAAATGGCCATTCGCATGAGTAAACAATTTTCCTTCCCGTTTTATTCAAAAAGAATCCCATGGCTTCATAACCTTTAAAGATCGATTTTATGTTAATTCCAGATTTAATCTAAAATATTTTGGTTTTGAAATTTGTTAAAAAATTCAATGTTTTGTATTTTAATCTTAATGTAAAATATATTTCATAAGAAGATCATAAAGAAATGACACTTCTTTCATAAAGACTTACTGTTTCTTTTATCATAATCGATTACTTTTCTAACGATTTAAATAATATACTACCGTAGTACCTGCTTGAAAATCATTTAGATTTGAGTAACAGCCATCAAATTTTAAGTAGTCAACACCCCAATCTGCAAATGTCTTGGCATCCGTTTCCATATAAAATTCACTTCCTGGAAATCCGCCACATGTTTTCTTTCCAAAGTCTTCATATATACCAAACTTCAGACCTTTTTTGTGCACCTGTAAAAAAAAATTAATAAACACAATGTCTTGATTAAATAATTCCTCCTTTCATTGTAACTAATTCAGTATGAAGCATATATTTGAATATAAGGAAAAATCTGGGAAATGCAGGATTTTTTTAATTGTTGCAATTAAACACCAATATATTAAATAAACAGCTAAATATCATATGTTAGGTTTGATATATCATTATAACTAAGAATGCACTTTGTTTAAAAACAAGAAACAAATATTTACTTGCCTGTTGAAAAAAAAATGTATTAGCATGTGGATGGGGTTAAACCGCACACACATGAGAGTAGTTCTGGACAAGAATATGACCATCATTTCTACCTAACTTATATTTTATCATCGATTTTGATAATAAATGAATTCATTTACACTTTTATGAAAATCAATCTATAATGGAATGGGAAAGTTTGTAATATATTTTTAATCAATAAATAATTGCTGACACCATCCGCAGACATGATAAGAACATAGAAGAACTTAGATTTTATCTGTAATAATCTAACTAATGCAAAAAAAAAAAAACTCATTAGAATGAATTGTATCAATAAAGTTGTTATTTAATTCGATGTTAGGAAGATGGATAGACTTCTAAGAACATATATGTTGAAAATTTACTTAATATTCATTTAGTGAGTCTAGAAATTATATTGTTCCAATCATCTGGAGAAACACAATGAATGAATTTATGTTAAATTGATATAATTTTAAATTAATGTAACTCATCAATTCTGAGATTTTTTTTTTTCAGATTTAAAATAAATCGGTCAATGATGTGATCAAAAACTTTACTTCCTCTTTATCTTCTTTTATTTGTGTTCTTGTAAGAAGCTTTCAAAGAGTGGTTTTTCAACCAGTTTGGGAAAATAAAATTACATGTTGCTATTGAGGTGGAAAAAACATAAATAAGCTTTTTTTTGATGTACATGTAATTTCGGGCACTAAAATTTCACAAAACGAAGAATTTCTAAAATTCCGAAAATGAAAACATTATATGATGATATCTTTGTCCAATTTTACAGTTTAAATTTGTCCTTGTATAATTTTATGTCATATTATTTATCTGTAATTGACAACGAAAGATAACTCTTATTTTGAAAAGTGAAAGTAATAAAGGATTGTTATCGGATATGACGTAACATTTACGTATACGCTTTGGTTTCAGAAGTTTTGGATCCAACTTTCTTTTATTCATTTTATTTCAAACTTTTTACAGAAGACAAATAATGTAAAAACAACCATTTCTTATTTTTTAATATTTTTTTTTTATTTATTCATTAATTTATTTACCTATCTTCTTAGTTATATATTTATTTATTTATTAAATTATAATTTTGTATTTATGTAAAATAAATAGAGAAGATAAAACGTCCGGATTTAACCTGTATCCGGAATTACAATGATTGTTCCAATTTAAAGATAAAATTTCTTTTGATCTCCTATTTTCCCATCAAATAAATGTATTATAAATATATATTTTTAATCAGTAGTCCTTCTTTTTAATAACTATTGATATTAGGTTTTACTCACATATTCTGCTAATTTCTTTATTCCTGATGGGAATCTTTTCGGATCCGGAACTAGTCGGCCATCTTGATCTCTTTCTGATGCCAGCCAGCAGTCATCAATTATCACATACTCATAACCGACGTCCTTGTAGCCATCAGACACCATTATATCCGCCATTTCTTTTATCAAACGCTCACTGTTAAAAAAATGTTTATATCTATTAAACAGAAATTTCATTTGTTAGTGTCCATTTGAAACAGACAGTTATCTACATAACTTGAAAACCTATCACCAATTAATGCATTATAAAGCTATTTCTTGCACAGTGACATTTTTTTGACATAAGAATAATTTGACTATTAACAAATAGTTTATTATTCTATGAAAAGAGGGGCAAAAAGAATGTCGTGTATCGAGGGAATCTGTACAACTCAGGAATGTGCGCCATGTGTTTAAACCTATAATTGCACATTTTATTGTTGAATAATGAAACCTTATACAGTTTTCTGGATCTCTTTCACAGTCTGTATTACATCGAAATCTTTCCCATGTTAGCCAACCCATAGGTGGCGTCAAAGCTAATCCGTTATCTAACGCTGATATTCTAGTGTTTAATAAAACTAAACATAATCCGGTTATCGAAAAGCCCTTCATCTGCAAAAGGAGAAAGTGTTTATTAAAATAAAACTATATACATTTATAGAAAGAAAATAATTCAAAAATTATTACATTATGAAACTGTAAATCGATCGACTTCCATTAATACACTCTACATGTATGTGAAATATTTAAAAGATTATTAACAAAATGACACATGCATTTTCGTATTACATCTACATAAAATTCAAGTACTTTTGAGAATGAATCGTATGTTTACCTGTTTTTAAGTAAATGCTCTAGAGTACCTTAATGTTGTCCAGTGAATAATTGTCCCGTGATGACAAATGTACAATTCGTTGTCGTCTCTCATGAGGTGATGATTCAGTGGAAATATGAAAATCAATGTTGTGACAGCTGATACAGTTAAAAGAAAACTCATAGCTTATAAGATTGAGTTACACATACCAAACCTAATTAATTGATCCAAGCGTATCTACGAGATTTAGGCAGTGGAACTTAAATTATTGTCAGCTAGACAAAGACATTGATAATACTTATCCTTGCTAAAAATCAGATTATTCATTCTTAGATTTTTCAGGGTGTTCGCTGTGATTTTAGGCACAGGTTCGATTCCGTTTGCCGTACTTCGTCAAACCTAAATGTAAACATAGATAGTGACTGTTTATTTCCTAAGCGCCCGGCAGGAGAAGATACTCTAAAAAGGGGAAGTCCCGCGTCACGGTGGGCATGCGCAATGGCACGATAAAGAACCTTCACTGCTCAATGGCTCTGATTGCCGAGTATGGATATGTTAGTCTCAATTTCACGCCCTTCACAGGCATACGATGTCATCGAATCATGATGCCTCTGTATGATTGAAAAATTATCGAATAGGAGGTTAACAACATACAATCAAACATATCAATTATTATTTGCATATTTAAATTGACTTACTTAAGAATATGTAAGAAATAAAAGGAAACCTCCGTGCTCAGTATTTATTTTGTTTTGTTTTTTTTTTTTTAGATACATTATATTAAAATTGTGATAAACAAATAATGAGATTTTATTATGCAAATATTGATTGGGGTTCAGGGTAATTATGGATGTAATATTGCTTGACGAGTAGAGGAGGGCAATATGTTCGTTCCAAGGGGCTAACAGAATCAACGTTAACCCCAGGCATTAATTCTTTTGTTATACGAAAAACAAAAACTAATCAATAAAAGAGTATTTTTATTTCATTCATTAACATTCGATAAATCATTGGTATCCAAAGCATTATCTGCACGTTGACAGTATTGAGTCTTTAAGTTGCCATTATTATGTAATCTGTTTATTATTATTTTTATTATCACAATCATCATCATCATTATTATTATTATTTGGATTTTTTTTTTTAAATCAAATGACTGTCCATGTTATTTCGGACAAAATAATATCATTTTTGTTAAATGTTTCTCTCCATATAGAGACTAAAGAGACTATTCTTTACTGAATATATCAACTATTTTTACCGAATGTTGATATACTTTTCTTATGCAATTGTTTAAATTTCGAATGGCTATATAATAATCAATTGCATTGTAACATTTTTGTAGACGGTCTTTAAGTCCCAAAGTTTCAGCACAATTTACGATGAGTCTTTTTACAACACTTCATCAGATTTCTTGATATATACAAAAGTTATAGTTGCATAGATTTATATTTTTATTAACAAGTTTCCAATGTTTAGAAAGGAGTAGAATATGATGACTTTTTAATTATTTCTTTTTTTACGATGTATTCAGGTTGTTCCATACTTACATCATCAACTTTATTAAACAACATTAAACATTAAATTGTTTATAATGAACATTACCGAATGTTTTTATAGGATTCTTATTGTTTTTTGTATTACAATGGAAACATGAAATGCTGTTGAAGGATTCCAATTAAAAAAAAAAACTGTACATTGGTAAAAAATGAAAATTTAAGAGGTAGGAAACTTTTCTGTCAAGATTCCGACACTTCTGTTTTTCGATTAATGTTTGGAATACCAAGAATAAAATTTTATGAACTAACCCCCCAGCTCCCTCCACACTCTAACCCCGACCCCCCAAAATGATAGAAAGTCTTGACAGTTTTCTGACCATGATATCAATAAGACAGATAACTTTTTAAATTCATGAGATGTTTACAGAAATCAATGTGTGGAAGTCTTAAAACAATGTAATAGCAAATTAAAACCATTTTTACCGTTCACGGTAGCTCAGTCGGTAGTAGCAACTGTTCCTTCGCCATGCGCTCGGCACTTTGAACTGAAAGTTGCGGGTCCTTCGGATGAGACCTGAAAACCGAGGCCCCGTGGCACGATAAAGATCCCTCACTGCTCAATGGCCCTGTGTGCCGAGTAAAGGTCAAAATTTGAAGCCCTTCACCGGTATATGAGTGAAAAATTCTCGAATGGGACGTAAAACAACATACAATCAATCAATAAATTACTATATGTATTCATCAGATGTGACAATGTATGGTAAAAATTCATGTTGTATCACTTTTAGCAATTAATTGATGAAGATGAAAATTGTAGGGGAAAGTATACCAAAATAAAAATTTTTAAAATATTAATATATTAGCCATCTCTGGACATATTTTCATAAATGCATTCTTAAAAACCTTTTTTTTCTTTAGAATTTGATATTCATTTTATATTTGTTACAGTTTCTTTCTTTCTTAAATTTCTAGAGCATGTATACCCCCATATCGATCAATCAACACCACCTTGAGAAAATCTCCCCGAAATATATTTGATCATTGTTAGTTTAAGAGGATTGACAAAAAAAAAACAAAATGTTACGTAATTACGTTTTCATTTACTGCTCTTTTGTTACATTTACAACATGAAACCAGAGAAGGAAGAACATTTCGGTTCAACAGTTGCTGTTCCATCAAAAGTGTCAATCCAAGTCTTATCTCCAGCTGTCAGTCTTACTACAGCCATTCTACTACATGACATTGTGATAGAGTGATTGTTATTGTGACAATAATTGTAAGCCTTTCTTCTACCATTCAAGACTAGAGATGTATAAGCGTATCTACCATTTGGCGTAAGTGTCGTCCAACCAAAGATGTAAACCCCCGATTTTGGAGCGATGAAAATCCCTTTAACTGCGTTGTAGCTGCCTCCCATAGTCAGATCCACTTCTCCAAATTTAACTATGTTCCCCTGTCTTACTGTCTGAGCACTTCCTTTGGCTCTAGCCTCGAACGCTATAATCGAGTTTCCTAAGACGAAAGTGTGGAATTTTTTTTTTACATATGTATATATATATATATATATTGTTTTAAAAAAGTGCTTATTATGCATGTATTATCAAGATTTTGATTTATATGCCTTACTTATGTCCTGGTTGTTTTTACAATGGTCTTTCACATAACCAACAGCCACACCTGTCTTAGCTACACTGTCATAGTCGTCTCTAAAGGATTTAAGGCTTGGCAGGGGTGACACTTTTTTAGTATTGATGATACCAAAAAATGCACTTAATCCCATAAAATACAACACGGAATGCATTCTGTGAAAAAAAGATTATAAACAAGTCAGAAGCTTTGTATCATATCAAACTTGAATATCAAAATCAAAAGCTTCAAGGTATCCCCATGCCTTCATTAAATTATAAGATCATTATATTAAAGATAGTGTTTACAGACAAAACAAAAACTCATAATTTTATAATTCACTTCTTAAGTTTTTCAAAGTAATTTAAAGGGGTGTACTTAAATGCAATATTTACAAAATCAGATTTTCAAGAGTATTTTTTTATTTCATTAATTGTTAGGATAAAAAAAAATCATTGCAATCGTTTTATTACGTTGTTCTGAATAACTTACAGTTGCTCAAAATGTCTGGTCAAACAAAGAATTCATTTCTGAAGCAATATTTAGACTTTATATACCGTCTGATCATGTGATGTCTGGTAACTTTTTAATGGGTAAAAAGTTGTTCATAGTATTTTCATCCAAAACTAGTTTATTAACGTTATTTATTTTTGATAAAAGTATGTTTTCTTACCTGTTTTATGGACTCTTAAATATTGAGCTTTAGATGATTGATAAAATACATGTTCTACCTTTCGTTTTTATTTATCTTTTATAAAATATAACTCGCGTGATAGCACATCATTTGGTAACATACTGGAATCGTATCATTTGTTGTCAGGAATAATATAATACATGTATGGCTTTTCAATTGTACTAAATAGTTTGAAAATATATATTCTCTGTAAAGTATCCATTCATAAAATGTTAATTTTTTTAAAATATTTTATTTTATTTATGTTTTATATTCGGGGTTTATGTATGTAACTACTAAATTTAACACAGTGAGCGGACTTCTCTGATTGCACTGCACAGCTACTAAGTTAGAGTGCTCTATCATTCAATTTTATATTACTGCCAGAGTGTACGGACACCTTGTTTACAGAATTCCATCTTTAGCAAGTGACAAATATGCGGCCTTCCATGTCACTGGGCAAAATGAAGTGTGCAGACTTTCCTGCTTGTGCTTGATTGCATACTTAGATTCCGCACTGTGCAATACAGGTGACGTCACAATACGTCAAAGACCGATCAAAAAATATTATGCATCAGACCGACGTGCAAAAATCCCTATCAAACTGGGGAGTTACAATTGTCTAAAGTTTAAAATTTTATCAACTTGATTTTATTGAAATATAGATGTAACAATTATGTCTTTTACTAAAATTTGTTGACTTAAGGTCAAGATCTAGTAAATGACTTTAGAATAAATTTTTAGTGCTAGATCCATTATGACGTCATAATCAATTTTAACTTTATTTTTCCCGTACTTTACGGCTCTAGTAGAATTTTGTAGAAAATAAGGTACTTTAATGGAATTCAATTTGAAATCATGTGAAAAGTAATCCCGAAACCTATATTTAATTTAATATTATTTTAAAGAAGAGGCCAAGAACATATAAATTATCGTTTTCTGAGAGACTGTAGGCAATCTGGATGCATTTCTTTGTCTGATATGGAAAAAAACTCCCATATTCATGACTGGTTTTCTTAATTTTTCATTGAAAATGACAGTTCAAAATGTTATTTTTCGTCTTGTTCATCTACATATTATGCCCCGAAACACCTTATTTGACCAAGCTAAAGTTATAAAGCACCATTAAAGGAATTTATTTCTTAAATTTGAGAAATCTGTAGGCACCTTTCATTTACTAGATCTTGACCTTAATTAGTTTTATAATGACCTTAAAGGAAGGCCTTTGTCCGAAAAGTCTTTGTGTGGAAGAAATATTTGAAACTTTGATATTAATTTTATTGTCACTTACTTATTAATATTAGGTAATAAAAAGTATACCTTTATATGCTAATTAAGTTTCATGTAGCAGCACATTGCAAGAACAGACTGTTCTGTTCGTAAAATGCAAAGAAACTACTGATTTGAAGACAGCATCAATTTTACAGAAAATGCATTTTAAATTAACGAAAATGCTTACAAAAAATTGAAATTAATATTTATAAAAATCAGTAGAATTGTAACTTTAAAATTATAGTACATGTAAATTAACTGGAAGAACAAGGGCGCTTTTGATTGGCATTCGGCAGGAATCTGGGCGCACTTGAAAAGTGAAAATTTCATTGATCTGTCACATGAAGTTTTAGCATTCTTTTGATGTATCGGGTTCCTGTGAAATAGGAAAGGGAAATATTTTACCGATATTGTATTTTGATTTGCTAAAAAAGAACTTGAAAGTTGGCTAGATGAGTCATTTGGTACAAAATGTTACATTTTTAAACACATTTTTCTAAAAATTTGCTATCTCTGGGTCATCTCTCCATGATTTTGAAACTTTATTTGTGTGCATTTTAATTCAAAGAAACTAACAAACATTTGTAAAAAATGGAGAGAAGACCCAGAGACGATAAAAAAATGAACTTTTCCCCCCAAAAAATCCCAATGTGTAAATGCGGTGCTTCATTGTCGTTTAAAAAACATTGACGTGTGTATAGCAGTGATAGCTCAGTAGTAACCGTTACCCGTCCAGTTCAATGAAAAAGAAATATTTTTGGTTCGATCCTCGCATGGAGCGTTAATATTTTTTTTTGTACAAACAATCAATTCTTTTGTCAGTTTAATTTTTGAACTGCTTTATTTTCAAATAGATAAATTCTGGTTATGTTTCACCGAAAGCGAAAGCAATTCTTCCAACCTACTGATACTTTAATATATACAACTATGTACTTGTAATTGGATTTAGCTATACCCTATATGTGTTTATTATTTATGTGAAGCGTTACTAAGTTTTAGATGTAGTAATTATTAAGATAAGCGGACTGATATATTAAATTTGGCAAACTATTTCAAACTAAATGTAACATTTTCCCATGTGCGTAACTTTGTAAAGTATGTCCAGCTGTGGTCAACCGACCAAATCGTAGACATTTAAACTATAAATGTTTCGTACGTCTTATTCCTGCAGATCACACGCCAAACACGCCCATCTTCTTTATATTGCATGAAAAATTTCTCTGAAGAACGTAAAAGTATTGCTACATTTTCCTTTCAGTATTTTTTGTGGTGTTCTCATATATTATAGAGAATATTGAAAGAAGTCTTTGTGTGAAATATCTTAATGAATGAAGAAATTATCTGTCTCTTAATTTTGATGAAGAAAAAAGTACGCAATATGTAACAAACCCTTACTTCTTTTTGGGCACTGTACATTTAAATCATAGCATTATCATAATTGACTCAACTGTTGTCATATATACAGTAGTTTAAATACTAGTATTTTAATCCTGTTTACAGAGGTTAAATCAAAATAAAAATATTCCAGAAATTCTTAAAGGTTCACTTCTATGTAAATAGGGATCTGACCTATAGGGCTGGGCTTGGTTTTTTTTTTTCTCTACAAAAAGCTTGTCGATTTCCGTTCCGATTAATGACATTAGGCTGAATACATGTAACAATTTGTTTTTCATAAATCTTTATTTCAGTGAGTAGAGGTAGAAGGAACACTTTCATTGATATTCTGCGTTTGTTATCTCCAAATTTAATAATTGATGTTTGTCTTTACTTCTCATTGTACATAATGGTGATGTCTACTGTCTCTGGAACTCTGTTTTTTTATGTCTAGGCTATTTATTTTACAAAACATTTCCTTTGGATATAATAAAGACATGCCATTAATGTGTGCAAATCATATAGGCCTAAATAAAATCCAAGGGAGTACAGTTAGTGATATATATGTAGCCCTACTGTTTCAAAACTTAAGATCTTAGAACATTGACTGAAAACAAAAGTACATGTATGTTATTCTAAATATTATTAAGCTCAAATAATTCAAGCAATAGGTAACATACTACATGTAACCCAGACAAGCACTAGTAGCACAGACAGAATAAAAGCAATGTGATTAAATTCTAAGGAATATATACAATTGAAATTCATCGCAGCTCAATGCTGCCGAGAATATCTGTATCGAGTAACACAGAGTGAGTTATTCTTGTCCTCGGAGAAAGTGTGCTTATACCGAGATTTGTTCCGCCTGACTGACAACAGTATATTGGATTGTTACGATTTGATCTCTCTCTAATGTTTCTTATATCAAGAATGGGAATGCATAAAGGATAGATAATTGAAGGAAAATACACAAGCCTATAAAAAATTTAAAATAGTCTTTGAAAAGGCGAAAATTTAAAACTATAAAAGTGTGGCACCAGGTGGATTCGAACCCCCTACTCTAAAAAGAAGGTACCCACGATATAAAAGTCAGCGCATATATCAAATGAGCTATTCTGACTATAATTTTGACCGGTATAAATTTGAAGCAGATTGTCAAAATCAAGTTTACTTATTTTTTGTAGGTTTTTTGTGAATTTCGACCATAGGGCAGGGGTGCCCCTAAAAAAATCTTATCTTAAATTATTCCTTACATCCCAACCTATCAAAATATCACAATTTTATTTAGGGGCAGGTCTGCCCTGAAGGACTTCTAGGCCAAAATTCATGCAAGAATCAACTCTTTAACGGACAAAATGGTGTTTCCGCCAACTTTGGAGGTTTATTGTATAGTTGTAAATAATAAATTTTTGTTGTAAAATACAAATTTGAAAAATTTAGACATATATATGGTAGAAAACAACAAATAAAGATTGATTTTTAAATGTCACTTTTTCCGGGAAATTGTTCTCTCCTATAGGTCAACTCTTTTGTAATAGTGAATACATCCTTAACTGTTATATGAAAGTGTTTTAAAGACTCAGAAATACCAGTTCATGTAAACTTGGTTTTTTGATTGATTCGATTATTTCCTAGAAAATTTTTCTTTTAGGATCTTTGTAAAGGATATCAGTCCTTTGGAACTGATATTTATTTATTTCTTGTTTTGTGTCAAATATACAAAATTACATGTAAATGTATATACTTAAAGGTCAAGTTCATAGGAAAGATACACTTATAAATAATATATGTTGTAAATAATAGTTAAAAGGAGGGAATCACGATATTCGTAAAATTTTTAAACTGGTTGTTTTCTTTATTCACCTGTTTGAATATCACTAAAAACTAGTTATAATTGTAACGGGGACCGTTACAGATGTTCCCCAAACGCTCCCCAACACCCTTTTGGTGTTTTATTTCCTGTAAGCTTCATTAAATAAGACAATGAAGTATATTGATCGTTTTTTGCATTTCACGCGTGCGCACGTGCATGCATGTGCAGGATGACCATGTCATCTCATCTATACTATTAATGCATCTTTATATTCTCAGTATCAAAACATTTCATCAAAAAATAAATAAGTTCCGGCTATATCAAGTATATTGGTCATCTTAGCATTGCACGCATGCGCACCTGCATGCATGTTCATAATGACCATGCCATTTTGTCTACACTTATAATATGTCTGTTTATTCTTAGTATCAAAGCTTTTCATAAAAAAAATATAAAAGTTATGGCTATATTAAGTATATTGGTCATTTAACACATTGCACGCGCGCGCACGTGCATGCAATGCATGTGCATGATGACCATGTCATCTTGTCTACACTTTTAATATATATAAATATTTTGAGTATCAAAGCATTTCATCAAAAAGTATAAAAGTTACGAGTATATCAAGTATATTTGTCATTTTACGCCTTGCGCGTGCGCACACGTGCATGCATGTGCATGTTGACCATGTCATCTTGTTTACACTTTTAATATATTCTTATATTCTGAGTATCAAAGCATTTCATCAAAAAATATAAAAGTTACAGCTATATCAAGTATATTGATCATTTTACGCATTGCACGCGCACGCACGTGAATGCACGTGCGCGCAAAATGACCTCGATTCCGCATACCTACATAACATTCCTATTAACCCTAAAAAGGTTTCACTTCAATCGGATGAGTAGTTGACGAGATCACTCGCGGACAAAAAAGTACCCAGGAAGAAGAAGAAGAAGAAAAATAATAATAATAACTAGAAACTCATTGCGAGCAATGAGAGGTCTTCCGTCCGATTCTGAAAATAAAAGCAAAAATTCACTCTGAAAAAGTGATAAAAAAAATTCAGCGTGAAAATCCAAGAAAGCTAACCATTAACCATTCACTTTTTTGCATCACTTCCTGTCACGGCCGGAAGTAACGGCGATACAAGATTTTCTCACGATTCAAATAAACTGATGACTGACTATCAGACCTGAAAGCTTTAGACTTCAGTCTTTTACCGTTGCCGAGCAATATTGTGAGAACAAATTCTAATTTTGAGGACAGGTAATCACTCGACCGGAAGTGAATTTTATAAAAAATCTCTGCAAACTTTTTCAATCAAAAAGATGAAAACATACATAAAACTCCTAAAAGACTCTCTATTAACCCTGTAAATCCCAAAGAAAAATATTGAAAAACAAAAAAGTTGCAAATTTAACATTCACTTTCGTTTGCGACCGGAAGTAAGAACGACGAAAATTAATTGTCGATCAATATATCTACATTTGATGCTCTATCACCTCAGCAAGTTTCATATTCATATCTTTAGCCATTCTCTGTTGATACTGTTTACTTTCTTTTATTCTTTATGTATTCAACTTTTTATTTCATGTAATTCCATATACAGGCATGTCCATGTAATCTTTTTCTGCACTTCTGTATACTTCTGCATCAGACCATTTGTCTACTACGAAAGGTTGATCACGATACATTATTTCGAGCGAAATGTCACGGGTAAATATTCGCGCATATCCTTCGGAATGTATTTTCTATTGAATGGTGATGGTTTCAATGAAATTTCAAAATGTATGTTCTTTTAACCTGAATATCGAGCTTGAGAAAGTATATTTATCATATTGTACTTATTATATATCGTATGGATAAGTAACACTGAAGCAGTGATTTAGGTAAGATTTTCTACAAGTTTTATTTTCCTGTTTACCCCCAAAGTGGACTATCCCGATTAGTTACACATTCATGGGAAGACTAGAATGTTTCGCCCAAAAACATGTCTCGTCCTGCGACGGTCAAGGAATCTGATACCATTTATGTTCATTAACAACATCTTTTAGAAAAAAAATATTTAAATCATTTTCATTAAACAATCTTTAAAAAAATGGTTTTCTTATTTCTGTCTTTTCTGTTCATTTAATATGACACAAGCCTGCATGGGGAAAAAACAATGGCCACGTAATAATTACTATATATTGATTGCTTTAGTCAGGCAAGTTTCTTGAAAAGCTTTTACTTATAACCATGGTTTAGGATAAGTTTTTCCGTGGTGTAAAACAAAAGTTTGTAGTTATCGTATTTCCACTTGTAGTCATGTCGTTTTTCTACTTTGAGATACAGACAAGAAAAATTATAGTAGACGTTTGAGGAAACCCCGGATTAAAACTCTATTGCGAAACACAATTGCAACGTAATTGTGATGTGACAATCCAACATTTCCTTCACATTTCTTTGATCCTTATGGTACTTTCATTCAAACAAACGCTCGGCTGACTCCGTAAATTCTGACCTACTTATCGGAGTTTACAGAGACAGCCGCCATTTTGGACCCGCTTCAAATTTAGAAATGCGAATATCTAGAGATTGGATTGATCAATTCTAAAATAAATTATATATTAAGCATTTTCAGAAGAGTCTCTATTAACCTTATTAAAATAAAAGAAAAATATAGAAAAACAAAAAAGTTTAAAAATACGACTTTTTTAAATTCGCATCCGGTAAAGACCGGAAGTACCGACGACGCACAAAAAGGTGATTCCCCTCATCTAGAAGACATAACCTATCATCTCTAACAAGTCTCCAGTTCATATCTTAAACCATTTTTGAAAAAAAGGGGGGACAAAATTTCATTTTAAAATCAGAAAACTGTCAATAACTTGGCACCAGAAGCGAGTTTTCCAAATTTTCCTTCTGATGAACAAAGTTCATTTGACGACGCATAATTCCTGAAAGTTTCATTTAAAACCACTGAATAGTTTTTGAGAAATCGCCTGCACAAAATTTTGGGGAAAAAAATAATAATAATAATAATAATAATAAGAAACAGTAGAATCACTATAAGGTCTTCCGTGAAGACGGAAGACCTTAATAAGAAACAGAGTAAAAACAATATGTTCCCCAACTTCGTTTGGGGAACATAATAACGTCTATCAATAGAGTTACTTCCCCTTTTTGTGACGTCAAAAAAGACAATCAACATCTCGTAATATAAACTTGTATAGTATAGTACTCTCGATTTTCATTTAAAAGAAAGGCAAATTTAGCGACAATGATGGTGATATGAACCAGAGGTAGATTTTTCAGTTAAGAAAAGGTCCTACATGTTTGAGCCAGTCAAAAACTACGCAAATTGAAAATGATTTCTTCTTCAACGTATTCCGTTTCGGCCGGCGAAGGTGACTGAAAGTGGAAATGAAAATAATACAACTGAATAGGGATTCTCGCAGCACCTAGCGAATGCAGATAACTGATATTTAATTTCTTTTACCCAAACACTCAATATTTCAGAAAGATATTTTAAGAAAATTGATTTTATGTGTTGTTTTATATTCATCATAGGATCAGAACTGTCACAGGTGAAAACGTATATATTCTTTTTTTTTAAAATTTACAATGCCTGGCCGTTGGATTCGGGGGGTACGGCAATTTTTTCCTATAAAAAGTATACTTTAGAAAACAAAGTTTGTCCCCTCAATAATTACCTATGTCTAGTAACTTTTTTTTGCCGAGTGACAAGGAATCTTAATAATTTACTTGGTAGCCCCTCCCCCTTCCCCCAATAACATTTCTTCGTTGTGCCCCCAAAACTGTAATTGCTTCCTACAGGCCTCCATTGAATAAAATCTTTGTCATAATGCACTTTCATACAAAAATATTTTAAAATAAATTACATCACCCAATTTTTTTTTTTAGAAAGAACCCCCCCCCTTTTTTTTTTCTTTTTTTTTTTTTCTATATTCTGATTTCAGGTTCTCTTATACGTCGTGTTACGATGCCGCCACCAAGAGAAAATAAATGCTGCCGAAAAACAAATATTGTGGACAGTAAAACTGAGGAACAATCACTTTAACACGGAAGTTTTTTTTAACTGTTTGAATGAATATATTCTGGAAACTATTTACAGTGAATATATTGTAGAAAGGTGACATTTGGAGGTAAATTAACACATTCATGTGTAATTCATTTCTGAGACGGATATTATTCTACATATATATTCTATAGCTACATGTAATAAGAAATGAAATCACCAAGTCTGTAAAATATTCGAGGAAAATGCCTTACAGGCACAACGTATCGGGGGAGGGAGTGCTCCTCTCACTTTTTTTCTAGAATTAAGTGTTTGCTTTTAACCATTACGTTTTTCTATAAATAATTTTTTAATATAAAATGGAAATTTTCATAAAAGGACGGTAACAACCCCTTTCCCGTTTTGTTACAATACGGTCAATCTCCCACACCTCAATATGTCCATTTTTTTTATAGTCAAAAAAGACTACTTCCCATCACCCTTTCAGGTTTTTTTTTTAAATCAAGAATCTTTTTGGCTTGTAAATTATAAACCAACCTCCCCCCCCCCCCCAGTATTCAATCTACCCCTTGGATATTGATTCTTTCACCATGCAAATTTAGTAAACATTTTTTTTTTTAGTTCTTTGAAAGAATAACATAAATTTATGTACGTAATGAAGATACATGCAAATGGTATTTCCTTTATCATTTCCTACTTTACAGACATCTCGCTTATCGCAGATTTGTCGGTGGGTATATCAGTGCCTCGGGAAGAAAAAAAAAAGAAATTCTAAGTAGATACATGTAGTAGGGGTGGGGGGGGGGGAGGTATGTACACCAACAATTTGTCAAGTGCTTGTGATCTTGTGTAGTACTGTAACGAAAATCCGAAAAACATTTCCCTCCAAACAGTACTGGGCTATAAATTAAAACTGATAAACTATTTTTTTTTTATTACACAATTTAAAGTTTTAAATAAAACCAAGAACTTCCCGAATCATTTTATGTCATGGCCGTAGGAACTAGCCCCCCCCCCCCCCCCGGAATAATTTTGCCGATAAATAGAATACACATGTACTATAGAAAACATAGCTTCTATATGCTTGTGCCCCCTTAATAAAAACTTTTTTTTGCGAGTCAAGGAATTTTTGATTTTTTTGTAGTTGATAGTAGTGCCCCACAACTTAAAATATTTGGCTGTGCCCCCCCCCCCCCCAACTGACCTACGGGCCTGTATGTTTAACATTAAACAGTAAAATGGTCAATAATAAATGTCGCTCAGAAAGCTTCGCATGCAAATTATTGGGTTCAAAGCCATCTCTATTCAATTTTAATGTCCATATTTTTCTCAGTTTCGGGTCCTCAGGAAATAAATACAAACTCAGGTCTTGTCCTGATTTATTGGTACAGTTAAAAGCGCACATGGCAACCTCTCGCCAATGATAATGTTCCAAACTCTGGCAATACAGTTTGTACTTTCTATTTCTCGTTGTCTCTTATGACGTCACGCAACAAGGGAGAGAAGCGATTTACAATAAACGATCCACTTGTCATACAGGTAAATTTAAACGACGATTAGTGATGGAAATTGATGACAAAAAATTAAACAGATTAAATAGAATGCCATTCATATTGCTCCGAAGGCTGAAAATCATGAATAATTATGAATTTTTAAAAAAAAATTATACACCTTTAAAAGTGCAATTTAACATAATGAAAAGGTTTTTGTGTTGAAATCTGCCGTTCTCGGGATCATGATTTCTCTTCCTAGCAAGGTTGCTGACAAAGAGCAATAGCCACTTAGGGCATTTTTGGCCCTGAGAATTTCTGAAAAAATAGAAACTGCTAAGTTTTGGTTGAAAATGCAGTATTTATAACTTGGACCCTTGGTGACCGTGTATCTATTGAACATGACGTAATTTTCTCTCTTGTCCATGCATTATGACGTCATAAAATGCGTCATTTTCCCCATTTCCTCTAAATTCCCTTAAAAATGGCCAAACGTTGAGGCATTTTTTTTTCAATATTTCATATAGAGCACAACCTCTGATCCAAAATATGCAATTACATACATGTAATGAAAGATCTGTTTCTGAAGATCAAAAAACATGTTTTAATTTTGGATCATGGGCTGTGCTCAAATTTTAATTCGTTGCTTAAGGTAGTGAAAAACGCATGTTTCCTGCAAAATTCAAGAACATTGCATTTTCTCAAAGCCTGTTTTCCAATACCTGGATTCTCAAAAAGAAATTTTGTAGTAGAAAATGAGAGCACTAAGTCTCTACTTTAATTTGATATATGAAATGGGACAGGGGGTGACAGTCAATTGTTGTTATAAGGACAGGGCCATTTTATGTATGAAGTGAACCTAGCTCTTTTCTCTAGAAATAATAACCGAGCACTATGCAAAAATATGGTATTGATATTATCAAGACGAACTTATCGGAAGCATAACAATATATATTAAACATATTTTTAATGTCCTCATATGTCTTTACGTCTTTGAAAGTCTATGTACTGGTATTCTAAATGCACACAAATAATTGAGTTATTTTCTTCTAACCATTGTATATAAATATATTATTGCAATAGACACTTTCTCCCTTCGCTGATGAAGGGATTTTGCTAATCGGATTATGTATTACCAAACACAGAGATACTGATTTCAATAACGGCTTAGCTTTAAATCCCCCCAGGTGATGGTTAAAATGCAAAGATAACTGCGTAACATAGACTGTGAAATTCGTTATTGCGATCTTTATCAGAGGAGATCGAGAACGCTACATCATACTTTTAAACTTAAAAATAAAGGGTTTTTTTCTGAGTTGATTAAAATAGAACTATAATACAAATTACGGTTTTGTAAAAAGAACAAGCAATTATAGTGTGTCCAACATGAAAAATGTATTCTTACCAACCTAATTTATTTAAATCTGCATTCCAAAGAACGCATGCAACATTTATACTTTCTTGTCCCTCTTTTTAAATTGAAAAAGTGAATAAATATTCTTGGTTTATATATACATGAAGACACTTCCATGGTTTAAAACACAATTTATTAACTTGCTGTGCAAAAGACAAATATCTATCATAAAACAATATGATTATTTTCTTTTCTAACTACATTTTATTAATAATTATTTAAAAAAAAAATAAAGAAACCCTGAAATGAAAATAAATAGATAAATAAATAAATAAAGATCTGTTACTGCACTGTACATCGTATATCATCCTAAATGGACCTCCTTCCGCTTCCATGGAAGCAGCGGCCATTTTTGCATGTTCCACAACTTAATTTAGTGATAATCATTACTGTATAATATTTATAAAATTCAAGAAAAATCAACAGTAAATTGTATTGCTTTATTACTTCTTCCTTTTTTTATTTACATAAGTTGGATAATATGATTTGGTCATCAACAATTATGTTAATACATATTCCTTCTCTGCTTTTTCTTCATTAAAAAACGCATCCAGACATTCATCAGCTGATGATAACAATCCAATTTAGAAAGTCCGTTGGGACATTCAATAACCATACTTGATCTCTTTGCGTACCTTGTATCCATAATGCTTTCATTCTCATTCTCTAGGAAGACAAAGAAACTATCAATCAAAATTATTCTTTAAAATAGGGAAGTTAGGCAAGAAAAGTTCCATAATGCTTTTTTAAACACCTTTAAACGTTATCAAATTAAATAACGCAAAACGTAAACCTAAATATATGATATCCAATACATGTACATTTTTTTCCATAAATTCCATATTTGCTATTGGTATGAAATAATGAGATAACAAATTTAGATGACTTTATATTAATTAGGAGATTGCCAAGATATCACATATTACAATGTTTATTATTTGATTAACTAATACCAATGTTTACAGTATTTCGAAACTTATTCATTACCATATTATATTACTTATTCCAATATCACACTTCTTTAATTTCTTTTTCGGTTATCTGATACTTGTAAATGTCTTCTAAGCTTCTTTACACCTTAACAGATATAAGTCTGGATAATAATAATAAATTTAGCACTTAATGAAATAATAAACGTGAATGAAAATCATGTGTTTTTAGGAAGACATTATTAGAGGAGAAATCAGTATACATTGTATAATTCTAAGCTACCGATATTTCTTTATTTAATACGGTAAAAATTATAGACATTTTATTCATGGTATGTTCTGTTTTGCTTGTCTTGTATGTCATTCTATTTTTTTTATTTTGTTTTGGTTTATCTTCTCTCTTAAATTCATGTTTTCATGCTTGTGTGTGTTTTTGTACTAAGAGAAATTGAAATAATGAAGAAATGAGGAGACATTTTTCGTAATAATTATTTGTTTTTAATTTAAATTTAAAGTAATTTTAAAAGATGAATTTACAGTAGTCTGTCACAATTATGTCCAGTGAATGCATATATGAGGTAATTTGTTTATAAGTATTACGAGAATCTTGTATAAATGCAGATGGAAAAAAACAATTGTTTCTATTTTTAATTAAAATACAGAATTTGGAATGCTGAAAAATATAGTATATATATATATAAGTGGCATTCCTCATCAATGCTACTTGCTATACATTAGACATTAACATGATTTATTCAACATAAAATAGAATAAATCGTGTATGTATTAACAAGCATTCGTATCAGAAAGCTTAGTCGTCAGGAAATTCAGCATAAATACTGTAACATAAAGCGTGCTGTGTATTGTAGGTCATTTAAATTGGACAATTGTAGTTTACTTTTTTACTTTTAATATTATCTTTATTTCAATATACGTGTATGAGATACATTTACGAGAAAAATAATGACATTTACTGATAACATTACGTAAATTGCGAGACGTTTTCGAAGACAACTACGAAAAAATATTGGAAACGATTTGAAGATAACGACTTAATGAAATGTGTTACAAGTATAAGAATAGTCTTACCAAGATCCGAATATACAATTGGTACAATTGATAATGCTTGAGTAACTGCGTATGAAGATACAATATACAGGATCAATTTTGTCATCCATAGCATTTTACCAACAACTTCAACTGAAAAGGAAATGTTTAATTCTTTTTAATCCGTCTATAACCAGACCACAAAAGCATATGATAAAATTTTGAAACTTTATTTAAATTCTTTGAATTAAAGTGTCCTTGTGGATTAAGACTCTAACTGAAAGGTCAAATATTTGTGTTGTATACATATGAAATGCTCCAAGCAAGAATTTATCAATATTTTTTTTGGCATAATATCTGCAGAAAATCTGCAAGAATGAAAATGTCTGAAGTGAATTTCACAGTATTTTTACATTCAATTCAAATAATATAGACTTTCATTATTTCACCCCTATCCTGGAGTTCAATACATATTTTATGCGTGACATAACTTCTTTACCTAATTCATGCTAATATAATATTGGAACATTATTGAAAAAAAGACACAAAATACAAAGATAGCATTATTCGATACATTTTCCCAAGAAATCGCAAAATAAAATATTTGCATTGTAATGTCTATTAGAATACATGTAGATATTTCTTTTTAATCAGTCTTACCTCAACCCTCTTTAGAACTGTGGTGGTATCTGTATATTTTGCCTACTAAGACTTTTCCTTTTTACCTTTATATATAAAGACAAGTGGATTCACACCTACCTGAGAACTATCAAATTGAAGGGTGTGACAAAAAAATAAGTATGTGTGAATTCTTCACATTTTTTTTCTATGTACTTTAATTAACTCTCATCAATAATGTCCTTAGATATCAACTTGGAAATACATTAAACACTTACAGCTGACGACAGAGAGAGAGATGAATGTAGCGACAAAACTTAACTGCTAAATACTACCAAACATATTTTTTTTGACAAAGGTATCACAAATTAATTATTAATGAAGATAGAGAGAACTAGAAAATTCAATATGTTAAAATGAATTTTCCCCCACAAAAATATATTTATATTTGAAATGCAATTGTTTTAGGGTATTATAGAAATTCAGCACAAGAAGTATTTTGCCTTAATATCCTCCCGCATTCGTATACCATATACGTTAATTCAGCCCTAACAATACTGATTTTGCCTAAATTACCCCCTACAATTTAATTAAAGTTTCTCATAATGCTTCGCGAAATTTACATCATACGTGTATTGCGATGTTTAATGAACAAAAGGGCATTTGAAATAGGAAACATTAATACTTAAGAAATGTTCGATTATTTATGCGTTAGTGAGATTTAGATTTAATGCTTGTTTGCTATCATAAAAGAATATTTCCCAACAAAACACAGTACCTATATAATGATTTTCCAGATTGCATTTAAAAATTGACTTTAAACATTTTTGATGTGATTTTCATTCAGAAATTTTCCTTAAAAATGGTCGCTACATTTTTTTTTATTATTTTAAAAAAAAGACCTCAAATTCTTCATTGCAAATAACATTCATTCAAAATTTAAGCTTTTGTCACTATTGTAAAGCCAAAATGCAAAACAGGTCTTCTTTTCCGTTTACATGTTTTATTTTTTCATCTCTAATTTCAAAATGATGATCATAATAGTCATAA